>NW_028073279.1:3078221-3409851 GCF_014824575.4 Sturnira hondurensis
AAGGTCTCTTTTGAGAAATCCGCTGACAGTCTGATGGGTACTCCTTTGTAGGTGACTGTCCCCTTATCCCTTGATGCTTCTAGGATTCTCTCCTTCATTTTAGTCTTGGCTAATGTAATTATGATGTGCCTTGGTGTGTTCCTTCTTGGGTCCAACTTCTTTGGGACTCTCTGAGCTTCCTGGATTTCCTGGAAGTCTATTTCCTTTGCCAGACTGGGGAAGTTCTCCTTTATTATTTGTTCAAATATGTTTTCCACTCGTGGCTGTTTCTTTCCCCCTTCTGGTACCCCTATAATCCGGATGTTGGAACGTTTAAAGATGTCCTGGAGGTTCCTAAGCCTCTCCTCATTTTTTTGAATTCTCATTTCTTCATTCCTTTCTGGTCGGATGTTTTGTTCTCCTTCTGGTCCATTCCATTGATTTGAGTCACCGTTTCCTTTCCATCGCTATTGGTTTCCTGTGTATTTCCCTTCATTTCAATTAGTTTAGCCTTCATATGTTCCTCTAATTTGTGACTATGTTCCTCTAATTTGTGACTGTACTCTACCAATTCTGTGAGCATCCTGATAAATAGTGTTTTAAATTGGGCTTTGGAGAGGCTGGCAATCTGTTGGTCGCTTAGAGTTATTGGCTCTGGGACTTTGAGTTCTTTTACCATCTTTTTGGCTGTTCGTACCTGTTAAGTAGCAGGAACAGAGCCCTAGGTTTTCACCAGAGCAGGGCAACTAAGTTGCTGGGTTGTGACGTTGTATGTGGGGGCGGGGTCAAAGAGGGACAGTGGCTTCCCTCCGGCGCCCACCTCCGCAACCCCCACCAGCACCGCAGCCACTACCGTCACCAGGGCCACGTGCCCCGCTCCACTGCACGCGAGTGTGCCACTGCTGTCAGCCCTCCACCACTGGGTTCGCCCCCTGGGGCCTGCGTGGTCATCTCACTGTGCGTGAATGTGTGACCTTGGTCAGTCTGCCCTGCACCCCGACTAGGTCCGGGCTGCCTGCGCTACTAGGTCTGTCCTTCCGGACACTGCTCCACTGCTGGCTCTGCCTCTCTTACCGTCCCCGTTGAATGGTTCGTAGCTGTCGGACTTCCGTATAATTCGGTTTTCTGGTCTCTGGGTGTGTTTAGTTCTTCAAAACTTTTGTTGTATCCAAACTTGGTTGTGGGAGAAGGCACAGTGTTTCCACCTATGCCTCCATCTTGGCGGAAGTCCTGATCTACATAACATATAACTTCTTAAATGTAAATTTTAATTTTAATATTTTTTGTTTCCTTGCAATTCTTTAGAATAATTATCTTTTAGGTGCCTTTTATAATTTTGTTTTATTTTCCATTTATATAATCCTGTTTTGTTTTGTTTACTTTTTTATGTCAACCTATTATTCTGTTTGGGAATTCTATTTCATATAAGCATTAATTTCTTCCACTTCTATTTAATTGAGGAAAACCTACAGTACTCAAAAGTTTTCTTCTGGATCCAGCAGCGGTTTTGTTGCTATTGTTTTTTTGTTTAAATGCATGTGTTTGTTTTGTTTTTTAGTAAGCTTTCAGAACAGTTTATCACTGCTATTTAAGTCTTCTTAAATTTACAAACAAGCATTGATATGTAAGGACAATTACCAACTCAATTCCACTTTTCTACCTGACATTCGCCTGGTGCCAACTACTACTATGTACTGAAGCATCTCAATACTTACTTTTTTGAGCCCCCAGAGTACATAAAATTGCATTTTCTAGAAAGCACTTCTAGGATATTATTCCTTCTGTGAATATTACTTTAAACATCAAAGCTCTAATCTAGTAGGCTGTAATCAGAATATATTGATTTGTAAGTTTCTACTCAGCCTTCTCTAATCCTCCCTCCCATCACCATACTCCTCTAAGTCCAGAAATTAATATATTAGAATGGATGTAAATACATGATTAATTGAGGGAGACAGGATTCTGAGGAGACAGAGAGCATTTTTCTGACTCCCATAAAAAGTAATACTGTTAGATTCTAACATTTAACTGGACTTCATAAAATTAGGCAATGATGACATTTTAGCCCTGAGTGCTGCAGTCAGTGGGTTTTGAGCAGTTCCACAGACTGAAGTGCTGTTGGTTCAATTCCTAGTTGGGCACATTCCTGGGTTCTGGGACAGGTCTCTGGTTGGGGACGTGGGAGAGGCAACTGATCAATGTTTTTTTTTCTCACATTTACGTTTCTTTTCCTCTTTTTCTCCCTCCCTTCCCTTCTCTGTAAAAATAACTAAAATTTTACTTAAAATACTAATAATATTTTAGATATACTAGTAACAATGGGGTATTGGTACTGTAAACTTCAGAAAGTATTCAAAGCCGTAACTATTGGGGGCTAGGTGGAGGATGTGGAAGGACTAGGGGAAAAAAAGAAAAAACTCACGGACATGAACAACAGGGGGGTGATTGCCATGGGAAGGAGAGGTGGAGGGAGCTGTAGGAGGAGGATAATTGTGTTAACCAGTTTCACATCAATAATCCAGTTAAAAAATTACGGTACGCTGGTACAATGTTAGAAAGCGGAAAAAAGACATATCTGAATGTATAAAAACTAGTATTGTACTTCAATACTTGATAAAAAATAATTTGTATATCAGAGACTGGAATAAAATAAAAAAGATTAATTCCTTCATTTGTCATTGAAAATCACCAAAAAGCTTAATGGACTTATATATGAACAGACCTAAAATCAAACTATATTCATATGAACTATAATATAAATTTCTATTCATATACTATTGCATGAGCTAAAGACAAAAACATTACTTTTATATTCACTGTTAATAGACTAGAAGATGCATTATTGTTAAGATGAAATGTCACTCAAAATTAACTTATGGTTTCAATAAAATTGCAATAAAAATCCCAGCAAATTATTTTATAGATATTGCCAAACTGATTCTCAAGTGAAGACATACAATGGTTAGATGAAAAGTGAAGACATACAATGGTTAGTACAATACTGAAGAAATGGAACAAAACTGGAGGATTCACACTACCTGACTTCATGACTTACTATAAATCTACAGTTAACAAGACAAGGAGGTATTGTTAAAGTGCATGTGTGTGTGTATATATATGAAACAAAAATAGAGATTCCAGAAATAGACCCACACAAATACAGTCAACTGATCTTTGACAAATGGGCAGAAGCAATTCAATGAAGAAAAAGGCTCTTTTCAACAAATGGTGCTGGAACAATCAGACATTATATATAGTAAAAAAAAAAAGAATGAAAGAAATTAGACACAAACCCTGTTTCTACCAAAAAATGAAGTAAAGGTGGATTATATAGCTAAATACAAAATGGAAGATTATACAAGTTTAGAAGATAACATAAAAAATCTAGGCGACCATTTTTAGTGATGGGTTTTCAAATATGACCCAAAAGCATGATCCATGAAAGAAAAAAATGAAAGTTAGATTTTAATAAATTAAATTTTTCTGCTCTGCAAAATACACTACATGGAAAATGAAAACACAGGGCTCAATATGTGAGAAAATATCTGTGAAACACGTATGTGATAAAGTGGTTAAATCCAAATTAAATGAAAATCACTAACATTCAACAATAAGAAAATAACCTAATTGAAAACGGGCACAAAAGTGTGAATAGACACCCCCAAAAAGAAGATAAAGAGATGAAAAATAATCATATGAAAATATGTTCAACATCACCTCTAACCAGGGAATTAGAAATGTAAATGATGAGATACCACTTTATACCTGTTAGAATGGCTAAAATCCAAAGACATTAACAATACCATATGCTGGCAAGGATGCAGAGCCACAGGAACTCAAATTCATTGCTGGTAGAATATAAAATGGTGCACCAGCTTCAGAAGACAGCATGGCAATTTCTTACCAAGCTAAACATAGTCTTAAATACCAACCAGCAATCCTGCTCCTAAATATTTACCCAGTTGAATTGGAGCTTTATGTCCACATAAAAACTGGCACACAATTTGTAAATCACTTAGAATGAACAAAAATGTCCTTCAGTAGGTGAATGGATAAACTTTGGCGTGTCTATACAATGACATACTATAATAAGAAATGAGTTATTTGGCCACAGTAAGACATGCCTCAACCTTCAAAACCCATTGCTATGTGAAAGAAGCAGTCTGAAAAAAACTACATACTAGAAGCCTCCAATTACACAATATTCTGGAGATAGGAAAACTGCAGAGACACTGAAGAAATCAATGGTGGCTAGGGGTTTGGGAATGGGTTAAATAGGTGAAACATGGGGGAATTTTTAGAGCAATAAATGATTCTGTATTATACTGTAATTGTGAATATATGACATTAGGCATTGGTCAAGACCCATTGAGCTTTATAGCACAAAAAGTTAAAGTTAACAAATGAAATTTTTTTTAAATCTCATTTAAGATATAAAAGGATCCCAGAATCAAAAGCAGATAGTGACAAAAGACTTTTCTATTTCAAATGTATCAAACAAAATCACTGGAGTGGGTGAGAGGAAATGACCTAAGTAACTGTGGAAATGAGTAAAATTATGACTGAAGTGAAAAAAGAAAACTGCACCTAAGCCCTGTTTCCAGTTAATAAAATAGTTTTCCACAGAGAAATGGACTAACAATTCTGATACTACTATATATTTGCGTATATACACTGAAATTGAAAAGGTAAGTAACTGAATGGCACATAGTTGGAAATAGATTTCTCACTATTAGGAGTGAGAATTACCAGATAATTAAAAAGAACAGCTTAGAATGATCCACATTTTAATGTATTACAGTTGGAGACATCAGTTTTAATTTATGTTTAGCTTAATAGAGATACAAACGAATATAGAAATATTTGTACATACATATAATACACTGGTTAGGCATGTACTTCTTTGCTCCATCAGCTGTCAGGGCCTAGAAACAATGACATCCTGGTAGAAAAAAATAAGCATACCTACTATTCATATTTTGGTTTCTCATACCATTCTCCAATTCCACTTATTTATTTGTTTGTTTGTTTGTTTATTTTTAGAGGGGAAGGGAAGGAGAGAGGGAGAGAAAAGCAATGTATGGTTGCTTCTCATGTGTCCCCTGCTGGGAACTGGCCTGCAAATCAGGCATGTGCCCTGACTGGGAATTGAACCACGATACTCCGGTTCACAGGCCCGTGCTCAATCCACTGAGCTACACCAGCCAGGTCTCAAATTCCATTTAAAAAAATTGAAAGTTTTCACGGAGAATTCCTGTTGCTAGAACAAATGCAGGAAATGTAAAAAATGAACACGGAGTTCTGGAGCATCAAGCAGCGCCAGAATGCACGGAATCATCAGAAAACACGAAAGCTAACAAAACCGAGATTGACAGGGATCCGACAAAGGATCTGCTGGAAAAGCCTACCGGTATTGAAAGCTCAAATAGTTTGAGCAAGAAAATAAAATAAAATCGGAGAACAATACAAACTATAAAATACTGTATTTTGCCACACATAATGCATGCTTTTTAGCCCAAATTTTTAAGGGAAAAATAAGGATGGGCATTATATGTGGGTAGTAGTAATTCTGTATCTATATAAATGTTTTTACTTGTTTTATTTATGATTGTGGGTTAAATGTGTAACTGTGGAAAGCAATAATGATATATGTGTGCAAAATAATGCCCTGGAATACAATAACTGGTTTTGTTTCTAAATATAAATAAATGAATACTTAAATTAAAGAATACAATAAAAGATTTTTTCCCTGAAAGTTTGGGCCAAAAACATAGGTGCACATTCATTATACATGGAAGCACATTATACAAGGCAAAATACAGTAAATATAAATGTGCCCACAATAATACACATAAATTAAAATGACTGAATAAATAAAACAATATGAGAGATATATCAAATCTCCCATGCGGAGAAATTGCCAATATTTTATGTAGATAGTTCACCTTCAAGAGAAGGCGGTATAACACCTCATTGTTAACATGTGGGCGATACAAAGTAAAAAAAAAAAAGGAGGTGGGGGGAAGCTTTATAGTAGAGAATCCTAAAAAACACCACTTTGCCAGGTGATCAAGGTCAACATCAACAGTCATACATCATTTTGATAGCATGTATCCTTGACATGATGGAACGAACACAGCGATTTGTCTATGAAGTCTTTTTCTTAACAACCTATAACTGTACTTTAACCATGAAAAGAGACATCAGAAAAATTCCAATGAAAGAGCTTCGTATAAAATAACTAGTCAGTATTCCTTAAAACTGAACAGGTCATCAAAAACAATGAAAATCTGAAAAACTATCACAGCCATGAGGATCCTTAGATGTGACTACTAATGGTAATGTGGATCCTAGCTGGACTCCTGCAACAGAAAAAGGACACAAGGTCAACTCTACAGAAATTTGAATGAAGTATGAACTTTAATGATAATAAATCAACAACGATTCTTTAGTTGTAATAAATGTATCATACTAACATCATGTTTTAATACAGGGGAAACATTATCTTCTCAACTTTCTGTAAGTTTAACTGTTCCAACAATAAAGTTTATTACAAAACAATATTTATAGTTTTAACATGTAATTCCTCTAAAAATTCATTAAAAATAGAAAAATAAATTAAATCTAAGTATAAATTTATCTATCTATGCAGGGTGGGATAAATGTAGAGTCTACAGGTGTTTGTATGGAAAATAATACAATAATAAATAAATAATAATACAAGAATAAACTCTGTTTTGTGTACTCATAGTTGTAATTCTACTTTCCCTCACCATGTAGTCATATGCAAGTGTGTGTGTGTGTGTGTGTGTGTGTGTATATATATATATATTGCAATTTCCAAAAGATGAATCACCAATGAAGTAATAAATGAACTTCAGCAGAATTAGTAATCAAAGAAATATTAATTAAAATGAAAGCAAGGCTAGTCATTGATTATTAAATAAAAAAACATACACAACCCACAATTCTCTGCTAATAAAAAAGTAAATTCAAACATTTATTTTTGAGACCAATTTTCCAATATATTCAAGTTTATCATTTAGGCTTGTGCTGTTGGACCCAGATAGTTTAATTCCAGTAATGCATTTTAATGATCCATATCAATTTCTGTGTAAAGATTTAGCACTAAATTTTAAACTAAAATTAAATTTGCACAGTGGTTGTTTTATCATGGCAAAAAATAAAATGACCCAATGTTTCCAATAGGAGATGTGTTATAAAAAATTATAGCTACACAACTGCACATAGCTACACCATGAAATTTATTTTAGAATTAAACATAATGCTCAGAAGTATATTAGTGACCTAAAAAGTTGGCTAAATTAAAGTAGTTTTAAATGTTAAAAACATTTATAATATAATCTGAATATTATACATTCAAATAAATTTATGGATTGTCAGCCTCTAAGATGGCTCTCAGAATGATCTTGCCTCCTGATGTTCAGAGTTCCCTCGCACACTGAATCACAAAGAGACTGCACTACAATTTCTACGTGACAGAATTACGGTGCATGACTTTACAGAGGAGAGAAATCCATTCACGTACCCTATAGGCTGTGTTAAGGATTTGCTTATTTTCCCCAAGATAATGTGAAGACATAAAATAGTGTAAGAAGAGAGATGGCATAATAACTTTTGTGTTTGAGAAAAATTGCTCTGAAATATGAGGTTTTAGGTGAACAAAAAGAATGGTGGGTACCAATTATTTAGTTGGGAGAATCACCATTTTATGGTGAGCAGAGATGGACAATTTTCTATTACTTTTTGCTGATAAATGGCAAACAACAGATAAAACATATTTCTTTATTCCACTGAATGAAAACATAGGCTCAATAAAGGCTATTTTGAATAAATTTTGATTTTCAATATTAATTTGAAGATATGGTAAGGATCTTATGATGAAAAATACAATACTGGCAAATTTTTTATATTTGCCTAAAATAAAGAGAAAAAAGTCATATGTTTTAGGAAGATGTTGAAAGAAAAAATTTCTGTTGGTTGATTTATAATCTAATGCTTTAAAATACATCCCTGATTAATAAACATTTTAAAGTAAATGTAAATACATCTGTTTTTAATATTCAGTTTATTTTCTAAACTGGTATACATAAAATAAACAAATATACCAAGTTACAAATAAAATAAGATAATAAAAAACACTGGGTTTGGCAAATAAATTCTGAATGAATGTTTGTGGTGGATATTATATTATCCTTTTTCATACATTTTATCTATTTTGTCTTGAAATTCTTGTCTTCAACTTGACAGTAATAATGACATCCCAGGTCAGGGGATAATTTAGAGAATTCACTAATCATCTGGAACAAAAATAGTTTTGAAATAAATAATTTGTGAGATGAAATTATGATAAATATAAATAACAATTATTTGAGAATATGAGAAATATTAATACACCATGATTCCATACCATTGCCTCCATTTTTCAGTGAAAATTGTGTGTAAATTAGAAAATCAATTCTAATGAAATCAAGTTGGTTTTAGTCTCCAAAGCCATGTGATCCTGCACTGAAAAATAATACACTCATTATCTATGAATAATCCAGATAAATTAGTCATTTGGGAATGCTAAAATTGGGTTCTAAATGGAGATACGGCTAACAGAAAAAGCATTTGGAAAAAATGAGGTAATCAGATTACAAGGAATTTTGCTACTGTCTGGACACAGCCCTCTCTTCTTTCTCCAAGGAGTCAGGATGAAATGTTGTTAAGAGTTCCTGACAGCATCTGGGTTTGCTTTTTGGGTTATGGAATATTAGATCACAAACAATTTCAGATTAATCTTACCTTATAAATCTCATTAAAATTGACAAATAAATGTAAGTGTAGATTATAATTACAGAATTAGAGCATAATTTTATTTGTCCTAAGACATGATCATTTACATGCCTCATGCAGAAACTGTGGGAAGGTAGGCAAACATTCTTTAAACTGAATAATTGTCCCAATTATAAAACTACCTCCATGAGTCCTGTTAAAATGTTCTTAAAATAAATGTCAATCTCTTAAAGATACATATCATTAATAAAGTGTGTTTGTGCACCTGCTCTTGAATGTGCATACCAGAAAAAATATATATATAAGAGAGAACGACAGTATTTGCTCTCCTATCAAAATTATCTGCCTAGAGAAATTCTAATTCCTTCAGTTCTACAAATCCAGCTTTGACTCTGTGCCCATTATTCATTACTCTATTTGTGCACAAGTCCCTACCTCACAGTCCAAATAAATTCCTCCCCTGAACTTCAAGAAAAACCTGAATTGAGCTTACACATCGCTCATATTTAGTGGTGCATTTTAAAATTTATATTCTTAAAATAATAATACAGCAGAAATGAATTGCCTGGACAGCTCGTGTCCAGTCATCACACCAGAGGGACTGAAAGGTGGGATGTCAGCAGAGTGCACGGGGGACTGAGATGGTCTGTGATCAGGGAGCACACACTGGGCCGCACTGTTCAGTCAGTAAACGTGCATCGTCCGTCGGCTTATTCTGGGAGGCACCTTAGAAATTACATGTCCTTCCAGTCCTTCTGCCTTTCAAGAGCTGGAATGGAGTCCAAGAAAAGATTTGTCTTTCATCCTTCCCCACCTAGTGGCTAAGACTTGACAAAAATTAAGGTCTCTATTTCAGTTTTCACTCCAGTTATAATCATTGTATGATTTTAAAATACTGATTTAAAATTAACTACAACCCTAACAAATTTGACTTTTCTGTCACTTTAAATCATAAGGTCTTTCTACTATATGCAAACATCTTCAGATTTATTTACATTGTCATGATTTTACATAGGTGATCAACAATAGTGAAAGAACCATCAAATACAGATTGATAGAAATAGCCATTTCAGTAGTATTATATAAATCCAGGCTGTGTATCTTAAAATATTTACTTGAGGGTCACTCAAGTTCTGTGATTAAGAAAGTTTATTACACACTAAAGCTTTCTTTTTAAAATTTTTATTTTTCCTAGTAGACATTGCTTACATTATATTCTATAGTAGTAATAAACAGTAATGCTCAAGTAATGTTCTAAAGAAGAGATGAAAACTAGGTTGAGTTTACCAGAAAAATTAAATTTATAACAAAAAAACCCTCAATGGCATTATGTATTAGGAAAGATGGATTAGATGCACTTCTCCCCATTCTTCCCATCTAGTGTACTAAAAACACTGACATTGTATTACATGTAAAACAAACACAAGACAACTCAGACTGCCTAGGAACCTGAGAACCTGAGGAGTGACATGGCTGTGTCTTCCCTGGGTTTTCCTTTTGCTTCATTTATTATGCCAGACTGAGTGCTGGAGAAGCTGGCAACTCAGAACTGCCAACAGGCATAGACAAAGAAATCCCAAACAAAAGCTTGCTTTTTCTAGTGGAAGTACCAAAAAAGGGGCATCCTAGCAAGAGAACATTTTGAAAATAATTGCCCTTGTCCAGTCAAATACCACCACAAACGACTCCAGCCCCACCTCACCTTCACAAGCAAAGACCTGTTTGGAAACTGAACTTTTACTCTCACTGGGCTGCACAAAGCTCCCCAAACCTCCTTCCCTGCCAGTGTCCCAGGTGGAGGTAAGGGACAGTGTGGTGGTATTAAAAAAGGTTGGGGTGAGTTGACAGGATTTTCACCCCACCAGGCAGTGATGATAGCCCACTATATCAAAGGAGGGGAATCAGTGGGGAGTCAGAAGTTTTGCTACCACTTGTAACTAAGACCACTCCTCACACTACGGTGTCAGAAGAGGCCATGCAGGGGACAATGAAGTATTGCTACTTTCAGCCAGGGTAGTATCAACAGAGGCCTAGTAGGAACCTGAATTTTTAAAAAAACTTTATTTATTTATTTATTTATTTATTTGGAGAGGGGAAGGGAAAGAGAAAGAGAGGAAGAGAAACATCAATGCACGGTTGCCTCTTGCACACCCCCAAATGGGGACCTGGCCCACAACCCAAGCATGTGCCCAAGACTGGGAATCAAACTGGTGACTCTTTGTTCACAGGCTGGCACTCAATTCACTGAGCCACACCAGCCAGAGCAAGAACCCGAATTTTCACACCAGCCTATCAATGACATGGAACCATTGCTCCATGGGTGGGAACGTAGACTTTTATCCTCATCTGGCACCAGGGAGATGTTATCCACTTTCCCTAGCAAAAAGTTGTGAGAAATATGCTATTAGAAAGGATGATTTAAATAATTTCCAGAATCTCATAATACCCAAATACATAATTTTTAATTAAAAAAATCATTCACCATACTATGAATAAGTACAATTTTAACTCGAATTAGAAGATGACATCAACAGGTGTCAACATCAAAATGACACAGATGTTAGAATTAAATAAAAAGATTTTAAAGTAGCTATCATAGATGTTTTACTGAACAATGAAGAACATGCTGAAAACAAATGAAAAATACAGTTCTCAACAAAAAAACAGTCTCACCCAAGAGAAAAAGTCTCAATAAAAATAAATAGAAGATGTAAAGAAATAATATAAAATTTTAGAATAGAAACATAGAATAATCAAAAACAAAAACTCAAAAGATTGGGATCAACAACAGAGTGGAGATGACAGAGTGAAGACTCAGTAAACTCAAAGATAGACTAGAAATCACCTAGTCTAAACAACAGAGAAAATAAACTGTACAACAGTAAAACAGATCTCCAAGGACTTGTGAAACTATAACAAAAGACCTAACATTTATGCCAGTGGAATCTCAGAAAGAAAGAATAGATAGGTTGGGGCTGAAAAACTATTTTAAAATAATGACCAGTAATGTCCCAGATATGTTTGCTGAGCTCTCACCCAAGACGGGCTTCAGGGAGAAGCCTGAACTAAGCTGCCAGCCATCTGCATTAAACTGCTAGCCTTCACTTGTTCCTGCAGTCTGAGCCAGTGCTGGTAAACAATTTCCTCAAAATGAATTTCAAACAATTGAACTGAGACTTTCCCTGTCCAATCAAGAGCTGGGCAGCTATGTCCCTATCAGCATTTTCACCAACCAATCAGAGTGGGTCAATTCTGGCCAATCAGAAGAGTGATTTCTGGGCCTATCGAACTGTGAGTATTTGGAGTCTTTGCATGAGGACGGACCAATTAGGGACCAGGGGTGGGGACCCATCTCTCTATAAGTCAATTCCCCTCTGGCTCAGAGAGTGAACTTCCGCTAAAACCTAAAGACTATCTCCCAGGCTGGAGCTGAATCAGAAACACGGAATCACTCTAGCAGGACCAGAGGGGAGTACAAAAGAGAAAGGAGTAGAAAAGAGCAGAGCAGAATGTGTAGGCAGATCAAACTGGAGCAGGGCAAAGCTAACTAGCCGACACTGGATCGAAGCACAGTTATCCAACCAGATAGGCAACTTGCCCAAGGCAGACCTTTCCTGAGGTCCACCTACCTCCAGGGCCACTTTTCCCCAGGGTGGCCCCACAGCCATTCTGTCCCAGAGCCCTGCTGTTCTGTAGCTGTGCAGTCTCCCAAGTGAGTGGTAACACTGTCCAGCGCTTCCTCAGTCCTGCTGCTCGGCAGCTATATAGCTCCCTCATTAAGCTGTTTGCACTCAATAGTTCCCTTCTTCACCACACCCCAAATCATGAATTCCTGTTGATGGTAAATTGGAACCAACAACCTTTGGTTGACAGACCTTTATAGACCCCTCTTGGAAGAAGATGTGCAGATGGCAAGTAAGCATAAGAAAACATTCTCCATGCCCTATGTCATCAGAGAAATGTGAAGGAAAACAACAAGATACTACACTTCTATTAGAATGCGGACAATTCAGGACATTGATGATACCAAATGCTGGTGAGGATGTGGAGCAACAGGAACTCTCTCATACATTGCTGAGGCAAATGCAAAAATAATACAGCCACTTTGGAAGACACTCTGGCAATTTCTTACAAATTTAACGTACTCTTACCGTGTTATCCAGCATCAGGTTCCTTGGTGTTTACCAAAAGGAGTTTAAAACTTACGTGCACATAAAAACCTGCATATGGATGTTTGAGGGAGCTTTATTCATAATTGCCAAAGCTTGGAAACAACTACTCACATTTATTGTAAGACTTCTCTTTCTGGTTTAAATACTTATATGAAAATTTCAGGGACATTCTATGAAAATGGTAATAATAGCTTTGAAAATAGTATAGCTATCCACGCACCCTACCTGCCTCTGAAATAAAACAAAACAAACAAAAACTTCTTACTTCTTTGCATAGCATCTACATTTAATAGATATGGTGATTTTTTTATAAATGGTAAGTGAATGAGTATATGATTTTTTTACAGAGAGTGATTTAACAGCGAAATGACTTTATTTTCACTGTTTTATTTAACAGCCATTTCCTGACTGTGTACCTCATAACTGTCACTGTATAAAGATACGAAGGTTTATCTTAGTTCTTGCCAGAAAAAAGCTCACCATCAACTTACACTTTTATTCAAACAACCACAAAATGGCCATTTCATTTAAAATGAGGACTATTACTTCAATTCTGGCCTAAATAAAAGAGCTCCCACAGAGAAATCATAGAAAGACATTTATGATCAGCCATTAAATTCATAACATCCTTGCTAACCTGGGTCAGTAATCACATGTCAGATAAACGTAGAGATTTATTGATCATGAGGAGGAGCTACCTTTGTAGCTATAGAATTCAAATAAAAATTTTTATTTTACTACAAATCTGCTTTATTATTTTATGTGAAGGGCACAAAATGGTACATTTTTTAAGAAATGTGATCTATAATAGCATGGTTCTCAACCTTAGGCAATTTTTGACCTCTCTCCCCTAATCCATAGACATTTGGCCAACATCTGGTGAAATGTTGGTCATCAGACCTATTTACATGTACTAGTGCTATTGCCATGTAGTGAGTAAAGGCATGGGATGCTGCTAAACACTTTCCAATACACAAGGAAGTACTGACAAAGATTTATCTGTCCCAAAATGTCTAAAGTGCCTTGGTTGAAAAGCCTTTCTGTAAAGGAAGATTTTTCACAGCCAACAAATACTCTGAACTTCTTAGTTCTCACAGTGACCTGCAAATCATCACTATAGGTCAGTTAAATTTGATAAGGTGCCCCAAGCTTAAACTAGCTTAATTCAAATAGAGAATCAATTATGGCCCAAGTTAGGGAGCCATTAGTATTCACATGTCCTCTTTATAAAAGCTCCCTGATTGACTCAGGAATTACAACGTTGTCTCATTAGTTCTTTCCATTAGATCCTGGGTTCTGTTTTGCCTAAATTTTCTCCTGTCTGGACAGTAATAGCATGAAAAATGCATCTGGGTTTATTCATTCAGTATCAGAAAACAAATGTGAATTTAAATTCTAATTTTTCCCTAATAATAATCTTATTTACACAGTCAAAGAAAATCAGGCCTATTAAACCAAGGAAATTTAAGAAGCTTCCTTGTAACATTATCTTTCCAACAACGCTGAGGTGATAGGGCATGAAAAATAAGGGTGCAAACCAATCTACATAATATCATAATCAGTTACCATAATCAAGCTCTGTCTTTCCCCTTCCAAACTAACTCCACACTGATGATCACATTTCTTCAAATATTAGAAGTCAAGCCTTGGAAACAAAATAAAGTACATGACTCAAAAGGAAGTAGTAATCCATTCCAATGCTAGTGCCTAAAAACTATGACCAAGGTACTATATCCTATTACACCCACTAAAATTTTCAATGTTGTAACCTATTCTTGTTACTTAACCACAAACTCTGCCAAGGAACTATGTGCTGAGTTGGAAAGAATCTTTGTTTTTCCATTTTTGTTTGTTTTTATTCTGGTGTTCCCTCAGAAGGAGCCAAGATTGCCAGGATTTAAGTCTCTGATGGGAAGAAATCTAGCACCTCAAAAGCAAATACTGGAAACCCTGTAATATCCTCTCAAATATATATTCTTAGAAAGGTTGAGAGGAAAGGAGATCATAAAAGTTTTTAAAACCATTTCCTCCCTAGTCAAAAGAAGAGCAGAAGTGCTGGAGCTATAGGGGCTGCCCCACGCATATGTAAATAATCTCTCCAATAGCCTGCAAATCTATAAACTAGGTTTCCTTATTGCTTCCCTTTGGATGGGTCTTGTGAGAGTTAAATGCTTTGTGATTGGTGAATAGAAGTTGAGATAAAAGCTAGAAATAAATAAAATAAACTCTTTGCCTTTAAATAGAATTGGTTCCAGTTTCCTTTTATCAGCCTGAAAGGTTGTTGTACATGTTAAAACTGCTGCATAGCTCCATCCCTGGTCACAGAAATCCCACCTCTCTTCTCTCCTCCCGGCTGAAGATGTCAGGTCTCTGGGAAACGGCAGTTACAAAAGGATGCGTTTCATAGCTTGTACTAGAAAATGCTGGCACCCCATCCCTGCATAAAATAGCGTTAAACTGAGTCACAATGCCGGAAGCTGTGCCTTCTGCCTCTCCTCAAATGGATCTAGACGATTTTTAGAGAAAATTCTCAATAAGGCTGCATAGTTTTGTCCATGTATATGACATGTCGATTTTTTCTAATCCTCAGTATGCCCTAGATAATTTTAAGCCTTATCCATCAGTGTACGATGTGAGAAAGAAAAACACAGTTAACAAGACGACAGTGTTATCTAGGTATTTGGCATCAATATTACCAGGAGCCTGTCGTTTGACGATTATTTTCCTAGCCTAGCAGACGGTAAAAAAAAAAAAATGCTTTTATTCATCCACAAATGACTAACATTTTATTGATGTTTCAAAATGCGGTTGAATACTATTGCACTCTCAATTTCCGAGCCGGGTTTGGGAGTTAGGCTTGAATACTAATAACACCAGTAACTCCTGCTACAAACGTCTCGGTTAATTGCCAAGCCTCGGAATGTCAGTTCTGCAGCGAGGCAATACTAGTTAGGGGCTCTTCGATCGGTGAGTGTGGTGGTCACAGGTGATGGGAACCCTTCCGTTTCTCCACATATCCTCATGAACGGCGATAAAAATTACTCTGAGCACTGCTACCGCCAAGCAAAACGACTCCCTGCCTGCCTCGTAAAGAGCTCAGCCAGGGGAGGCAGCCGGATGCTGACCCCTGCAGAGATTATTGCTTCTGCGCGCTTTGCCAAAGGAGCCGGCTCGCATTACGGAAAACGAGTTTGGGATGTGTGAGGTTTTGTTGTATTTATTTCCTCCAAGGGAAGAGGGACTGGGGTCAGGCGAAGAAAATCTTTAAAGACTGCTTGAGGAGGATTGGGGTGGAGGAAGGGAAGAATGAATGGAGGTGGTGACCGTATTTTTAAATTACTGTACTTGCTTCATTCCTTCACTTCCGGGCTTTGCTTTCGAAACTCCTCTCTGAACAAGACTGATTGGCGTAACTGCTATTGACTCCAGCCTCGGCTCTTGCACTGATCTGCAAACGGCCCGGAATACCTAACTGTTCTTAAATCTGGAAATGAGTTCAAGAACTAGAAGATGAAAGGGGCGGCCCCCTGCCCAGCAACCCACTCGGCCGTGGGCCGGGAGAGCTGCTGGCAGCGGCGGCGTGAGCGGCTAAAGGGCTGCGCCGTCCGAGCCTGGGAAGCGGTTCTGCACCACCGAGTAGGAAGCCTGTCCAACCTGGTTTGGAAGCAGTTAAAAATAACCCTGTGACTCCTTAAGCCCGATAACCCTGCTTTGCCTAGCTACGGACGCGCTGATCATCCCGCCTGATAGGCTCAAACCGGTTAAAGTGCCTCTTACATAATAGGACGGCCTGGCTCTACACAATTAAAACACTTGATTGTAGTCTCTCGACTCCGCATCCCGGTCCAACCCGCCCCGTGCCTCCCAGTACGCCTGCGCGAAGAAGCGCGCCCACAGGCCCAGCGCGCGCGCGACTCGCGCGCATTCGCGTGCGCGCGCATACTATACACTCACATACGTTCGCACACACTGCACTTTGACCATACCTCACACACATACAAGGCCTCCCAATTTCGTGTCAACACTCACGGGGAAGGGAAGCGCCCCCTAAATCATACTGACTGGCGCTATAGTCACTCCAGCTGCTCTACCGTAAGGCCTTGCATGCACCCCCACTTCTGTCCCCTCAAAAAGCAGCCTCAGCCCCTGTCCATACTTATTTCAAAAAAAAAAAAGAAAGAAAGAAAAAGGCATAGTGAAATAGTTGACCGCTGGTTAACTGTAGCACGGCCACCCAAGAGAGAATGTAAACAGATAAAAAATAAACAACAAAACCTCACTGTCCCCGGCGTCATGATGGCGCCGACCACAACTTGGAGGACTTTAAACTTACTCTGCCTCAAAAGGTAAAAGGCAAGGGAGAGGGAAAGCAAAGCGCTCCTCTGCTCTCCACCTCAGCCCGACTCGGAGACTTTTCTAGCAAAGCATCACTCCAGAGCATATGACAGGAAGGGAAGCGTTCTGTTTACGATGCAGCTCTCTTTCCCCCGCAGTTTGCATAATTGCGATATACCTCCTCTTGATATATTTTTTTGGTTTTCTTTCTTTTCTTTTATTTCCCCCTTCACTTTTCCCCCTCCCTACTGCATCCCCAATCCCCGGGCGGGGTTGCTAAGGAAACGGCCGCTTGGCAACGCGCGCCAGCCTCGGGCCGCTGCTGCGCCCCGCGCTGCTTCTGCTGCTGCTGCTGCTGCTTCTACTGCTGCTGCCGCCGCTGCTGCTGCGATTGCAGCCACCGCCGCTGCCGCTCGCCCAGCCTCCGCCACCGCACCTCCTCCCTCACTTGCCGGCGCGCTTGCCTCCTCGCTAGATGGTGTGCGAGCCGCCCGAGAATTAGACACACTCCGGACTCGGCCAGAATCAACCGAGAGGAGGTGTAGTGTGGTGCTAGGGGGTGGGAGGGGAGGGAGGGAGGGACAGCAAAGAAGAGAAGGAGAGCAGGCCAAAAAAGAGAGAGAAACAACATCCAACAACTAGAAGGGGGGAAAGAAAGAAAGAAAAGAAACCCACCCACCCATCAAAAAAAAAAAAAAAAATCCTGTGGCGCGCCGCCTGGTTCCCGGGAAGACTCGCCAGCACCAGGGGGTGGGGGAGTGCGAGCTGAAAGCTTCTGGAGAGTGAGCAGCCCTAGCAGGGATGGACATGATGCTGTTGGTGCAGGGTGCTTGTTGCTCGAACCAGTGGCTGGCGGCGGTGCTGCTCAGCCTTTGCTGCCTGCTGCCCTCCTGCCTCCCGGCTGGACAGAGTGTGGACTTCCCCTGGGCGGCCGTGGACAACATGATGGTCAGAAAAGGGGACACGGCGGTGCTTAGGTAGGAAGAACGGCGTGCCTTTCGTACTTGTCTCAGTCTATCTTTCCGTCTGTCTTTCCACTTTTTTTTTTGTTGTTGTTCTCCTTAAACCGAATAACGATGCTGGTGGTGATCACTATCAAAAGACCACGTCTCAAGACATCCAGGTACTGATTCTGCCCCAGCCGTGGTCCCTTTATGCTGGGGCAGGTAGCAAGCTGGACTGGTGATGCTAAAGCACTTTGCCCGAATGCCAAAGCCCCGGGATGAGTGAAGCGTGCGGTTTAGGAGGGACAGGTGGCACTTTGAAACTCAATTCACAAGGTCTCTGTTTTACTGTCATTGGGTACTCTTGGAGAGTCTGGCAAGTTTATCAGGTTTGTTTCTGTTATACTCTAGTCTAAGTGACTTTTTCAAACTGCTCGCTCCCCGCTCCCATTTATTTTCCTTCTCAGTTGGACACTCCCTCTTCAGCTTTCTTTCTTTCCTCTTACCCCTTTTCCCCGTTCCTTTCTTCTCTTTCTTTTTTTCTACCATTTCTCCACCCGCTTCTTACTCTTTTCTGTCCATTGCCTCTTTCCCCTCCTTTTCTATTTTCTCTCTATTCTTCTCTCTTCTATTTTATCCTCAATTTTCTCTATTCAAAAAAAAATCGCCACCGCTCTAATTTTTAATCCTCTTATTTAACCCCCCTTCCTCCACTCTTCATCCTAGCCCACTGCTCACTTTTGTTCATTAGTATCCTCATTCTGTGATCTTGTCATCCTTTTTTTTTTGCCATCACATTTCCCATCTCTCTCCCTATCTCTGTCACATACACATGCATGTTTCCTCCAACACCCTCCTGTGCTGTATTTTTTCACCCTCACAAATCTCTTTTTCTTCATATACTCTGTCTCACATCCTCACACACATTGGGTCCTCCCATGCTCTCACAACCACTTTCACATTCAGATTCTCTTTCACTGTTTAAAAGGCACACACTTCTTCACTGTTCCACACACTGTCACTCACACATGTGCACAGGATGGAGGTCTCTCTCTCTGCCCCCCCCCCATTTTCTCTGTTATCTTTTCCCACCTCCCTCCCTTCCTCCTTCCATCTTCAGTTTTACTTCTTTTTATCACTCTCCTCTCTTCCCCTCTTTCCCCCAAGCTTGAGCACTGAAATGTTTTGTCATTAATGAGTACCCATAGCCTGATGTTATCCCTAAGCAACACTGCAGAGTGAGCTTCTGGAAACATTTTCTCTCCTGTGAAAATATAAATTGATGATCAGCAGTACTTAGAACTGAACAAGGCTAAATGCTCTTCTTCCTTCCTTTTCTCTGCCCTCCCTTCTCCCCCCACACTTCCACCTGATGTATACCTCAGATCTTCCTGAAAGATCTTCTTTCTCTCCACTGGGTGGTAGTTGGCTTTTACGTGTGGATTGCACACAATCAGTATACACGGCATGTCTAAGGTGGGAGAGTGAGATATGTTTCTGTTTAGATCACATAACATTTTAAATTTAATGATATATCTGGGTGTGGTATATGACTTTGATCTTCTGAAACATGTTTATGAGTTCAAATGTGTATGGAATATACTTAGAGTATCTAATATATATACTAATATCATGCTTTTATAATATACTTTTTTATCTTTGCTGTAATCACAAATGCTACTGGGTGTGTACAAAAATAATGAATGATTTTTATAACTTAGCAAAATACCTTTTCATTGTTGGTAAAAGCGATGAACTCTTTGTTACATAGAGGATAGAAATTAAGACCATGTTTATGTTCTTTATATTGAAGTTTCTTTTAAAAGTTTGAACAATAGTGATAAGGATGAGACATTATTTTCAGAGGCTGTGAACAAATATTCATGGGAGGTGCAGTCTATTATATGTTTTTGTCACAACATATTACATATTTGTAATGAGCGTTAATATTTTCAGCCTAAAGGATTTGATAGACTGCTTATATTTTGATGATATATCTTGACATTTTATTTCTAATGGACAATCTAATAAATACAATGGCCAATTGAAATAGCTGAATCCACATTTTGCTTCTAAGACACTTATGGTTACTTCACTCATTGCTCCTAATACTAAATCTCTAACTAGTGGGGACTGTATCTTTCCAGTGTTGGTTTGGTGCAGACCTTGTATACTTATATGCATTGTACCTCATCCTTTTTTTTTTTTTTTTTTTGCTATATCCTGAGTTTTGTAGTATCTTATTTTAGGGGACTTTCGACTTTCAAAATTTTTAAGCAGAATGAAATTGCTCTTCTAAATGATTTTCTTAACCATTTACAGTGTTTTTTTTTAATAAAAGAAATCCACTTTTTTGCCATATGTGAGAGAAATCAGATCTGCATTACTTTTTACCCAGAGTAATTTGCCAATAGTAATGCTAGAACTCCATAGAGAGTATCCCATTTTTTTACCTTTTCACATTGTCCATGGATTTTTAACTATTTTAACATCTATATAAAAATTCTCAGTTGTTTTTCTTAACTCCTCCCCTGCAACTGGAGTTGACTCTGTACACATAGACCAGTAGAGACAGAACTTAAAAATGATTTGCATATAAGTCAGGTGACATATTTTTCATCAAAAGTAATGTCAGAGTTACATTTTATATTTTTGTTTTAGATATTTAGAGCTATATATGATGTTATTCTGTAACTCATTAGAAAACAAATCAAATTGCACAAAATTTACTCTCAACCACACTCCCCCCACCCCCATCCCCAATTAAAGTACCTAAATCTGATGTGAATACTTTATTGATTACATTATACTATTTATTAAGCTTTACACTATATACTCTTTTTAATCTAACACATTCCTCAAGGTGTCTCTAATAAAAATCAAACAGCAGCATAACAGTTATCAAATAACTTTAAGTGCTAAAGGCCTGAAAGTGCAAACATGTCACTAGTGACTCTGTTGCTTTTGGCTACATTAATGAAACAGAAGTTTAAAGGTCAAGTGATACATTTTTATCTCCTAAATGCCACAATGTCTGTGTTAGAGAAAATAATAAAAAAAAAACAAAACTTCTTAACTGGTTTATAATGCAAAAGAGAAATTCATTCTATGATCTATTAACTACATCTCTCATTAGTAGGCCATCTTCTCTGTTTAACTTAGAGGACTTATTATTAAATTTCGTTCGATAATTTCGACATTCTTATTATTTTAACTTTTGTTTTTTAATGTTAGTGAAGCAATGTATTAAATGTCAAAATGTCCATTTCTTCTAATAATATTATTCACCGTTAAATGTCTGGAGGATTCACTGTAGCTATTTGGACCTTCTTAATAAAGGATTTAATGATACATCTACTCAATAACATAATGTTTGGCATTTCCCTTACTGAAACTTTGGATTCAAATAAATACATGGATGTCTAAAGTACATTTGTAGTTTGCTACAAACCCAAACTAATATATTCATGACTTTTTTTAAAAAGTGACTTTGATTGCAATTACATTTAATATGTATTAGTATTTTATACATAATGAAACTTGTTAACTGTATATGGAGAATTAACTTTTCCTGCAGTCTTTAAATTGCATTTTGCATTGTGCAGAAGACCTGAGTAAATGTTTCATGGGAGACATAACAAAGAACAGGAGGTGCTAGAACCAACTTGATTGCACTTCAGAACCCGGTATTTCTAGATGTAGAAAATCTAGAGGAACATAACTCTGGATCAATACATACATTTCAGATGTTTTTTGAAATATAGTTTTATAGTTAATTTAAGGTGAATCCATTGTTTTATTCTTACTTTATTAATGAACATATTTATGTTAACATGTCCAAAATGTCTAATATTTTTGGAAACAATACAAAGAACATCCTCATTTACATCCAGTGTCTGAATGTTTTTAAAAACACATGCCATTATTAAACTAATTATTTCAGTCTGTTTCTACTTCAACTTTTCTGTATGAATTCTGTACATTTTAAGCCACCTTTCTGATATGAATTCAAAATATTCTATTCCCTACTTGCTATGCTTTAATCAAATGAAAGGAGATTCTTTTTTTTTTAAAAGATTTTATTTACTTATCTTTAGAGGGGAAGGGAAGGAAAGAGGGAGAGAAATATCAATGTATGGTTGCTTCTCATGTGTCCCCTGCTGGGAGCTGGTCTGCAACCCAGGCATGTGCCCTGACTGGGAATCGAACCACGATCCTTTGGTTTGCAGGCCCGTGCTCAATTCACTGAGCTACACCAGCCAGGGTAGAGCTTCTTTTCTTAAATGTGATATATTGTACCTTAACAAAGTTGAACACAACTGTGTTATTTTAACACAATAGATTTCAATGGAACTTATATGATACTGTAATAAGAAGGAAGACTTTTAAAAAAATATTTTATTTATTTATCCTTAGAGGGGAAGGGAAGGAGAGGGGGAGAGAAACATCAATGTATGGTTGCCTCTCCTGGGTCCCCTGCTGGGAACTGGCCTGCAACCCAGGCATGTGCCCTGACTGGGAATCGAACCGCGATCGTGTGCTTCGCAGGCCCGTGCTCAATCCACTGAGCTACACCAGCCAGGGGGAAGAAGGAAGACTTTTGATTAAAGGATAAAACTTAGAGTTCATTTCCACAGAAAATCTTTCCACTAGAAGACACAAAACTTTTTAAAGTGGATTTATAAATGGATATGACAAGTATTTATTACTTCTTAGCCCATTCATCCAATACATTTGCCTTTGATTAGACTATATCAATTAGTTTAGTGTGGATACAAGAGAGTAAATGATTTATTTATGAGAATGAAGAATTACTAATAGCAATAAAAATCAATTAGACTATACATCAAGGATATCATTGAAGAGTCTTGTATTGTCTGCTTAGTCATTCCCATACATTGGTGCATCACATATCCCAGATAAACGTCAGGTGTATAGGTATTTTCAATTTCGAACATTAAGGCATTATTTAAAAACCCATATGTTTATTATATAGTATCATTGAGCAAATGTATTTATAATTCTGATTTCTTTCTTTAAAATAGAGGAGGTAATAGATTGTAATACTGAGTCAGTTTGGAAAAATGTGTTTCAAAATAGGGAATAAAATGCTACAATATTACCTATAGTGATTTTCCTGAGCTGTTCTGTTAGCATGACTTATTACTTGGCATATTAATATGCAATAATTTGTTATATTGGAGAACAATAGTATATTTTAAGTCTTGCTCAGTCTTTTTAATTCAGAAGAATTTATAAGCCCATGTGGTTAAATCTTTGGACACAAACATTAAAGATGTACTTATTTTAAGTAAATTGGCTTTGGAATTAGACAGCTCCGTGGAATAAGTTGATTCTGCAATACCAGGCTTCTGAAGAGTTTAGAGAAATGTGCACGTCCTCTACACAACAGTTCTGGGCCTGATGCTGTGGAGCTAATCGCTAAGTCGAATTTACAAGTCAGACCTGTCTTCAGCTGTGGTTGGCCAGTGATAGGTAGTTTTGGGAGAATGAAGGACAGAAGGGTTTAGCGGCCAGGGTGTTTGTTTCTCCCTTCCTTCATTGCTTTGGGTAATATCCAGCAATGTCTCCATCTCCCAAGGAACCTCTTTGTTCCAATTTCTACCTCATAACTGGCTCCTGGTTCTGCTTGTGCCTCATCCATTTGATCTTTTAACCTAAGAGCAGTAATGCTTTCCCACTGCTCTCATGACTGGGTTTGGCAATCAGCTTTTCCGTCCCTTTGTAACCGGTTCCCTCCGTTAAATTCCCTCTGTTCTAAATATCCAGAATGCCTTAACTTTTGCTGGTCGAGTCCTGGTTAATACCAAGTGAAAAGCAATAATTTCAGAAATTTTAATTGTATTTGATTAAATTACTATTTTTGCCCATGGCGCCATAATGTTGCTTGCTAGATTGGATAGCAACACTGGGGCATATTGCAAACAAGAAAGATGGATATTTGGGTTGTTTCATACCCAGATTATGATGAGAATAAAGCAAATTTATAAATATTTAATTAACTAGTGAATACATGATTTTACTAATATCTGTATCTATCTGTCTATATCTATCTGTATATATATAGTGTTGCTATAGGAGGGAAAATATAGAAGTTGGTGGGCATATATTGGCAACACTCAATAATACTATATCTTTATTTTACTGAGCAAAAGATAACTAGGGCTAAACTCTGCTTGTGAATATGTGATCAAAATGGTAGAATAATTCTTATAGTGTTGCCCATTTAAATTAATAGGAATCAAAGGTGTTTAATATAGCTTAATACTCAAGGAGTTTTCAGTTTCTTATGAAGTACATGTTGAAAACAATGCACATGTTTCAAGTATTGAAGTATGTAATGACTGTAGAAATTACTATCTCAAGCCTTTTGAATCTTTTGATCAGAAATCAAATCACTGGAATACTACTCAGCCATAAAAAAGAAGAAACTTTTACTTTATGCAACAGTATGGATAGACCTAGAGAACAATATGAAATAAGCCAGTCAGAGAAAGACAAATACCACATGATTTCATTTATATTTGGAATGTAATGAACACACTGAACTAACAAGCAAAATAGAGACAGACTCAGAGATGGAGAGCGGGGTGATAACTATGGGAGAAACAGTCAGGGATGGAGGGATTGAGCAAAAAAGGAAAAAGGATTCATGGTTATGGACAACAGTGTGGTAATTGCAGGGGTGGTGGTGGAAGGGGAATAAATGGTAATGGGTATAATAAAAACGAATAAATAGAAAACAAATCACTTTTATACCATATTCTGTTCAAATTAGCATAAATGAAGATATTATGGACATCACATAACTTACATAGAATAGTGAAAGGATTCTTCATTAGTGAGTATTATTCATTTGTTTTCAACTTACTCTTTCTCTTAACTGACTATTAGATGATGTGGTGACCTTCCCCCTAACTTCTTCAAAATACTTTCTGAAAGATACTTGTTTAGGTGTCTGGCTCCAGTATAAACAAGCAGTCATCATAAAGTCCTGCTTTTGGTACATTTCTCCACACTTTCACAGGGAAGATGTTCATTTAAGAGCCATTAATGAATCGATGCTCTCTCAACGATGTTCAAGGGAGGATTTCTGAATTGGGAAGACAATGCTTGTTGGTCTCTACCATTTGGTGTTTCTCAAAGTCTAGTTGATCCATTACAAATTACCATTGATGCTTTATATATATGAGAATGTAATGTTTACTGTTGTATTTTCCCCTAGGAGCATAATATAATTTGCCTTTTAGCTTCTGTAAAGGAAATTTTAAATTGGGTTATGTGCTTTTTTATCAGGTGTTTTATGTGTTTCAAGATCATCCGTGGAAACAAGAACTTCCCATACTCCTAGAGAGTAAAATCTAAGATTTTTCTATGTGGTTCTGATCATTATCAGGCTTGGATTTTATTAGTTTACCACACCTAAGAATGTGGTTAATTTAATAAATATTGAAGAAGATTAATAGTAGTGTTATTTTTGATCATTTGTTAAAATATATTAATTTCGAGTGACTAAACACCTGGGTTTGTAAGCTCTACAACTGTCGTTCTCCTATCCTTATGGCTTAAACAATAGTTGTACATATATCAAGCTAGCATCCACTATTTTGTAATTAATGAATCCACAGAAGGATAAATGAAAATATAAACATACTTGTTTTTAGTTTATTGTTTCAGATTTAAAAATTGTAATGTCTGTTGTAGCATGGTAGATCTGCATGCTTACAGTGATTAAGTACTTTGTGTTGAATCTATATATGAATAGCCTTTGCCTTAAGTAATTCCTGCAAAGTCCTAAGGAGTTAAGACACATTGGAAGCATTCAGTGTCATTAAATTGCAGGCTATAACTTACAACTTAAGAAAAAGTATTCGATACTGAAGGTATTTTTAAATAAAATGTATTAAAATAGGGTAGAAGGCATTATACATATTAAAGGTAAGTATTGTTTGATTAAACTTTTATTGTGTGTGTGTTTGTATGTGTATGTTGTGTCAAGATTTTAGATGTATTTCTCACTGTGGGTTTCAGAAGAAAAAGTTTGAAATGCAGTGGCATACTTATTGTAAGACTTTGAGATGTAGTTATAATTTTAAGAAGACCCAGGATTTTCAATGATATAGGAGGGCTTTTGCTATTTACAATTACAATCAGCAGATAACAGAAACAGTTCGAAATAGTAAAAAGTTTTTTTTGTTTGTTTGTTTCTACCTCAACTCCTGGAGGTTCCTCTTCCTTTCTTCTAAGATTTCCATTAAATAAAATCAATACAAGTAAAGAGGCAGAGAGAATTGACTATTTGCTATGGATGAATAACTCGCAATTGTGAAAAGTATTGTAGCTACACACCCCAAACTAGGGCAGAACTTTTGTATCATTCTAAGCGTCTTCCAGCATTAGGTCAACAGTACTTTATAAACCACAGGGTATTGATACAGCTGATAGAATTTTAATGTGGTCATCTGGCTTTGATTTATCATGCTGGGGAGGTTATCTATGAGCATAGTGGTTTCTCAGCCATATCAAGTTCTGAGTCCTGGGAGAGGACCTCTGATGCTCTTAAGCATCCAGCTGGCATGGGAACTGGTCTTTTAATCACTTTTTCTAGGAAAAGGGGAATATAAGAAAGCAGGAATTTGGCAGTATTGCCAATATTAAGTGTTGTTCCTCTGAACAGAAGCCAATCTATTATACTTTCCAGATAGCTGGTAATTTGTTCAATTTAAGAGAGATGTTTATAACCCTTTTCAGTCCAGAGCTAAATTATTCTTTACTGTATTTCACTAAGTCGTTTGGACACAGGTCCAGTGACCATGCTCATCCTGCAGAATAGGGTTTCTTTAAAGCTATAGCGGCTGCCATAAAGTATTGAAAGGTTTTCGCTGATTTAAAGGGCCACAGGAAAAATGTGTTCTGTTGCCTTCAGAAAGTCCTTTCCTCTCATGGAACTAAATTAAATTTAGAGATATTAAAAGGATTTAGGAGATATTGTGAACATAAGAGCTGTAATCAGAAGGCAAGAGAGTAATGCTTGTATTTTCTCTCCAGTAACATTACATACTATTGCATTGGGATATTAAGTGAATAAATCAAAAGGATCATAAAGTTTTTCTAATCTTATAGATATAATATTTCTTAGAGGAGAACATATTTTGATATATTTGATTTGTGAGAAACCTATTTTCAAACTAATGTCTTGGTAATTGATCAGCTAAATAGAAAATAACGTCCGTACTGCTTGACATATTACTTGACACGTTATGAGAGCTCAAGCCCTGAATGGTGAGTGTAGGAATTGAAGGCAAAAAGAAAGAAAGGAAAAAGGGAGGAAGAAAGAGATGAAAGTATGCTATATGAGTAATTTCTAATACAATTACCTAAAATTACTGGGATGACATAAAATTAAGCCCACAAATTTTACTATATGGAAGAATTACAATACAAATAATGAATTTCAGTTTAAATACATTAAATAATTGGAATAATGTTAAACCTACATCCTTCCATGATGAAGTGATGTCCATTGTACAAATTGAAGTTTTAAAGTCATACTTTACACTCAGGTGTCAGCCAGTCTTCCAGATAACTAGTACATTTATGTTTATTTTAAAAGATAGTAACTGTAGCCCTGGCTGGTGTAGCACAGTGGATTGAGCATGAGTTGTGAACCAAAGGGTCTCGGTTCAGTTCCCAGTCAGGGCATATGCCTGGGTTGTGGGCCTGTTCCCCAGTGGGGGCCATGTGAGAGGCATCCACAGTTGATGTTTCTTTCCCTCTCTTTCTCCTTCTCTTCCCCTCTCTCTAAAAATAAAAAAAAAAAAGAAATAAAATATTAAAAAAAAAGATGTTAACTGTAGTTTGGCCTGCAATGGGGTCAGGGACCGATGTTTTGTAATATGTTCATAAAAGAAAATTATATATAAATCTTTGAATAACTGCTTACTTGTCTTCTTGAGAACATGTCATTGATCGATTTTTTGCTCATGCATCATTGATATGAAATAGATATAAAGAGGTATTTCTGCTTATGCACAGAGCTTATCTTCTACTGGAATTGTTCAGGTAGAAGGGAATTGTTCAGGTGCATTGCACAACCTGTCATGGTTCAAGGTATCTGGAATAGTAGTGAGGAGAGTTTGAGCTTCTGTTTTTCCACTTACTGGATACGTGACTTGAACATAAATGCCTTACCCTCACTTAATACCTCCTTAGCAAAATGACATGGATGAAAAGAGATAACACTTGTAAAATGCTAACACAGTATCTACTACATAGTAAGCACTAAATTTATATTAGCTAATAACTTGTGCTTCTTTTCTTTTCCTGATATCAATCTGAAATTTGTTGGCACTATTTAATTACTGACATGGATATATTTCCCCTCAATTAAATCACTGTGCTCATTATATGTGAAAACATTATACAGTATTTGTGGAATACATATATGTGTGTATGTACATACACACACACTATATATACATATATATACATACATAGTGATTTTGTTAAAATATCTCACACCCTGGGGTGTCAGATGGTGAGCTGTGGTTCATTAGAGGACCGCAAAAGAAACTGAAATAGAGAAGTTTACTATTCACACGTCCTGGAAGAGATACATATCCTACTTCCAGGGACCACAGGAGAAGTTCAAGGCAATATGTAGGCAGAGAAAGCAACAGAACCTGAACAAGTACTTTTACTAAGGGCCCTGGGTAGAGTNGTGAAAACATTATACAGTATTTGTGGAATACATATATGTGTGTATGTACATACACACACACTATATATACATATATATACATACATAGTGATTTTGTTAAAATATCTCACACCCTGGGGTGTCAGATGGTGAGCTGTGGTTCATTAGAGGACCGCAAAAGAAACTGAAATAGAGAAGTTTACTATTCACATGTCCTGGAAGAGATACATATCCTACTTCCAGGGACCACAGGAGAAGTTCAAGGCAATATGCAGGCAGAGAAAGCAACAGAACCTGAACAAGTACTTTTACTAAGGGCCCTGGGTAGAGTGCTTTAGGCTGGATTTAGCCAAGGCTGAATTGGTCATTTCAGACCATAAAAAATGTATTTATGATGGAGTCATCAACATCATGATTCAGTTTCAACTCTCACTGAGTATCTACTATATATGATATACCATCACAACAGTGTGCAATAAGGCATTGCTATCCTGGTTTTATAGTCAAGTAAACGCAAGTTTGGAAAGGTAAGGTAATCTACCCCTGGTTGAACAGGGAGTGGCTGGGCCAGAATTCAAATCTCAGTTCTTCTATCCCAAGCCTCCTGGTTTTTCTACAATCTGTGTCTCTCACTAAGGAGATCAAAACAACTGATAAGTTTATTGCTTTGAGTTATTAACATTTATTAAGCACCCTCTGAATTTTAACTACTGCTAAATTGGTAATGATAAAAATCAAGAAAGCACATTATATATTTGAGAAAAATTAAATTATTTTCAATAAGAAAAGGTACTTAGCATGAATTATAAGCATTTACCAAAAAACCCCTCTTACCCAAAATTATTTTATTCCTAATGATTATAAGTTACCGATAATATAAGAGAAAAATAAACAACTTTGATCATTTATAGTTAAGCATTATACATCCGTTACTTCATTGAATCCTCACAGCAACCTACTTTTTTTTTCTATTTTATAAGTGTAGAAACAAACTCATAGAAGATGAATCACTTTCTCAGCTTTAATACAGGTAGTAAACAGCATATCCAGGATTTGGTCCTAAGCCTGTGTGTCTCCAAAGCCCATGCTTATTTCCTGGGGCTTTTCGTATACTCTGATCCTTAGTAAAAAGAAAAGCTGTCCTTGCTTGCTGTGGTTTTCCAAGTCCTCAATTTAATCATTTGAATGCTAATTCTGGTATAACTCTAAAGAGTGAGTCAAACTGATTTAGAACTCTCTTTTGAAAAGGAAATGAAACATTGAAATTAGATGGGCTGGCTTTTCCTACTAGCTGGTAGAGGAGGATATATATATATATATATATATATATATATATATATATATATTAGCCTAATTGAACAAAAACTTGTTTTTATGTAATTTAAGAATCTTCTTTAATGTACTTTCATAGTCATGTTCTACAGATTTTGCATGTGTCGCTAAGAGGAGGTAAGTGTCCTGATGTTTTATTCCTTGGTTATCTAAAGCTTTCCTAATATGAAGTCTTATTTTTGTTTTATGTCAGTCAAGAATTTTTCAACTCTCTCTAGTCCACTTCTACCTCTTTATTCCCTGAATTTTGAATTTCTGTACCTTCCCATTTTATAATGTTTATCCCATCAATTTTACATTATAGTATATTGTCATCTGTTTTTATTCTACAAAGGAATATACCAGCTATTATCTTACATAACAGTCTTTCACTTATTACAAATCTTTTGCAGAACTTTGCATAATGGTATTTCTATAGAATATGCTTATTAAATTCCTATAGAATATTCTTATTAAACTCTTTAATAAGAATTCTAAATTCCAGAATTCATATTAAATTCAAATATTTAAATTGATTTTTCATTTTCTTTTTGTATTTCAGGGATTTATTTTATATATTTTCTCATTGTGTAATGCCCCCTGCAACAAGAACATGATCTAGAACAACTTCACCATTTTCAGCATATACTTATTGAGTCCTCGCCATAAACTAGATACTTTTAATAAGTTTGGGATGCAGTGATAATAAGGAGATAAGGTCCTTTCTATTGAGTTTACACTGCATTTCAATCTGTGTTCCTAAACAGTGTTGTATGGTGTAAGGAACTTATGTTTGGCATTTTCCTTGACCGTCTCAGCGCCCTGGTCACAATCAAATTATTGGGTTTTTCCGAGACTCAGTTTTATTGTTGGCAAAGGGAAATAGTGACAGCTACTTCTATACTGTGCCTACCAGGAGTCCTGGTAATAACATGTATGAACATGTCCTAAGTGACATTCAGCGTACAGTTGGCTCTTGTATCAATGTCTTTTCTCTCTATCTTCCTCATTCTTCCTTATTTATATAGCTATAACTTGCGGACAGAACTGCCTGGTTAAAGAAATGTTTACATGTTGTATTGTGCTTTTCTATGTTCTGTTTGTTTTCTAGTTACTTCTGAGGCTCATCAATTTTTAACTGATACTTTGAAGAGTAGAAGTCATTGTAATGCATGATGACTATCTGTCTTGTTCACTTGTCTTAAGTGAATTTATTTCACTTAAGTCATTTATTTTATTTTCATCTTATTTTTATTTCATCTTATTTGATTTTTGTTTCATCTTAAGTGATTTGCCTTCATACTCTCCTCTCTTAAATACTTTTTGTACATGGATTTCCCATTATATCGGTCAGTTTTTGACATACTGAATGTCCATGCAAAGTATATTTTCTTCCTCAGTTTCTTCTCTTGGCCTCAAAACCTTGTAAATATTATGTATTTCTTCTAAAACCCAACACTTTTCTCAGTATATGTGTATCATTATTTTTCTTGGTTGCAATGGTTATATACATATGGGATCCTTCATAATTATCAACTGATCCTCTATTTGAACAACAAAGCAAATAATGTGTGAAATCCTTCTGCAAATAATTCTTAAAATAACACTTCTGTGCTTTCGCCACTTTATTTTCTAAACTATCCTAAGCCTCCTACCCCAATAGAAGGGATGACACTTCTCCTTGATCTCTATAAGTGCTAAGCTGATTTTCTGATTTTTCTTGGGGTATTCTAAAAATCCTCTTTATATTTGACATATGTATATAATCACTTGGTTTCTGGTAGACAATATCTAGACTTTTGTATAACATCTAGCTTCAAGTACCACACAATTTACATGTATGTTATTTATGGGAGAAAAAACTAAATGTAAATTAGTGTTAAATTTCTTTATTTACATTAAACTCCCTAGTCATCCTTCTTTTCTACACAAGAATATTGTGCTTTTTCAAATTCTTTCTTAACCCTTCCATATCCTCATTATTTTCCTATTTTCAGCTACTTACACATATGTATTTGTGTTGGGCCTTTAAAATAGTTGTATTTCTTTGAATCATTAAAAAAATGCGTCAAAAATTGGTTAAGTTTAGTTACCTCTATATAGAAAGGGTTGTATATAAGTAGCACCTAAACTATAGGTTGTGAGAATTAAATGAGGTAAAGTTTATAAACTCCATAGCACCATGCTTGATATAAAAGAGGCGATATGTAAATGTTAGCTATTATGATTTTTATAAATATTGTTAACAATAGACCTTCGGTAATATTGTAGGGGGTTAGCTGACTACAGTCAAAATCAAGATCTTCTGGTAATGTGCTCACTTCTACATTCTCTACCATGCTGCAGGGACTTATTTCACTAATTATCCTTTATTTCAAAGAGGACTCGTTGCAATTTCCCCTCTTTTGTGGGGACTTTCTTCTTCTCATCAGCTGATTTTCCCAAGTAGCTTTTAAATAATTTCCAAGTTTTATTTATTTTCTAAATGTAGTGTAATGCTGTTTTTTTCAGGGAACTTTTACAATTGCTCAGAATTGAAAATTTAAAGCAAAAATTTAAACACATTCAAATATATATCCCCAAATACATATACCCAAATATATACATATATGCATGTATTTGTAAATTTACTTACTTCATGACTTATAACCCCAAACAATTATCTTGTGTTAATGCTGGGCTTACCAAAATATGTTTGGTGCACTCAGTTCCTTCCTTGTACTTTAGTTATTAATATACATGTTTTATAATATATCTATATAGTTCACTTGTCTTTTGAGGCAGAACTGTTACTTTAATTGCTTAATTGTTTTTACATCCCTTGAGGTTTTGGACAGGTTTTGTTGAAATGAGTAAATAAATATGCAAAACACTAGTGTTTTTCTACTTATGACATACATATATATTTAATTTGCTAATCCATTGTAGTTTGCTATTATTGACATATTGTAACATGAATTTCATTTGGAGTACAAATTAAGGTAAATATGTATCAATATGTCTATTTGTTAGTGTTAATTTTAGTATTATATCAGTCACTGATCAGAACCTTTTTAAGGCGGGGGTCGTATTTGTCCTGTAACTATCACTGCCATATTGCCAGAAATGTTAGTATCAATAACATTATGATGGTACAGTAAAATGGATGGGAAATATTCTCACCAAACATCATATCAGGAATTAAGCAATGTGTTAGTTTTTTATAAGTGTAATGCTGCTTGAAAATAAATTTTTTTTGTGGGGGGAGGATGAGTTGATGAAATAAAAGCACTCAAGTTCCAGTGAATGGTGCTGTAGTGTTTTCCCCTGTTTTATTTAGGGAGAGGACCACAAAATAGTATCTTGTAAGTTGGGAAGGATAATTCAGGTCCAATATGATAGAACCAACTAAATGAATTTCACACTCAGAGAATTGTTATGAATATTAAATCAGGACAATGATGACAATGACTATGATTTTTATACCCTAATAAGAAAATGATTTTTAAATTTATAAAATTAAGAAGGCAGCTCATTGGAAGTTTTCCAAACATCATATAAGCCTCTAATGTGTATAATTAGTGTTACATGCCTGAAGAATTTAAAAACAGAGCCCTTAGTTTGATTTTAAAGGAAAAGAACTTTTCATTTCCAGTGCCTACTGTATATATTACTGAACATTTAATGAGATAGTCAATAAATATTTTATCTACTGATTGTTTGGCATTTCTTTAAACTAATTTAAGCATTGACTTTTTATTTCTTAGTATATTAGGGATGTACTTCAGCATCAAAATTAATTTCTAATTGTTAAATTAAATAATAGTTTTGTATCTCAGTTATTTCCTTAGAGAAAATTCAAAAGAAGTTTGTTAGACTCTAATAACACATGGCAATATGAAAACTGGTGGACATTAGTGCCACAAAGTTAAAATTAAAAGCTAACAAAAACTATCTTTTCTAAAGACAGTCAGTTTATTATCTATTTTATATCATTTTCATTTGGTAGTAGAAGGAGTGTTGGTGTTCAAACAGGCAAACAATTATCATTAGTCATACATAATTAAAACAAAAAGATTATTCAAGTGTTTAGAGTTAATATAGCATAGCAAAAATGTGACACATAGATAATACACAAATTGGTAGTAATATAGTTCTACAACTTTTGATTAAGAATAATGTTATGTATAGTTACTAAACTATTTAATGAATAAATGATAATTGACTATGTATTTAACATTTATTTGGTACAGTAGTATAAATTATAAATTTATTACATTAACAAATAATCTTAAAACAAATATAGAATGTATGTTTTTATTAATGATTTTCCATCTCTAGAAAAATTAGACTTTGGTATATTTTCTTTCAATTATTCTTTATGTTCAGGAATACATTTTCTAATAAGAAATAAAATATTGACATTTTGAACGATGGTTATGTCATCCTCAAATAAGTCTACATTATGAAATGTCTTGTTGTATAATTGATGGCTGTAATTTAAGTTATTAAATAACTGTCATAATATTACAGAAAATTAAATACTTTGAAAAATTTAAATAACAACATAAAACACTTGGTATGCATATATATTATTTTAATTTGGAAAATAAACAATAAAGGACATGTAGGAAAGTGGAAATTTAAAAATGACAATTGATAAAATATACTTAGTCATTTTAATTATTATTTTTCTATGTTTAAACAACTTTAGTAGCCTCTTATTATTTAATAATAGACTGTAAATAATGCCTCTAAAGTAGAAATCAAGATATAACTGTGAATCTTATAAGTATTGAATTAAAATTTAATATATTTTTATATTATAAAATTATAAATTTATCTTGAAATATAATGTTGTTTATGTCATCTTACTTAAATATCACACCATTCTTATAAGGAAAGCAGAACAAGTGTTGAAGTTCCCATTTTTCAAATGAATAAACACTGGCTTAAATATGTAAAGAGTTTTTGGTTATGAAATATAATTATGCCTTATAAATATCAAACAGGCTGGAACTGAGTTTGGATTCTTGTTCAGTGCACATTTCTTCTCATTTTCTGATTATAAAGCATAAACTACTCAGAGTGACATTTTATTTTATTTTGTATTTTATTTTATTTTATTTTACAGGGCTCTAGAACGTTTGATTTCATTCTGGTCTCCATGTTGAGTGTGCGGCTCATAGCCAGTGACACCACTGATTTCCAGGGGCCACTGTGTCTTTCTTTGTGCTTCATTCCCCATCACAGTTTCCCCGTTTCCCCGGAGGAAATGTGAATAGAGTAAATGTTGAAAAAAATCTAAGAAGAAACAAAATCACTAAAGAAAACTTACATTAGGGAAGGAATAATGAAGTGAAAATTACTTAATCTTTTCTCACTACTTCACTATTGCTATTTTCGTTTTTGTCATGTTTTTTTTTCTTTTTTGCCTTGGTGCTTCTTTTATTTCACTCTCTATCTCAAAACAAGGAATTACCAGGCAGGACAAATACCTGTTAATGCTGGTTTTTAGCCAATAGTGCAATGGAGAAATTATGTTACCACCTCAATTAGGAAGTCAGAAGGAGACAATTCTTTATAGAAAGTAATGCTTACATAGGAGTCATCAGGAAATATAGAAGGATATTCAAGTAAAGATAACTGCACATTCTATAGGGTCTTTTTGGGTCTGTGTTGTTTTAACTAGCTACAGTCATCCAAAGTTTTAAGTTTTTTTTAATATTTAAAGATTTTTAATTAGCATATAATATTTAATTTTGGCAACAGACTTTTCTTCCCTTTTCTATTAAAAAAACTATTTAAATGTAAACAAATAGCAAACATGCCCTTTGGAGAAATAAAGTGTTGAATTTGTGCAGGTAATGTCACTGGTAATAATAACAGAGCACTTGGATCTCTCTCGATCAGCATTTTCCTGCACAGTGTTATGGTGTTAATCTACACGATGCTAATACAAAAGAAGCTCTTTTAGCTGACCTATATTTGAGAAGCACTCTTTACTTCCTTTAAAAAATTCTGACTGCTGCCCACAGCATGCAGTATATTTCTCTGTGATATACTTATACATGACATTTCTTCTTACCAGTTGAATTTAAGATTAGCAGGATCAGTTAAAATATGAGTGCTATAAAATTTTGTTTCTACAAAAAAACAATGTTGAATGCTTAGAAACTTTGATAAAGGTAATCATTAAACATAATTGTATTTAACTAGATATAGATGAGGTAGTTGTAAAATATTCATGGGAAAATTAAATCTGGATGCATCCTGTACTCGGAATGTTTCCCAAATGTCTTTAAATCCTCATTCCACTTCGAAGAACCAGAAGCTAAAAATCTGGTGATCTTGAGCGTTCCGTAGCACTAGAAAGGCGGCGTGGAACTGTAGTCAGTAATCGTATTTGCCAGCAGCAGAAGTTGCCTGTTTTTAAGACTGATACATAAATATATATGTTCAAGTGAAAGCCATTTATTTTGAGTATGCATATTATAAATTACTTTTTTATTAGCTGACCAATATAATCTTTATCTTATAAGATGTTCCTTAAAGAATATGCTATGGGAGAATTTTTAGAAAGCTAATGCCTTCGAATAATGTACCCCTGTTTAATGAGCACCTTTATTCCACGTTCGTGGAGAGTACTTAAAATTACATTTTAAAATTATTATTTATAAAGGATAGAAGAAACTACATCTTGCTCTTTAAGTCAGATGATAGTCACTTATTGATATAACTGATATTTCTTGAGCACTGAATATATAAGGGCATTATTCTAGGTTCTTGGGATCCAATAGGACAAAAATAAAAATTCCCAGTTCTCAAGGAGTTTATCTGACAGGTAAATCTATCCAGGTAGGAAAAGAAAATGACTTGGGAAGAAACCAAGGTTTCTACTATGGAAGAAGGTAATGGACAAACTATTCTCCCAAAATGTTCCATCTGGACCTTTCCTCAGGCTACAAAATATAAATGTTATCTGAGCTTGCTTTCCCTTCAAGAGAGGTTTCAGTGCTCCCAGGACTAAGCCATCCATGGCCCCATCTCCCAGCCTACTTCACCAACTTTCTTGTAGGTAAGTGAAATAGTATTCTAACATTGTTCTTGTTATTCAGGTCTCATCTTGAAAGGTACCTGCCTCCTCAGGAACCTGCTCTGCCACTCATCTGGGATAGACCCCGAGACAAACATTGCTGGGTTTGGACTTGACTTACTGATTCCCCCTCTCTGATAGGTTCTTTCATATAGCCGTGTTGCTGTCGTTCTCTCATGCCTGTTATGTAAAAGTGGGGACCCTGTGTGTTTTCTCCCCGGCTTGACTCCTGGGCCAAAGTAGAGCCTGACCCATGGCTGGTGCTTAGTAAGATTTTACTGAAAGAAAAAAAGTAAGTTTAAAAAATAAGAGTTTTTTAAATTACAGGCCTTCTCAGTTTTAAGCATGAAAATATTAAGTATTCATTTCACCATATATGTAGATTTACAAAAACTATTTTATCTTGTTTTTTTTCTGAAAAGTGTCTTATACCTCACTGTTCCACATAACATAGTTTGAGAAACATACACACATTATGTTTGCCAGATTTTGTTTTTAAATGTGACCAAAATTGAGAATATTTTTTTAACAAAAGTAGTTTCTTTTTTTAAAAGATCAAAAAATGTTTTAGACAAGAGGAGAAGGGAGGGAGAAGGAGAGGGAGAGAAACATCAATGTGTGGTTGCCTCTTGTGTGCTCCCTACTGAGGACCTGGCCTGCAACCCCAGGCATGTGTCTTGACTGGGAATTGAACCAGTGATACTTTCATTCATAGGCCAGTGCTCAACCCATTGAGCCACTGGCCAGGGCAAACTGAGAATATTTTAACACATCATGCTAAGTGCCAAAATCACACTACTGGTCTCCAAATTGGTTATAGACTCAAGTGACCACAAATATAAATATGTAAAATGGACCCTGGCCAGTGTGGCTCAGTGGATTGAATACCAGTTTGCAAACCAAAAGGTCATGGTTCAATTCTCAGGGCAGATGCCTGGGTTGCAGACCAGGTCCGCAGTAGGATGCGCAGGAGAGGCAATCACACATTGATGTTTCTCTCTCTCTCCCTCCCTTCCCCTCTGTCTAAAAATAAATAAATAAAATCGTAAAAAAATAAACCCAGATTTAAAAATTTAAATAAATATTTAAAAGGGTAGTGCCAAAAGCTGTATATTTCCACAGTTATCTATTTAGGCTTAGGTTAATTGTGACTATTCCATGTTTGCTTGTGTCAGTAATGTAAAACATGAGTTCTCCTCATTAGGTAGAAATATTCAAATATTTTTATGAGATGCTTATTTGTAATTCTTCTAGAATATATCTCACAGTATGAAACAAACCCGAACCATAATCTTCTAACTACATCAGTTATACTATAAGTTATAATTTACAGTCTTTCTGACTCATTCAGAAATATGACTTCACCATGGTCAAATATTTAATTTTTAAACTTGTGTTTAAAGTTGATCATTTTTAAACCCACAAGAATTGCTTTTATTATAGTTTGCTTCTAGACTCGTTTTTATCATTCTTTCACTTACCAGAAAGGAATGTAATTAACCAAAATGCATACAAATATCAGCTTTTAAGAATCTTGGCTCCTGTCCTGTATGAAAGATTACTGAATGAAGTACAGATTTACATTGAATTCCCATTGGAATTCATCTAAAATACTATTTTCCTGTTTTAGTAACTCTTTAAGTAATGTATATTTCATTCACGGTGCATTTCCCTAGGGTGAGTAGTTTGGGGAGTTCTCGACAAGGTAATAGGATAGTAGGGTTACAGTGTCATCTCTGGAATCACACTGCTTAGTTATGAGTCACAACTTTGCTACCATCTAAGGCTTTGGACAGATTGTGTACTTTCTGTGCATATTTCCTGATCTATAATGTGGTGTTAATACTGGTGCACATTTTGTTGAGCATTGTTATGCGGATTTACTTATATAAAACTTGTGAATTACTTAACACTGTGCCTGGTGCATAGTGAATGCACAGTAAATATTAGTGTGTTATTATTACGTGTTGTTTGCTAATGTAGATCATATAATTTAATGGATGAGAAGAGGTTCCTGTTCAAAAATATTCTTCATACCAAAGGGACATACCAATAGATAGTCAAATCTTGGTTTTCAGTGAAACCAAGGATGAAGGGTATCTTTACACAAACACCTTTTGGACAAGTATAATTTTTAAGACAAGGTATTTCAAAGCCAGACCAATCTATATGCATTTACTTCCTAACTATTGGGTGTTCAGGCAGTTCATTTGACCTCTCAAGAACATGGTTGTGTTATCTGTAAAATGGGAATGAATCTGTACTTAGAGTTGCTGAGAGGATAAAAAGAGGAAATGTACATGAAACAGTTTAACACAGGATGCAGTGTAAACAATTGATAGGTTTTTCATATTACTGTTATTTTGTTATTATATTGTATTACTGCTATTATTATTATTTTGATGTACTCCTATTATTATTGTTCATATTATAGCTAATGGTTTCACAAAGTTGTTTTAAGTAAAAGGAAGAAAACAGACCCACATACAAAAGAACCATGTGGGAAAAATTTGAAAAATTGCTACTGAGCAATGAGGAAGGAGAACAATAAAAGAGATGAGTGATAACAAAAGATAAACTTTGCCTGCGTTGAAGGTTTGCTTGACCGAACTACAAAAAATAACAGTTTCATTTGTACCTCATATGATCAAAGAACATTTATTAGGCTTACTCATGTTTGTGCAGGGATCCATTAAGTAAACCCAATACTTACCCTTTGGAAGGATATATTGAGATGTATTTTATGTATAAGCTCCCTTTCTGTAAGAGGTTCAGTATGTTGAAATATGGTACTATGTTGCTGTGGAATACAATAAAATAGTAAACCTTTCTCTTCTTATTACAGATGAGGTGAAGCTCTCCCTGTATTGCAAACTTTAGCATGATTAGTCCCAATCATGAAAGAGTTTATTTGGTCTTGCATGGTTCAGATCACGTGATGCAATCCAGAAAGCTTATATTTCTATAAAAACAATGGTGATAATGTTGCCCTTTATTAAATGTCTACTGTTTGTGATGAACTGTATAGATTAACTTACACATACATTTATTCTTTCACTTATTATTTACCCAACCTTGTAAGTTAAGGAATGTTGTTATGATCTATTCTTATCCATTTGTCTAAAGAAAATACAGTTAAAGAAATTAAAGCACAGATTTTGGTTTGAGTTTAAATCAGGGTTTGGTTTACTCCAGAATGTATTATTTAACTACTTCGATACATAAATTTTATATTTATTCTATTTTCATTATGTTTGTTTTTAATATAAATTAAAATTTCATATTTAAGTTTTATTATTAATCTAATGAAGTAAACAAATTTTGAGTAAAACTAGTAAATCTAAAAATTTTGTTCATGCACAGAATGTATATACATATACTAGTTTTTACATAATATATATACATATACTAGTTTTTACATAATATTTTTACATAATCTAGATCATTATTCTTTTCTTCTGTGAACTGCAATAATGAAGAGGGTATTATGAAACAAATATATTTGACATGTATAAAGTAAGGAAGTTGCATGGTTAGAGTAATTATAATTCATAATTCAATTTTAATTATTTAATGAATATTTTCTACCTCCTCATCATTTTAAACTAGGTAAATTAGAGAAACAAACAAACAAGCAAAAAGCACATTCTTGTTTTCTTCTGTTGAGAATGGTAAAGAAAAGGATCTGGCCAGCTGGTGCAGAGCTGAAATTTACAGTAAATGGCAGTGAAAACAGACTTGTTTGGAATCTCCAGCTGGATGAATATTGTGTCAACACTTTTGTGATATTTCTTGATGATATCATGTTATTCTGAGAGCATTTAGCAGATACTAATTATCATCTGGTGAACACTCTTCAGATGAAAAGGTGAAAATCTATTCAGTACGTGCAATGCATGCTCCATTGTTAACCTAAAGTGCAAATTACTAAGATTTAATGTTTTGGTGATCATATAGGTGTAAACAAAACAGATGCTGTTCATTATTTCATAAAATATATGTTTCTCAGGATTTGGTTTCAATTATTTTTATTAATAAGTTAGTTACTATATAAAGCACAACATATAAACTTCTAGATTATGCTCCAGTATAGTTTTAAGCTATTATTTAATTTGGAAAAAAAATTATAAGTATTCACCACCTTAGCATGCAAGTTTGATATTTTAAAATTGAAATTACTTTTTTGATAAATCATAATAGATATTCTTAATGAGCAAATTTGAAGTAATATACATGAATCAGATACTATGTTAGTATCCACAGCAAGTTAAGACAATATCCTGATATTTTTATTGTATTCTGGAAAATCATTTGTTCATTCAGTAAATGTGTATTTAGTACCCACTATGTATGAGCTGTTTAACTGTCATTTCATTTTGCTGAAAATAAAATAATTGGTTTTGATTAAATCAATCAAATTGCCATTTATGCTGTTTTATTCAAATTGTTTGTAAGTGAAATGAACTACTTCAACCTTAAATAAATTCTATTCACAATGATGTGCATGTTAGATTAGTGACCAACAGATCATTCAACTCACCTGTACTTTCTAGGCAAAATGGACCTGATCACAGGTTTATTTTTCATACAATTGTGATGAATCACAGAAAGAATGATTAGTGAAAGATTAGACATAGTAAAAGATTGTCTTGGGCATTTGAAAAGGTGGAGAACCTGATGTGATAATGAGAAAAAAACATAAAAATATATAAAATGTTGGTAGAAATATAAGCATTTTGCTGCATGTATGGAGTTGGTTATGTAAGTCTTCTAAGGAGATGTCTGAAGAAATAGGAATGGCCATATTTCTGAGGCAATTCACTAGAAACAAAGGAAAGAGATAAGTTTTTTAAAGAAAGAACAGGCATAGTTTAATAGATAAATAAAGCAGCACTTTATATGAAATGTATCAACATTTTACTGGTTATTAAAATATGGTGGGTCATATGTTGAATAAAATGTTTTTTTAATGTATCATATGAAGTGGAAGCCAAGGAGTCAGTTTTGAAAACAGAAGCTTTCAGAACTTTACTTTTTAAAATTTAATATTTATTTTATTTTCTTTCCATTACCATTTAGTCCCCTTTTACCCTTCCCCCCATCAGTTACCACATGGCTTGAAAGACAGCAGTGTTCCTTCCTTCATTTCATCCAAGCTGCAAAGCTTTCTTGAAGTGCCTCTTAAATACACACAGTTCTACTAAGTCTTAAGGGAACATTACAAAGATGTTGTTCATTGGAAGAATCTTTTTTTAATTTTTTTATTTATTGATTTGAGAGAGAGAGCAGAAGGTAGGGTGGGGAGAGAGAGAGAGAGGGAGGGAGAAAGAGAGAAACATCTAATTGTTGTTTCGCTTATTTATGTGTTTACTGGTTGATTCTTGTATGTGCTCTGACCAGGGATTGAACCTGCAACCTTTTCATGTAGGGGTGATGCTCTAACCAACTGAGCTACCCGACAAGGATCCTTAGGAGGATCTTTGGTTGTAGCAGTAAGAAAGACATCCATGAAAGGCTACATAAGAAATATAAAGATAATACATGATACTTAAATCCAGAGAAAAGGGAGGATGCATGGTATAGAGACCTAGAAGTGAAGTGATATTCCATTTGGGTTATTAGAGAACTTAGGTTAGTCTTTGTTCTGTTAGAAAATGTAATCTGATTCTTAATTGGGGAAGTTATTTGGCTTAGGGAAATTTAGGTTTTCATTTATGTTTAAAATGATGAACTTAAATTCTATAATTCAAAACTTTCATATTGAATTAATCTTGCATTTCAGCTTCAGTTAGTATCTCTTTGCCAGTTCTTCTTCTAATATCCAAAACAAATCTATATCAACATCATAGATTCAATATACATTCATTATGCTTGGTATCATGTCTACTGCTAATATCCTGATATCCAAATAATATTTCTAATGGTTCCACCTAAAGATATATATGAATATATTGAATTAACTTCGCCGTACTTATTTCTTTATATCCATTCAATATGGATTGATTTTGAAATCTGTTATAGATAACTCATTTTTATTTGTACTGGTAGCCCAGTGTCCTAACCTTCATTTCTTCCCGTATGAACACTTGTTTATTCTTGCATAAGCACTTACCGTTTCCTCCTAGGTTGTTTCTGTATCTCCATGCTCTTCTGTAGTTGAATGGAAAGGACCTGTACTTGGCTATGTATCAAGATATGGAAGAAAGAACAATGTATGGGAGTGAAGATGGGTGTCGCTTCATTATTTAATCCCTATTCAGTCTTATTGTCACTCCTTAAAAGTATTCTGATTTTATGACTTGGTCTGAAATGTATTGTGTGACTTTCATTTCTAAACTTCTGGGCATCAAGCCTAATGAGATGGAAGGATGCCCTAGGGAGTCCTCCAAACATCCTAACAATTTTTCGAGAGTTTCCAAAAGGGAGAGGATGAAAACAGAACTATTAGAGGTTATTTGTTGACAATGAGAAAAGGATGGTGAGTGAGACAGTGGAGAATTATAGCTCAATATCTTAAACAACAGCAACAAAAAAGCACCGTTCAACAAATTCAGTATAAATTCTTAAAGCACATTTTCACATAATTTGAAAAATCCCCACATATGTGAGCCTATAAAAGCCAATGCACCCAATTACATAAAACCTTCCAGTATTTATGCTTGCCTAACTATTGAGGTAAAAAAAAAATAAGAAGAAAAATTCCTTAAAATAAAAACAAGCACAAACAGCAAAAACAAAAAAAAATGCAAATGTGTACCCATCTTATTCAGGCACTACCAACTTACTGTTCCTTAACGATTTAATTGAATTCAGAACTTAGAACATTTTACTTTGCCCTAAATAAGACCATTTATAGTCAGAGTTCTGCACTCGGTGGTGTGAGGTTATATACTACACACCAGAGATCTTCAACCAGTGTGCAAGAATTTTTAGAACATGCAATACCTGATTGTTTAATCAGAGGCAGTCTTTTCCCTTAATTGTTAAAAAAAAAAGACACCAGCCAACACAACAATAGCTGTATAGCTGTCTGGTGTGAATGAATCAAAATGATACCTATCATTTTGTCAGATTGGCAAAAAGCATAGTGTGTCTTTTGTGTGCCACAAAATTTAGTTATTAGTTTATGTGTGCCAAGAGATGAAAAAGGTTGAAAATTGTTGCTATATGCTATATCTTATACCACTTTTAGGAAGTCCTACCGGTAGACCCCCAAATGAGCATTCATTCCAATTAATTTGGAGTACCTAAGGAGACACTGTATTAAAACCATGTTCTCTCCCCTCACACACACACAAACACATGCATGCAAACACACAGACATACACTCCTCACAATTTTTTAAAGGTAAGTTAATAGTATTTAAATTACAGAGTTAAACCCTGGCTGATGTGGCTCAGGGGATTGAGTACCAGCCTGCAAATCAAAGGGTCCTGGGTTCCCAGTCAAGGCACATGCCTGGGTTGCGGGGCAGGTTCCCAGTAGGGAGCAAGAGACAACCACACATTTATGTTTCCCTTTCTCTTTCCCTTCCCCTCTGTCTAAAAATAAATAAATAAAATCTTAAAACAAATTATAAAATTATAGAGTTAACTTTACATGGGAATTTTAAAGTAACAGAACTTAATTATGGAAGAAGAGAAATCAACAAATGTGATACAGGCATGTGTTAGAATCTCTGACCGAGACTTGGGTCACAAAACCCAAGTCACGGCTCTAGAGTTTGATACACTAATTTCAAAATGGCTTTCAAGCCCTGAGAGGGACTTACAAGGCTACAGTGTTAAAAGAATTCTTGAGTAAACTCACTGGCTTTCTTAGACAAATAGCTAAGACTTTAGATTGCGCATATTTTTATGTAAAAATTCACAAATGGATGCTCTGGGAAGACAAATAAAATGTGGTTAATGAACAAATGTACTTTTATAACTTAGTCAATTATATGTAGCCCAAAACCATGATATTTACAAAATACAAAATACGAAATGTGCTGACATTTTTCTAAATAAAACTCTTCTGTAATCAACTTGTTGATGAAGTAATTTAATAAGTTTGGCTGGGCTATATATATTCTCTAGTGCAAAGGAAAATTGTTATGAACAAGTATTTTAAGAAAATGTTTCATTATAAGGATAGAATGATATCATTCAAACAAAATACTGTGTATTTTTAGTCCTTTATTTTGAGTTATTTTTGAATATGCATTTTTTGTGAAATAAGTATTTTAAAATTATTTTCCATTAATATCTTGCTAATCTGAACTTTATGATAAAAATAATTCATAGGTAGAAGAAGATCTACATAATGTGTAAAGATTGTTTTATCTAAAATAAAAACAATGTGCCCTGGCTGGTGTAGCTCAGTGAATTGAGCACGGGCCTGCGAACCAGAGTATTGTGGTTCGATTCCCAGTCAGGGCACATGCCTGGGTTGCAGGCCAGTTCCTGGCAGGGGACTCACGAGAGGCAACCACACATTGATATTTCTCTCCCTCTCTCCTTCCCTTCCCCTCTAAAAAAATAAATAAAATATTTTAAAATAACTCCTTGCTTCAACAAAATTAATGGAAAACTGATACAGAAATGGTACAGTGTTCAGTAATACATAACATACCCCCTTTTAAGATAGAGTACAACTTAGCAAGATATAATATGGTCCTATGCTATTCATTCTTACATTCATAAGAGAATTTCTAGTAAATAGGAGTCATTTTTAATGTCCCATTACTCTTTCTACGTATTTTCTATTTTGTCAAAGGGTTCTCACATAGGCATAAGAAATCCTCTGGTGAATTCGAGTGGGCTTCACTACAGGAAGAGAACTCATGAGTTCATAAATCTTTCAGTCCCTTCAATTTATCTGGAGAGTTATGGGTAGCATGCTGAGTAGCAGCCCTGAAGCAGATCACCTTGAGAAATAATGCCATCTCCGTAACAGGGAGGTTGCTATTTCCCAGTGGGGGCGAGTTGTTTAGGCTGTAAAGATATGGCCCTATGCAGATTGCTGCTGGGAGGGAAAATTATGTTCTTCTTGGTTTCCGTATAGCTTTGAATATATTTCAGTGCCTGAGACTTTCATTAATTATGTCAAAAACCACATCTAATCGCTGTAGAAGTTCAGATAAAGATGGGCAAGATAAAGGAATTTCACAGGTACATTTATTGTTCTATTAAGTTATCTAGTGTGTAAAGGTATTGCAGGTTTTTGAGATTATGAAAGAATAGTTTACCCTAGGTGGGCTGTATCTTTAGATGCAACAGCAAAAATGAAAGTAGATAGTTTTCGTTGGCTTGTCTTTCATATTTCTCTTAAATTTGATTGCTTGTTATTTGAAAGTATGGGTTTGTTTTATTGTCCCTACTTAAACAAAATAGAAACTACATTTCTAAACAGGCATTTGTTTCTAGCAAGTTATCATGTCTCTGTTGTCTGAATGTCATAATATGTATGCATATAGTAAGGCTTAAAATAGCTTTCTCTGTATTAATTTCAGAAAAAATAAATACATTCAAATTAAGGGTAGTTTATTAGAGTTCTTCAGAGAAAGAGAATCAATAGGATACACTTATATGTGTATATTCTTTTTACCTGTGTATAGTCTGTATGTCTATCATCTATCTACCTACTTATCATCTATGTATCCATCCATCCATCCATCCATCCATCCATCCATGTGTCCATCAGAAGAGAGAAAGAAAACAGGGAACGGACTTGATTTATTTTAAGGAATTGTCCTATGGGATTGTGAGGGCTGGTAAGTCAGAAATTTGTAATGTAAGCCGGCAGGCTACAGATTCAGGTAGGGTTTTTCTGCGGCAGTTTTGTGACTAATTCTTTCTTTGTGAAACTCAATTTTTGCTCTTCCTACCTTCAACTCATTGGATGAGGCCCACTCATGGAGGGTGATCTGCTATAATTAGAGTCTATCGATTTAAATGTTAATCACATCTAAAAAGTACCTTCACAGAAAATTTAGATTGGTATTTGAACAACTGGGAACAATAGCTTAGCCAAGTTGACACATAAAATTAAGCAATGCAGGTAGTATCAACTAAAGTCAAGTTTTTTTCCATTTCTGATATCAGTGCATAACCCCCAAATACTGGATAGAAAATTGGGGGCATTTTTAACAAAATGGTATCATATATCAGAATATAGCTGTTTTTAGGCACCGTGGTATATTATTCCCTCTTTTAAAACCTGTTATTCTTTGCCTGCAACTGCATTTCTCCTCTCTTCTCCCTTTCTTCCTATTTAAACTGAATCCACTTTAAACATTTTGGTCCTTAATAGCTGTTCAATCTTAAAAATACATTTATCTTGTATATTACATGATTATGTGTAAACTTCTTTGGCTGAGGAGCTCTATATTATATCTCTTTTTAGACTTCAGAATGCCCCATTAATATTAAACTTTTAGTTAGCTATCAGTAAATATGTGTGAAGTTACTGAGTCCATGCCAAATTTGTACTTATTAAGGATGGTAGGGAATATCATAAGAATATTCATCAACTTGAATTTGTTCTTCCTTGTTTTAAAAGAAATAATCAAGTGACTTTCATATCCTTCCAGATAGAAAATGTGATTTTGATACTATTTCAAATTTAAATAATGAACCATGTTGGTTCTACTCTAATTTTCCAACATTATGTACCAATATTACCAAAACAAATATTGTCTCTGGGACATCTCCATACACATTTTCTAATTCTATCTTTGCATTTTCTCTACAAATGTCTTAGAATCTATAGCAGACCTCGATCTCTTTCAGGAAGCTTCTACTTTATGCTCCCGTTCACACTACTGTCTCCCGAACAACTGTTCTTACAGCAATTCCACAATACATCCTCGTATATTGTGTTGTGTGTTCACCACCTTAAGTCAAATCTCCTTTCACTACCATTTGCCCCCACCCTTTACCCTCTGCTACCTCTCTATCCTCTTTTCCCTTTGGTAATCACCATACTATTGTCTGTCTCTGAAGTTTTTCTTTTCCTTTTTTGTTTTTCATGTAATCCTATCACTTTTTTTGCTCTGCCCCTTAACTCCCTACTTTCTACAGCTGTCAGTTTGTTCTCTGTATCTATGGGTCTGTTTCTATTTTGTTTGTTACTTTATTTTATTCATTGGATCCTGTATGTAAGTGAAATCATATGGTTTTTGCCTTTCTCTGATTGGGTTATTTCACTTAGCATAATGCTCTCCAGGTCCAACCATGTTTTCATACTGTTCCATTGGGTAAATGCATTACAGTTTTTATTATTATTTTTAATCTACTTATGTACTGGTGAACACTTGGACTTCTTTCAAATCTTGGCTATTGTAAATAATGCTGCAATGAACATAGAGGTGCATATATTATTTTGAATTAATGATTCAGGCTTCTTTGAATATATTCATGGAAGTAGAATCACTGGGTTATACAGCAGTTCTATTTTTAATTTTTTAAGATAACTCCATACTGTTTAGTGGTTGTACCAGTCTGCATTCCCACCAACACTGCATGAGGGTTCCCTTTCCTCCACATGCTCACCAGCACTTGTTGTTTGATGATTTATTGATGATAGCCATTTTGGCAGGTGTGAGGTGATATCTCATTGTGATTTTAATTTGCATTTTTCTGATGATTAGTGATACTCAGCATATTTTCATATGTCTATTGGCCATCTGTATGTCCTCTTTGGAGAAGTATCTATTTGTAGATACTGATCTACAAATAGATACAAATAGATACAAATTTGTAGATACAAATAGATACTTATTTGTAGACAAGTATCTATTGTCCATTTTTATTGGATTGTTTGTTTGTTCTGTTGTTCTTGTTTAAGTTCTTTATAAATTTCGGATATTAACCACTTATCAGTTGTCTCATTGGCAAATATGTCCTCATTCACATCAAATTTGAAGTTGGAAAAATAAATTATGGGGTAGCAATCAAGTAAACTTTCTAGAAAATATGTTGACAAAATTTAGAATAAAATAATAAATGAAAATGTATTTTTATAGCTAATCATGTGTTTGCCTCAAGACCTTTGTACATGTTGCTTAGTCTTGAAACATTGTTCCCTTAGTCATCTGCGTGGATTACTTCCTTACTTCCTTCTGGTTTCTAACCAAGTATCACTTTACCAAACAGGGTTTTTTTGTGTTGTTTTGTTTAGTACTGACAACCACTTGACATACTATATTTTTATATATTTATTTGTTTACTGTTGGTTGTAGAATACAGTCTTATTAGGGGAGGAATTTTGTTAGATTTTGTTTGCTGTAGTATCCACACTACTTAAAAAAGCATCTGATACAAAAGGTACAGTAAATGTTGAATGAATGAATGAATATCAGAGAGAGGGTTTCATGATCTGTGTGTTCTTCGTTTATTCCTCTAGGTACTTTAAACTATATTCCTCGTAGTAAATCAGAATGTCAGAATGCAAAAAATTTGTGGCATTGGAGTTTAATCATCTACAGAAATATAAACACTCACTGAAACTCAGTTTAATGTGTAACTTTTGTACCAAATAAGTCATTATATCTTGGAAACATCTAAATTTCTATCCTGGTGCAGTTTCTTACTGTCTTGTTCATCGTTTTGCAATGAACAAGTTACTAAACTTGCTAACTCTTTTTTTCCCAGAAAAATAAAGTGATAATAAAATTTTCTCAACACCTTTCTCCTCTCTAGTTAGTTGACAAGTAGTATTCATTGAGATAGTACTACATGGCATACATTAAAATGCTATTTTACAGTACTGTTTTATAGAATGATACATAAAGTACTTGGCCTAAGAAAAGATATCAATAATCAACAATTATTTGTATTTTCAATGAGTCAAAGAAAATGTAGGCTATTATTTAATTCTCAAGTCTAGCTATTAATTCATAGCAAAGGTCTAGTGATATCTACCTCATCTTTCTCTCCCCTGAGACACAGGGGCTATCAAATAGTGATTAAGACATTTGCAAACATTTTTTTGCAAAGATGTGTGCACACCTATATTCATTGCAGCACTACTCACTGTCAAAAACTCTTGGAAATAACCAGTGTCTTTTAATAGATGATTGGGTAAAGAAGACATGGTACATATATACTATGGGGTATTACTTGGCCATAAGATAAGATGAAGTCCTGACATTTGCAGCAACATAGATTGGCCTTGAGAATATTATGCTAAGAAAAATAAATCAGACACAAAAAGCTGAGAATCACACGATTTAACCCATATGTAGGATATAACATCACAATTCACAGACATAGACAACAATGTGGTGGTTACAAGAGGGAAAGGGGATGGGGGTTAGTAAAGGGTAAATGGGCCAAATATATGGTGACAGCAGGTGATTTGACTGTATGGTGGGTACACAATGCAATATGCAGATTATGTATCATAGAAATCTATGCTTGTAACCTATATAATTTTAACTCTCACCCCACTAAATTTAATAAAATAGGAAATGAAAAAGCATGAATTCTGGAGTGGAACCACTCAATTTGATTCTGACTCTTGAAGATGCTGGCTGAGTCATTTTGCGCAACTATTTTGTTTTATTTATTTAACTTCTGTGTCTTGATTTTATTTGTTTATAGTGGGGATGGAGAAAATAACACCTATGTCATTTCATGCCATTAGGTTTAAATGAATCAATACAGAAAGTATGTGGAAGAGTGCCCAGCTAACAAAAGCATCCTTTGTTAGCTGTGATCTGTGCTATATTTCAATGCGTTTAATTTCCACTTTTACATAATATTTCAAGGTTTTTCAAAGTAGATGATATATAAATCTAAAATTAAAAGCTTGAGTTAGTTAGTGATATTTGATAAACTTTTCATTAAATACTTAATATTTTTAATGTGTTGCTATTATGTTTAATGAAAATGTTTCCCTATTTCTCTTACTACTAAGAAATATTTATTGAGTGAAATTATCACACCACTGGTGTACTCTGTATTAAATCAGATTGACAGTGAATGTGGAGTGGACAAGGGTCTTTTAAATTTCACTTTGTTATTCTGCATACATTTATTGATTATCTACTTTGTGATAAGCACTGTACTAGTATTTGACTTACAAAATAAATAATACAAAATAAAGAATATTAATAAATAATAACACTCTAAGTCTTCTGGAAGCCTACTTCTATATGCTAAAGGCAACAACAAGTAGATGTGAAGCATTCTAAAATGAAAAATGATCAACAAATTTTTCAAGGCAGTCAGGTAAAGATTCAGAGAGAAGGCAATGCTTGAGCTGATTCTTTAAAAAGAGTTCTTGAGGCAGCCTAAAGGAAAATGAATTCTACGATAAGGATGAAAGTCATGGAGACATGAAACAGTATGGTTTGGGGTGAATCAAGGTTACTACATTAGTTTAGGGCATAATATTTAGAGGAGTGATAGCGGGAAGTCACGCTTAAATCTAGACAAGGAGTCCTGACTGGTGTGACTCAGTTGGTTGGGCATTGTACTGCAAAGTGAAGGTCACTGTCCTGCAAAGTGAAAGTGACCTTCGATCAAATCACTGGTTTGATTCCCAAGCGGGGCACATGTCTAAATGTTGGGCCAGTGTATCAGAGACAACTAATCGATGTTTCTCTCACATGTCAATGTTTTCTTCCCTCTCTTTCTCCTTCCCTTTCCTTCTCTCTAAAAATAAATAAATAAAATCCTTTAAAAAACTAGACATGGAAATGATCATAAAGGGATTGTTTTAAACTGACAATAGTTTGGATTTTATTTGGTTGCCTATGAATTGTTTCAAACATCAGAATGATCTAGTCAGGATTATACTTTAGAAAGGTAGTTGACAGAAGAGAGGAAAAGACAGGAAGTAGGTAATTAGTTGAGGTTACTGCAAAGAGACAATGGACAGATAAAATCAATTTGATTTTGTTGAATGTGATTAAACACTTTTTATGATAAGATGATTAACCGTAATTCATTTCACTGTAAAAATCGAATTTAAATAATTCAGGGAAGCACTTTATGAAAAATTCTGTAACAATATTAGTAAGATATTAAATGATTAATATTTTGATTGCTTGTTTTAAATCTTATATTTCACTTGCATAATCTACAATTTACTTCCATTTAGCATATAGTTTTTAAACATACTTATGTGTCAATATTTTGAAAGGTTGAGAGTGTTATGTTTTTAGAATAGTTTTCAAAACATATATTAGAAGTCTAGAATTTAAGAGTTGCTTTTAGATTAATGGAATATGTACTTAGCAATTTTGTTTAAATGAAATACCAATAAAATATTCCATCACTGTATATGCAGAGAACTTTATGCCAAGTTAAAATGTTTCATTCATCTATATGTATTTCATCTATATTTAAAATTAATGTTTGAGTCTTCTAAAGGAGTAGCAAAAACATTTTCTGAGAACCAATCATATTATTCTTCTACATTAATTTTAAACATTTAAAAATGAGGCCTATTTGACTTTCTGTAAAATCTATCTAAATTATTAAAGTATAAACTTATGCCACATTACATCGAAACATGCTGCAATGTTTCATGAATTATTAATGGTGTGGTGACTATAACACTGACTCAAAGTCAAGTAGTACTTGTGACATGGAAAACCCTCCCTTCCTGGTGGAACACTGATTGTCTCAATTAAAATAGCATTATAAACCCCTTTAGTTATATATATTACTTTCATAATTTGGGTTGACTTACTGAATACATTATTTAAAAATCTGTTCTAATCACTTCTTAATTAGAAAACGTTTTTTGGCTAGATGACCCAGCATGGAAATTCTGACAACATACAGTTGATTCTCATTATTTCTGGATTCCATATTTGCAAATTTGTTATAATTTATTTGCCAACCCAAATTAATACTGGGGCCCTTTACAGTCATTTGTGCACATGCACAGAGCAGCAAAAATGTTGAGTGGTGTCAGACAGGCAGTGCTCTGTCACAGTTTTCAGCTCATACTTGAAACGTTGTAAACAAGTCATTTTTGCAGTCTATTTAGGACCGCATTTTCCATTCTTTTTGCTTTCTGTTGTTTGTGATTTCACTGCTTAAAGTGGCACCCATGCATAGTGCTAAAGTGCTGCATAGTTTTCTTCAATACAAAGGCTTTGATGTGTCTTAGGGAGAAAATACATGGATTAGGAAAATTTTATCATGACATGAGTTATAGTGCCATTGGCTTTGAGTTCAATGAGTTAATGAGGCCTTAACTCATGTTGACATCACAATTTTTAATGTCTTAAATGTTAAAGCATTTTAAAACAGAAACACACATAAAACAAAGATATGTATTGATCAGGTGATGAAAATATTGTAACCAGAGGCTCCCAGGAACCAAATCCTTTATTTTCCTTAGGAGCAATGGTTCAGTATTCGCTGATTCAGTGGTTGCAGAAACTTAATAACTTCCTCAATTAATGAGAATTGACTGTATTTGTAATTCCACTTGGTAACTTGGCAATGTAGGATAAAAGATACATAGACCGTGCTTTGCACACACACACACCCATACATACATATATATATATATACAACAAAGTTGAAAATGTATATGAATTCATAAATTTGGGTAAAAAAATTCTGAATCACATGTCATGCTTTGCAAAGTATGTAAAACAGATTTATAAAATATAACATCTGAAGTTTCTTAATCTCTTGGATATGTAAAAAAGTTATGTAAGAGATAGAAAGTTCTTAAAAGGTATACATCTTGCAATCAATACCAAAATGCTAAGGCATTTGTAATAGCCTGGATGCAGTAATCCTTTCGTGCGTCCTGGAAGATATACTTCAGTTATGAATAAATAAAGAATTCACTCACATGTATATGGAAAGTTCTCTACCACATATTGTTATCAAAACAAAAGAATGCTAAACAAAATAAATCATTAATGATATGGAGAATTAACTTGGGATTGGGGACTAAATATGGTGTACTGGAAAATCAGATTAAGATGCTATACTTAGACAAATTTGAAAGGATAAATCTAGTTTTCTCTATAAATCTCCTATTAACCTAAAACAAACAGAATTTAATTTCCAATTCAAATTTAAATTAAACATTTTCATCAAGTGCATACTAATCCAATAAAAGTATTTATCTAGACTTCATGTCACACAGAAGTTAATATACTCCTTTTTTTTAAATAGTTTATTCATTTATTTGTAGAGAGGGAGGGAGAAAGAGAGGGAGAGAAACATCAGTGCGAGGTTTTCTCTCACATGCCCCCTACTGGGGGCCTGGCTGGCAACTCAGGCATGTGCCCTGACTGGAATTCAAACCAGCAACCCCTTGGGTCGTAGACTGGTACTCAATCCAGTGAGCTACACCGGCCAGGGCTACTTATTTTTAGAAATAATATGAAGTGTAACAAAAAGAGCAAAATGAATAATGTCATATTGAAGATACTTATTGTATGCAAGTATGTAATGAGAGTTGATGATGACACTGGATATAATCCAGTAAATATACACACTAAACACATCTTTTTCTATATTGTTATAATTGCAGTCAATCTTTGGGGCTTGGTTTTTGTATTACTTATAGAAAAAATAAGTTATATTATTTACTTAAGAAAAATGCTAGTATTGTGCTTGAATAGCAGTGCAGAGAGATGACTTTGATAGAATACCTCCAATTCCAATGGTGAAAATAGACACATAAACCATTAAAACTCCAGATTATTTACTATTTAATCCTCAAACAACCATATAAGATACTGTTTTTCTCCCACTAAATTAAAGCTATCCATCTTCCTATCTAAAAGACTTATTCCTCTAAGGAACCAAAGTAACCTTTTTCATTTAACATCTGTAAGGGCATGTTCAGCAGTTGTCCTTTAAGGGACATTTTAGTCACTAGAGGTATACCTTTTTCAGTGTAGAAATAATTTAATATGATTTGGATGACTTATCTTGAGTAATACAACTGAATCATTATCCATCATTCTTAATATTATTACAGGTATACTTAAAGAGATCTAGAACATGTTATTGAAAATTATTTTAAGATATATAAATAACAAAAAATTTTATTTACTTTTCATTCTATTTTTATTGTGTAGATCAATGCATTTATCTGTTACACTGGCATGATAAACATGAGTATAATTAACATAATTTCTAGTAATTTTACATGATCTTCAAATGTAATATTAATGTGATGCAATTTTTGTCTTTGCATAATCATTTTATTTTACTTTAAGCATAACATGATACCCTGTGAACTTAATAACAAGTTACAAGAATATTTACATGTAACTTTTTAAAAGTTCACATTCAGAGAGTTTGGTCTTCCTGCCTGTGTAGTTATAGGAGACACTTCCTGTCTTTGCAATAGTTTAGGGCAAATACAGGCATGACACTGAGTTGGAATCTCAGTTTTATCATTTATTAATTTAGAAATCTTGGGCAATACAATGAACCTATCTGTTCTTTGATTTTTCTCATCAGGCAAATGGAAATAAAGTATTTTATATCTTTGTGGTGGAGATTAAATCACAGAATACATTTAATCTACTAAAATAATTGCATATAAATGCCTGAAAAATGTGAAGAATACTTACTGTATATTTTATATACAATATGGTGAGAAAATTAGCTCATAATAACAGATTAATAAATCCATTACAGGTTTAATAAAGAGAATATAATAGCATAATCAATAACATACACTTTAACAAAAGAGATATTGAATGGATGAAAGAAAGCTTTTATCAAATGGATGTAAAATCACGCAAGAGATCTTAGCCCTGGAGATAGTCCTGAAAACAGTTTAGTTTTCATCTCAGTTCTTTTGTTGCAGTATTTTTGTGGATTATAGAGAAAAAGTAAAAATTTTTCCATTAAACTTTTGTTTTCTTTTTGTTTTGTTTTGCTTTGCTGAATACAAGTCAATTTTATTGCTTTTTGGTGTCCTTTTAACTCCATATGATGGAAGTGTATTGGGAAAGTTTCCCCTTTATTTTTTCTCATTGAATTTGAGGAACTTTGCAATTATTATTGAATGAACATTATTTAGCTTCATTTAGATTTTCTTTTCAGATTTTCTTTTCAGAATAGTATTTAGCTACTCTAAATAATAGAAATTTATGTAAACAGCAAAATTAAGTAGCATAAAAATGATAAATCACTTTGTTGAAATACTTAGAAGGTGATTTAGTTTCTCTAAATTTGAACAAAGCAAATAAAGTACCAACAAAATAAACATAACAGTTCACTAATTCCAGGCTGAATTTTAGGTAATAATTTTGACTGAAAATAAATTATTCAATGATTAATTTTGAGTATTATATCATTGTCCTGAGTGCAGAGTTGACTGCTTTCATTTGCAATTTGATATATTTAGAGATAAAACATCATTTATTATGGAAAAGGATTAAAGATTAGGAACATCTTCTCCTCATATCAAAATTAAATTTCCATAACAAAGGGTGATTGGTTGACATTGGCACATTTCCATTTGTTATTTACCTTTTGTCTTAGTTGAAAATTAGAGTAATTATTCTTAGAAAGGTAATTTCCTAGACTTGGAAGTCCAGGTAGAGTAAGATTTCTCTGAACTACTCGGAAAACTTTGCAATGAGGTACAATAGGGTCATGAACAGTGTAAGGGAGGAGAATACAATGTAGCCCTTTTAGGAAAAGTGGGTTTACTGAGAAGTGGGTTTTTAAAATTTATTTTGTTTTGTTTTTCTTCTCCACCACCAAGGTCCATGGTATGAAGTACGCTAAATTATTTTCTTCTGCCTTATGGGCTTTATTTTATGTGTTTTGTGTACATTTTCAAAGATCAGTATTTTGCTGAACTGTACCAGGTCAGGCTCCTCATGAAGAGTGGAAGGGGGCATACTGAAGACTACGAGTTATTATTTCAGAAGAAATGCACGGGATTCCATCATCAAATGAATGAGGACTGTAGGAAACAAGGGTCTCTGTTGTAAGTCACCTTGTTAAATCAGAAGTACTGTACTGGTAGCTCTGTGCAGGGAACCGCTTGCCTTCCATTATGGTTCCTGCAACTTGTTCTTGTAGAGACTGTGCTTTTGTTTGTTTCCTTAATTTTATTAGCCTAACAAATAGTAGGTAATAAGCAAATCAATTTGATATGGATATTTAGCATGGTTTAAAGAATACACATTACAATTAAGGAGTGGGTTAAATTGTGCATATATTTAAATGATCATTTATTCTTTTACACTTTAATTATTTGTTTGAATGTCTGTATCTCCTACTAGAAGCTGAGGTTCTTAAGGAAGGGACCCTATGTTGCTTATCTTCATAGATTTAACATCTACCACAGTGCCGAGGAAATGACTGTTGTTTGATGAAGGAGAGAAGAGGATGGGAGGACTTCCTCAGTGAGTCCTTACTGAATGGGTTGCACATTAAAGGTAGGGACTCTATGTTTGTGAGAGCAATTGATAGAAATTAACCAATTATAGATTATCAGGCATTTAATCATAAATATAAACATTTTAAGTAGTAAGACAAGAAATTAAATATGGTCTTCAAGCTGAGAGAGAAAGAGAGAGAAAGTAAGGAAAACAACAATTATTGTTCACCTGCCATGTGCCAGGTACTGTACCGGAACTTTACTTAATTTTCATTTAATGCTTCTAGCAACCCCACATAAGGAAGTTATTAACTCCATTGCACATGCATGTTATTCGTATGTGGCTTACCTAAGGCTATGAGACTGGTGTCTATCAAATCAGAATGAGAACACAGGCACGTAGGCCTTCCAAATTTCTCTGTAGCATCCACTCTTCCTAATAAAATACTCTGGAAAGAAAAGGTCTAACATAAGGACATTAAATACATGTTACTTTCACACTTTAATAATTGCAAACTGGGTAGCAATGTAACCAATTTTATAATACTTTGCAAGATGTGAAAATCAAATTTCTTTAGTCTGAGTGATATTTAACTGGTATTGATTTTCTTTATAATTTTTCTTGGCAAGGAGTTCTTTAATTATTTCATTTGAGAATAAAGTAATAATAATAAACATGACACTAGAAAAGTTTTATACATGTTTGAAAAATTTTATTAAATTTATTGGGGGACAATGGTTGAGAAAATTATGTAGGTTTCAAGTATACTATTTTATAATACATTATCTGTATGTTACATTTTGAATTTACTACACAAATTCAAATATCCTTTGATTCTCTTGGTTGAGAATCCCCACCAGTTCACAGCTAATTTATACACAAATCTTCGTATATAATGTAGTTCACTACTTAGTGAATGCTTGGATCCCATAGTAAACCGTAAGATCACATTTGCTTTAAATAATGTATAATTCTGTAATTTAGATTGGTTTTGCATATGCAGATCTTGTCAGTTAAAAATAATGATATATGTTATAACTTTCTTTAAACATTTATGTATGTATCTTGTTTATATTCTAGCATACCTTCTTTTCTGGCGTAGCATAGGACTTCAATAAATCTATGCTGGTATGACCTTTTCTAATTTTAAAGTTCATAAACAAAGTTCATAAACTTTGTTTTGAAAAGAGAAGAAAGATGATACATTAAATGTGATAAAGTATAAATAATAAAGGTTGGAATATTTCACTTTCTAATTAAAACGAGGAATGTGTGTTTTATTAGAAAAATCAGCATGGTGCGGAAATATTCTTTATCCTGAGCAAACAAAAGCTGGAATTAAAATAAAATATTTCAGTCTGGGGTTAGAAACCCCAGCCACATAGTACACAGTGTCACTTGAATCTTAATAGCCATTTCTTCATAACAGAAATCTCTCTAGATCATTTTGTATATGTAAACTAAAATAGTATTCTGAAATATTAGAAGAGTAAAACCTTATATTAAAAAGCCCTATGCAAACTGGAAGTGACTTGTTCAGATATTCAGTGGAAAGAGAATCCAAAGAGAAACTTGTTGATACCCTTCATGCCTTATTTCTCCTTTACTGCATGGAAACACCTTTTCAGAGAGAAATAACCATAATAGTTAGTACCCAAATTATAAAGTCATAATCCATGTGTATGATTGAACACACAAAGGAGATTCAGGTATTGATTATTTTCAATGACGGACTGGGTGCTAGTACAGGTATTTCAAAATTGTATTTAATTCAAAATCTTCAAATTTGTTCGTTTTTATTTTTCATAATCTTACTTTAAAATATTGACCTTCATAAATATGTTTTGCACTAAGATTATTCCCAGGTCTTCGCCGTTTCTACTATTGTGACTCCATGTATAACCATGTTACTTCATGCACAGGAAATGGCTTCTTATTATCAGTGGAATTAGTAATGGACTCCCTATTTATTCATCATTCCTATTATTCCTTATTAAGAATGATAGTCTATTGTCAATAGAAAATTCTCCTCACTATTGAAAATACTTTATTTTCTGCCTCCATATCTCACTCACTTTTTGCTCCTCCTTCTTGAAAATAATAGTACAGTTTTTTTACATGCTTTTTACTTCACATTTTATTAATTGCTTTAAAATATGATTGTTTCATGTCTCCTTGCTACCCTTCAAGTCATTCTTCACATACCAACCTTCACTTGGTGTTTCAGCCACCCTGCATGTGGACATATATCAAGTGCATCTTACATTTTTCAAATCTGCACCTTAACTCACAATTTTCTACTGAACTGTACAAGCTACCTTTCTTCCTCCATCCTCTACTCATGCTATTTATATTCAATACATACTTTTTAAAAAGATTTTATTTATTTATCTTTGGAGGAGAAGGGAAGGAGAGAGGGAGAGAAACATCAATGTGTGGTTGCCTCTGGTGTGTCCCCTGCTGGGAACTGGCCTGTAACCCAGGCATGTGCCCTGACTGGGAATCGAACCGCGATCATGTGGTTCACAGGCCTGTGCTCAATCCACTGAGCTACACCATCCAGGGCTCAAAACATTCTTTAAAGCCAGGAAGAAACATGACCCCCTTCCCGTGTAAAGAAAGTTTTCTTGATACGGACAACGGTAATGTATTGCTACTCCCTCCTCAAGACTCTTCACTTTCATGCTTTGCTTTTAACAGAAACTGCACCTCGATATGTATTTATGTGTCAACATCTCTTCATAGATTTTCAATTCCTTGAGGATAGAAGCTTCATTGTATTTCCTTCTATTTTAGTATGTCTATATTCTTCTGTATATAGCTTTATACTAAATGCATGTGAAAATTTGGTGAAAACAAATGGAGATGTCTCTAACCCATAACTATTTGGATTGAGAAATGAAAGCATAGTTACCTAGCCAGCTGGCTATTTTTCAAGACAGCTGTATACACCTTTTAATTTAGTTTCATCTCCCTGTCTTTGAGATTTATCATGTCCTTCTGCGGTTTTCTTTAGAGGGTAGAACAAGACTTTCTAAGGAAGTTAGATAACTTCATATTTGTATAGTAACAAAATGAAATTTATGGAAATATATGGATGGGTAAGGCTTTTTATACATTAACTCATTTAGTTTTTAGAACAGTTCAGAGATTTATCCCCATGGCAAACTTGAGGAAATGAATGCAAAATGATTTAATGTACTTGTTCCAGATCTCATCTTGAATGGTGGAGTAAAGATCATATCCAAGCAATCTTGATTCAGAACGTGTGCTTTTAATCAAGATGATTTATGGAAGAGGTGACATATCAGCATATAGTAAAGGGAAAAGAAAATCATTTGACAAAAAGAGAGAAAAGAAAGATAAAAGTAAATATGAAAAGAAGCTATGGAATTTGTTGTCAGGGCAGTCTTCCAGAGTTGGTCTGAAATACAGGGTGTGAAATGGCTCTAAACCTAGTGACCATCAATGGCTTTTACTGCCCTGCTCTCCTTGGTTGCTCCTCTAGCCAACAGTTTCATGCATTTATTCATTGTCAACTCGTTGTTGTCATTCTGATCAAGGCATGTCTCAGAAATGAGGACCCCGTGGACTTTGGAGATCACAACAAAGTGCACATGTTTTGAAATAGCTTAACAATGTATATTTGTGAATGACTCAGTGTTGACCTAAAAGTCTGTATTAAATCCTAGGTGGCTGGACATACTTCCAGGATCAGTATTATTTTATATAATTTACTATTTGTAGGCTAAAACAAGAGCATGTATATTAAGTGTTGGATGACAGGATGTTGGACAGTTGACAAAATCTAGGTTACTGTAAGGTTAGAATTTGAGTTAACTTTGACAAATTAGAGAAATATTCAGCTCTATAGTAGATGAATAGGACTAATTCAGATTGGATATAAGATAAATAAAAAGGTAGAAATGACGATCTAAGAGTAATATTTTAAAAAGAAATCCGAGATTCAAGGACTAGCCAAAAACTGTTATTGCTTTGTTTATAATAATTCAACAGAAGTCTAGATTTTTGTTTGTAATAAATAACACCATTATTTGAATTACCTATTTGATGACATATAAAATGCATTTGAAACCTACCCGAGATTACATTAAATTACCAAATCAGTTTCTAGCAATAAAGCTATACAAATAGCTTCATGTGACATTTGTACCGATCATCACTATCTTATTTTAAAAGTTAGGCATTATATACACATAATTTTTCAAATCAATGATCATAGCACTATGCCAAAAATAACTTGTGAGGAGAAAGGTAACTCAGTTCTTACAGAGCAGATTTTAAATTTTAGTGTAAACTTTGGACTACTTGCTTTGCTAGAATTACTTTGACAAATAATTAATGTGAGATTTCCAGCAATGAAATCTGTATTCTACCCAATGTAGTTGCTTCAACAGTTAAATCCTCTGCAATCAGCAAACTTCCACTAAACTAGTGATTATCTGTATGAGCTATTCTAATATGCTGAGCAACTGTGTAAAGATCCCGTGGATTGATTCTACTAACTTCTTAAAAAGATTCAGTGGAAAAAATTACATAGTGTACTCTTTATTTTACAAAAATCTGCTTTTGATAAAAGCAGAATGTTTTAGAAGAATGTGGAATTTAGAAGTGTAATTTTCACTACATGTTGGAACAGATTTTCTTATTTGTGAAAACATCTTTGAAATCAGAGGGTGAATATAATCCTCTAAACAAGTTTTAATTTACAGGAATTTTAGAATACATTAGATACTGTCATCATTAGTTTTCTTTAAAGATCAACTTTAAAAGAAAGAATAAAAATATATTGATTAACATGATATAACATTAAAAAATTTAGCAATTAGTTTAAGTATATCTTCCAGATTGTACTTTTCCTTTTCTCCAACTTGACCACTGCTTTTGCACTTAATATTTAAAACTCTCAATGTATAAATGTTATCTTTGTGAAAATATAGATTATTTAACTTTGGAAAATATGAAATTCATTATAAAATTTGGGTCTACTTAAAAATATCGAGTGATAGAGTCCAGTCTTGATATCTAAAATGCCATTTACAATCAGAATAATGTTTTATATAAGTGTATATGTGTGTATAATTATCTGGCTGTGAACTAAAACTATCAATAAGAGCTAATACTGTAGATTCCAGTGTCAACTTGCTTAAGAATTGTAGTATCATGGGATGACACTATTTATGTCGAGACTCTATGAGTTTTCTGTAGGTAGAGATGGAAAATAATTTTGGTAATAATTAAAAAGTATATAGTTGATGATTTAATGATACATGTTCAGTTAGAAATTCAATTTTACTGAATGCCTGCATTGTACTTGGAAGAGGGAGAGGTACATTAAAGCTGGATACTAATCAGACCCTATTTTGAAAAACTTCTAAAAAATCTGGTAGTGGAGACATTAACAATAAATTGGGACAACTGTATTAGAATAACAATAAAAATAAATAGAAACAATATAGTGGTGACAGTGAATTTTTGTGATAATTTCCTTACTCTTTTTCCGGTCTCCCTAATTATGACCTTCATTTTAAGAAGCTAAACTGTGAGGAGCAAAACTATTAAAATGCCACAGAATAGGCTCATTCATGTTCCTCAAAGAAATACAGCTAAATGAATGAGAGCTTTACTATTTAAAAGTCTTTCATCACCCTTAGGTTCATAGTTGTCTCAAGACTTTGTCTTGGGGTCCTTAAATATCCCCATACCATTTAGCGCATTTTACATCCTGATAATAGCTTTCTAATACCAAGTGATGGAAAGTCAGTTGGTCCTTTCTTCATAACAGTAGCCTATATTTAAAGCCAAGCATTGTTTTAAGAGCACAGCATGTGTTAACTCACTTAACACACACAACATAGTCAGTCAGGCACGGCTACAATTGCCGTCATCATGATGAGGGAAAGCAAGGCACAGAGAGGTTATGTAATGTCCCCATGCACACAAAATAGTAAAAGGAGCCAGGGTTCTAACCCATCTGTCTGCATTGTCCGGCATCTTACTCACTTGTGTTCTGGAAAATGTGGCTGAAATTACAGGTTCCCATCCTGTAAAATTCAAAACTTTCTCCAATACTCTGAAGTCACAATAATACTCTTTTTTTTTTAAATGCCCACTTCTTCTTATTTGGAAATATGCAATTACTTTTTTATGCCACATTAATCAGTGTCTCTTCCTTGACTTCCACTAGGGAAAGATACCTATTTATAACAAAGGATTTGTTTTGGTAAAAGAAGTCTCTAAACTTAGTTTAGCACCACTAAACATTTCAAATGTAACATGAATATTCACATTCTCAGAATCTTTTTTAAAAAATGTCTTTTCACTAGAAGACATATTCAGCCCCTGTTTCCTTCCTAAACAGTCTCCAGATTTGTAATACCCTGGTCTTCTCTGTCCTTCCCTCTTGGAAGTAAAACGATTCTTCTTGTTTTATACAAGCCAGTTTCTTCCCAACCTTTTCATTCATGCTGTCTGTTGTTGCCTTACCTTCAGACTGAATATTGGCCTCAATCCATCTACCTGTAAGTTAGTCTCCCATACAGGTACTTTACATCCTGAGAGGACTCTGGTAATAGCTGTAGGAATGATACAATTTTAAAAACTTTATCCCTTATTGGGTGCTCATTATTTATGGGGCACTGTTTTGTAACATTGCTTCTCATTCTTTTGACTTTTGCATGAGGTAGGCTTTAATCATTCCCATTTTAGAGAGGAAGAAACCAAGTTCCAAGAAAATTTACTTGCTTTCCCAAAGTTTTAAAACCATTAAGTGCAACAATGTACATCTCAATTCATTTCAAAGTTCAAACTCATTCCAATGTTCTCTTTTCTGAGGTCATTAATTACATTATTGAACATAGTATATTATAATGAAATGCTTCACATGCATACAGGTTATATTTCCCTCTGAAGCAGATCCATTTGGTAGCTGTCCGGTAAAAATGGAATAGATGGACCATTTGCCTACTCTAATGTAGCTGTATTTGTGCCCTCTCAGCCCTTAGTACTGTTTTTAAATTTATGGAATGGGAGTGACAGAAGTAACGCTTTGTTTTGTTTTCTTTCTATAGACCTCATAAATATCATACAACACTAAATATACATAAAAAAGATCATTTAATTTCAGAGTCACACTTTTACCTGAATTTCAAACGGCATTATAGGTATAAATATCATCTTTTTATTAACAAATAAATCGTATTTGAAGAATGTATTGTGAATATACTGGTAAATATTTGTTTATCATAGTTATGTATAAATGATAAATGCAGTTGTTTGTGACCAAAGGCTAAATCAACCTTCTAATGTAACTTGAGCATTTATGGATATATAAATTTATGTCTGGAGTCGAATGTAAACTCGCCCAAGAAAAACTGGGAATCGAAGGTCATAACATTTGCAATTAAGAAAATAATTATTTTGTAGATGTTCGGTAAAGTCTGTGACAGATGACACTGATGATTCAGAAAGCAGGTGTACTCCATCTATGATGTTTTGTCTTGGAACCCAAAGAGGGGCCATATGTAACATTTGTAAAATGTAACTTTTTGGTGCTTATGTTTCTGATTGATCTCACATTTTTACAGCCTTTGTTAACTGCTATTCTTTTCTTTCAAAATCTGATAATAAAACTACATCTTATAATGTGTCTACAACTTTCTGTTTTTAACAATAAAGTTCTTTTTTAAGTAAAAATCTCATAATTTATAATTATAATTCAGTGATATTTAATAAATATCCACTTCTATAAAAGCCTATACTTGATTTATATAGTAGATATTTTGACAATTTGGTATTCTTTCACTGTCATGCAAGTGACATTTATTGCTGTTTAGATTGCAATACATTTAGTCTGTAAATATTTTCTAAACTCTCTCTTCTTAGGTCTTTTATTCAACAATATAATTTTCTTTGCTAGTTCAGTTTCTCAAAATGTATATTTACATCTTAATATAACTTTAAAAATCTTAATACATTATCTTTCATCAATCAATAACCATATTTAATCAAAACTGGATTAAATAATGTATTTAATAATTTAACAATGTGATTAATAATGTATTAATCCAAGTAATCTGGATTAAATTTGATACCAATTATTGTAAAAAGTTATTGTTGCATTTAAGACAGTTTAATTTGATTTTCTTCTGTCTTACTAACTACATGAGACTTTCAAAAAATGCTTGATTCTAAAAAATAAATATGAATTACTAATCATAATAGACTATTAAAATTTGTAGAACGTTTTAGTAAAAAACAAATACTATATGCCCATTAATAAATTTATAAATGACAAATATCTAGGCTTAATCTTAGTTTTTAATTATATACTTTTCTTATTTTTAGTCCCTGCTAACTATTTCTATTTAAAGAAATAATCTGCATAGCACAGAGTTTTAGTGCTGGAAGCTTAGTGAGGAGTTTCTTTTATAAATTCTATATTCTACAAGATATTAAAATCAAATTTAATGGTTAAGAAATGTAAAACCTAAGAAGATACTTGTCAAATATAGTACTAGTATAAAACTTATTTAAATAAAATTATGTGCTTTACAGTTTAGATGTGACAATCATAAACTGACTTGTTCAATAAAAAATATCACAAAATTACATAATTTAATTCAGCTCTGAAAAGAAATGGGAGTGTGATGTGGGTATTTCACAGTCCCTTGAATCAGATAGTCCTGGATTCAAATAAAGTTCTGTCACTTACTCACGGAAGGATCTTTCTTAAGTTCCTTTTGTGGCCTTTAGTTCATTCATCTATAAATAATAACACACTTCCACAAGTTTGTTGTGAAACTTAATATAAAGTATATACTGCTCTGGGCCATTATAGTAATACTGAATCAGTTATTCTAACATAGCTAATTTTTCTGGATATTTTAGGATTATCTTAATGAAAGCCCATATGTTTTATTTTTAAATTATTTAAATGAATACTTTCTAAAATATACTGCCAATTTGCTTAGTAAACAAAATATATGAAAGTATACAAAAATTTCTGGCCATAGAATTATTAGCAAGAATATTATTGATTCTTATCTTTTTCTCATGAACAAGAACAGAAAAGAGAATTCTTCTTTTTAAATATTTATTTATTTATCTTTAGAGAGGAAGGGAAGGAGAGAGGAAGAGAAACATCAATGTATGGTTGCTTCCCGTGCATCCCCTGCTGGGAACTGACCTCTGCCGGGAACTGAACTGCAACCCAGGCATGTGCCCTGACTGGGAATCGAACCACGATTGTCTGGTTCGCAGGCCCGCACTCAATCCACTGTGCTACACCAGCCAGGTGGAAAAGAGAATTCTTAAAAAAGAACGAATGATGCTCTTCTTGTTTAAGTTATAAGTTGCAGTTTCCTTTACTATAAGATATAGGTTCTGGGCCGGAGGCCTCAGCTGATACCACTAGCATTTGTTAAGCGCATGGGAATCTACTCACTCTGGGAATATCCGTTAGCTTTCTGCTGACTTATGGAGAAAAAAAGGTCAGTTTTACCCATTTTTCCCTCAAATTTTTTAGCAAAAGTGTACATTACACATGGCAAAACATGGTAAATTATGATATTAATTAAGTTAACAATTATAATAATCATTTATGTGTTTGTATGCTATTAACCAATCCTGGATATATTATCTTAAACCTAAAAACTAACTGGTTTTAGACCATGCCAGATGAAAATAGATTATCAAGTATATTTCAAGTGTACCTGAGTTGCTTTGTCTCTGTCTCTATTTCTGCCCCTGTCTCCCTCTCTCCCTCTCTCATATTATAGGAAATATTGCTCTGTGGTTAATAGCATGAACACTGAAAAGAAACATATTTTAATTCAGATTTCAGACTACCTATATGNAGAAGCTTAGTGAGGAGTTTCTTTTATAAATTCTATATTCTACAAGATATTAAAATCAAATTTAATGGTTAAGAAATGTAAAACCTAACAAGATACTTGTCAAATATAGTACTAGTATAAAACTTATTTAAATAAAATTATGTGCTTTACAGTTTAGATGTGACAATCATAAACTGACTTGTTCAATAAAAAATATCACAAAATTACATAATTTAATTCAGCTCTGAAAAGAAATGGGAGTGTGATGTGGGTATTTCACAGTCCCTTGAATCAGATAGTCCTGGATTTAAATAAAGTTCTGTCACTTACTCATGGAAGGATCTTTCTTAAGTTCCTTCTGTGGCCTTCAGCTCATTCATCTATAAATAATAACACACTTCCACAAGTTTGTTGTGAAAATTAATATAAAGTATATACTGCTCTGGGCCATTATAGTAATACTGAATCAGTTATTCTAACATAGCTAATTTTTCTGGATATTTTAGGATTGTCTTAATGAAAGCCCATATGTTTTATTTTTAAATTATTTAAATGAATACTTTCTAAAATATACTTCCAATTTGCTTAGTAAACAAAATATATGAAAGTATACAAAAATTTCTGGACATAGAATTATTAGCAAGAATATTACTGATTCTTATCTTTTTCTCATGAACAAGGACAGAAAAGAGAATTCTTAAAAAAGAACGAATGATGCTCTTCTTGTTTAAATTATAAGTTGTAGTTTCCTTTACTATAAGATATAGGTTCTGGGCCAGAGGCCTCAGCTGATACCACTAGCATTTGTTAAGAGCATGGGAATCTACTCACTCTGGGAATATCCGTTAGCTTTCTGCTCTCTTGTGGAGAAAAGTCAGTTTTACCCAGTTTTCCCTCAAATTTTTGAGCAAAAGTGTACATTAAACATGGCAAAACATGATATTAATTAAGTTAACAATTATAATAATCATTTATGTGTTTGTATAAATGATTATTATCATTTATATTATCTTAAACCTAAAAACTAACTGGTTTTAGACCATGCCAGATGAAAATAGATTATCAAGCATATTTCAAATGTACCTGAGTTGCTTTGTCTCTGTCTCTATTTCTGTCTCTGTCTTGTCTCTCCCTTTCTCCCTCTCTCCCTCTCTCTCTCTCATATTATAGGAAATATTGCTCTGTGGTTAATAGCATGGACACTGAAAAGAAACATCTTTTAATTCAGATTGCAGAAGACTACCTATATAATCTTGGGCAAGTTGCAAGTTACTTAATTGTGTAAGTTTGCATATGTTAAATAATAATAATAATAACAACAATAATAATAAAGACCTACTTCATAGGGAAGTAATAAGAATTATATCAAATATTATATGTAAAGCTCACATAATTCCATGTACTTTCATTTCTGTATTCTCTGCATGGAACTCTGTTTGAAGGTACTCAAGGTACTTCAACAGAAAATTTTCCTGAACCCATTTTAAATAGCATCCTCTATTTTCCCATCTCCCTTTATTAGGTCTTAGATAACCTGGCCATAAAATAGAAAACGTGGTCAATGAGTTTAAGAATTTTCCTAACCAATTTTCTTTACAGGGCCATCCTACTGACATAGTTGTCAAGATAAATGTTAGTAGAGAGGAAACTCCTTTTCAAAACTTAGAAAATGTTGAATGTGTACAACACTGAAACCCAGAGTTCTCAAGGGACAGAAACTTTGGTAGTCAATTCAGTAGACTTCAGCACACAATAGCCTTCCAATTTTTGTCAACGCATTTTTAATTGAAGCAATTGTTATGCAGCTCCAATGTTGTCATTTATCAGCCTAGTGAATTGCAGCTGAAGACCACTCTTACTGGGAGAACGAACTGATAGAGTGGAGGGTCTGCACTGGTGAAAATTAGTCAGGAAAGCGCAGTGGTGCAAACCAATAATTCAGTTCTGAGACCGTCCTTGGGGTGTCTAAACCGTAACCAAACTGTCAAGCTGCTGGGAAATGGGCGTGTTGCTGAGTTGTGTTTCTGATTTATTCTGGTACTTTAACGTATATACTGAATACACCAGAAATGAAAAAGATATTTTACTTACTAAATTATATGGAAGTCTTAATTAGTAAACTAATTATGACATTGTTTGAGGGATGGGAGAAGTATCAGAATTATTGTAATGATATCTTTTATGTAAATGTTTAACACAAACACATGCATTACTTGCTATTTAGTATAATAACTTATATGCAAATAACATTATTTCAAATTTTTGTATTTCTAAGGGAGGAAAGTATACAGTGGGCAGGACCTTTATTGGACTAATGGAATTACAGTTATTCTTATGGCTACTTATACAGCATGTTTCAGGAGTGGGTTAGGTAAAAAAGAACTGTCCCTCATCACAGGGTTTTGGATACCAAGTTTAATAACTATTGAAAAAAGTCTATTCCTGACAGGATTTTCAAAATTCTCTTTTCTGCATTCTATTCTAAGATTTTCAGCAAACATGGCACAGACTTTGGTGCAAAATGCAATTTTTGGACTTCAGTTTGTTTATCTGTCATTCTTAAGAAGTCAGAATTCTGTTTCAGTTATTTATTGCTGTAAGACAAACTGTTGAGTAACACAGAAATGTTCATGGGACCTGTAGGAAAAATGATAGGATGATTTATCTTTGCTGTGTGATCTCTCTGGGGTCAGCAGAGGGGGATGCAAATCTCTGGGGGCTGCTGTAATTATATGCCTGCTGTCCAATAGAATAGCCACTGCTCATGTTTATATTTACACTAATGAAAATTAAATATAATTAATTTTTTAGTTCTTCAGTCATACTAGCCACATTCTAAGTGCTTGATTGCCGTTGCCCATGGGTAGTGGCAATGCTGTGGGACAGTACCAATATGTAGAACATGCTCATCATCACCGAATGTTACCTTGGACAGTACTGATCTAAACATGTATTCACTTATTTATCTAATACATGGTGTAGGATGACTTAACAATCAAGGACAGCTTAGATTATTGACTAAAGTACACAGATGTGAAATTTCCATTTGGGATTCTTAGCAGCACGGCAGCTGAGTTTTGAGAGAGCTTCTCAAGCCTGTGCACTTGAACCAGGCTGAAACTGCATGTCTGATTAGGACTTAGCCTCGGGATTCACGTAGATCATCACACCTTACTCTGCTGGACAAGTAATAATCCCCACCACGAACAAGCCCACCCAGTCTCAGACGCGAGGTGAAGGGGTATAGACCTTACCTCTAAATGGGAGGAATGTCAGAAATTCTGAGGCCACCATTTAGAATCACCAGAGACTAAATCTTTGCATCACATGTGGTGCTTTGGAAAACTAGACATTTATAAACATGAGGAGAATGGCCTTAATGGTAAAAAAAACCCACTTTGCTTAACTAAAATTTAACAGAAATTTTTTTTAGCTTTTAGTATGCTAACATTCAAGGTTAATTTTAACATGGCATAGCATGCCATGTTTAATAACTGTGTTTTACCAAGGCATATTTTATTCAGTTATCAATTATTCACCTCAGGTTACATTAAAGTTTTACAGGGAGAAAATTTGGAAAAATGGTGGACTGAGTTTTCTACTATTTCTAAAATCCCATGATTCTATTATATTGCCATTGTTACTTGAAAGAGTCTATCTGTATATAAACTTCTCTGTTATTTGAATTCTACTTTGTTAAATTATGTAAAATAGTAAATTTCTTCTCTTAAGAAAATTATTTTTTGCCAAATGCAACACATTCATTTTATTTTTTTCTGAAATGTAATAGTGAATTGCAGGTAACTATAGAGGGTCATTACATGTTTTAAAACAATGTGGATTAGGTATAAGCAGATAAGTCTAGAGATAGGTTAATTTACTTAAATATAAATGATCAGCCAATATTTTATTCCCATTAAATCAAAATAAAATCTAGAATAAAATTGCTTAAATTAATTNTCGATTCCCAGTCAGGGCACATGCCTGGGTTGCAGGCCAGTTCCCAGCAGGGGCCAGTTCCCAGCAGGGGATGCATGAGAGGCAACCATACATTGATGTTTCTCTTCCTCTCTCCTTCCCTTCCCCTCTAAAGATAAATAAATAAAATATTTAAAAAAAAACAACAAAAAAAACAATGTGGGTTAGGTATAAGCAGATAAGTCTAGAGATAGGTTAATTTACTTAAATATAAATGATTAGCCAATATTTTATTCCCATTAAATCAAAATAAAATCTAGAATAAAATTGCTTAAATTAATTTTAACTTAAAAAGAAAGTATTTAGGGAATAATAAGATTGCCTTCCAACCCTAAAGTAAATAAATCAGCATATATACTGTTATATATAAGGAATTAGATACAATACATTGTGCAATATGACAATTATAATAAATATCTATTAAATTAACAGCCTAAAACACTGAAAAATATAAAATGTTATAGGCCATAAGTATTTATTATCCCTGACAAGAAATACAAGCTGTACATATTTTATTTGTTTGGAGATGATTTTTTTTGGTAATGCTTTATGGTGCTGGCAACAGTCACTAGTCATTCACTCACAAAATGTTGTTGGATACCTACTGACAGACACCAGTCTGAATGCCACACTCAAGGACATCCCAGTGTTAGAAAACATACTTGTGCCACTACAGTCCAGTATGATGAACTCTGCAGTGGAGGAAAGCCAGTGTGCTACGTGACTGTGCGGAAGGAAGACATGGTTTGTTAAAATAGTGCTTCACTCGAGAGATTATCTCCAGTCCAGACATTTGCATTTATATATGTGTATTTGTGAATTTAGATGGTCATTACAATTGGATTTCCTGTCTGTGATGATAGGAACATATTTTTATATGGAGAATTGTGGAAGATTGCGAAATTCCAAATTACTTTGTAATTATGTTTTATTAGGAACTGTTTGTCTCTTTGAAAATTAACATTTATAGTATAAGATGAAAACATATATATTTTTATTTTTATTAAACAAAGTATAACATTAGGCATACAATATTTGAAAGTTTCTGGATTGGTAATCTTTATTGGCATTTGGACTATTTCTTTTTCAATATTCTTCCACCCTGTATTATATCATATAGCTGGATACTTTCTGACTGAAAGGTAATTTAACATGTAGTACTATTGATATGATTATAAATAGAAGTATTTTGTGAATTTATGTGCATGAATTTCTTCTTAATACCTCCTCGAAAAATATTATTAAAGATTTTTATAAACTTCAAAATTTTTCACCATATCAGATCCATAGTTTTTTGCAGGGTGAGGCAGTGGGGAAGAACAACAAAATGATCTCCGAAGCATATGGGAAGACTAGTTAATTTTGTAAATGTTTTACAAAAATCAATAGGAAAAATGTCTCTGGTTCCATAAATACTGAATTTGGCTTTATTAAATCTTGTGACTTACATCTTGTTTCTATAAATGTTGACTCTGCCTTTGCTTCCCCATTAAATTAGCTGAAAAGAATACGAATGTTTGCCTCAATTTAGTGGATTTGGAATTTTTATTCATCATTTACTTGAACAGTGTGGTCAGAAAGATGCAAAATGTATACCTCTTCATCAGAACTATTCTTATTTCTATGCGTTTGGCCTTGTCCACTCACTGCTAATGCCCTCACACCCTTCCGTCTAGCCACCATCCTCTGAGTTCCTGATTGCCTACCTCCATTGTCTTGTCTTACCCAGTGTCTAGGACTGTTTCATGTTGGTGCTTAGTCTCTGTCATACACCTGACACAGAGCATGGTCTCTTTTTAAAAAAATTTATTTTGTACTTTTTATGACAAGCTTGTAAGTCTTACTCACATTGAAATGTGAGTTTCAGGTAGTAAAAATATTTTATATTTCTTTTTGATCTAGCTCATAGACACTTCTGTTTATCTTATATTCGTTTTGTTTTGTATGACCCGAGCATTTACAAATTCTTATTTTGATCCTTTAAAATTTTATACAGAATGTGGCAAAAGTAGGTTTACAGCTGTGAGTACACAGAGTTTATTCCTATATTATTATTTATTAATTACTGAATTAATTTCCATGGGAACAACTACAAACCTACTTTTGCCCCACCCTGTATTTATTACCTTCCGCACAGTTTCCATGTGGACATTGATGGTTTAATTATCATCTCATTTTTGTTCTACTTGGTTAGATAGAAAACATTATAAACAAATGCTCAGAATATATGTGATATATAAGGGTGCATATTATATAGTGATCTAGATTATAAGAATCTCTTCAGAAATTGAACATGTGTTTCTTTTGAGATCAATTTTGTTTTGATTGCTATTGGGTTTTTGATCAATTCAGTGTCCAGCTGCCTACCACAAAGCGTGGCTTCCTGAGATAAGTTCCAGCCAAATGTTTTCATTTGCTCCTGTCCATTTCAGGCGCCTAACCTAGGAGCCATCTGCCACACTCGTCATAAAAATTACTGAGAAAAATTATTTCAAAACACAATGTGAAAGAAAGGCAATAATAGCTTTTAGAGTACTATTTGTGCAAAAATAATCATTTAGGACAATCATTTTGCACAATCATTTGTGCAAAAATAATCATTTTAATAAAGTTAAAATTATTTTTGGAAAAAGTTTTCTTTATGGCCCTGCTACAAAAGTCAAATATGAAGTTATTATTTGTGTTATACATTTTTTTGCAGAAAATTAATTGCTTATTCCAAAAATTATTTTGGAGTTTTTATTATAATGTAATTTAAAATAAAACTTATTCTATAAAAAATAATTAGTACACCAAAGAGATTCACTTTATCATATAAGTATTAAAATTGAGAAATTTTAAAATATTTATTATCAGTTCATTTATAATAACCAAAATTGTTGCATGTTAATATCAATAATATTATTATAAAATTATATATAAATTAAAATGAGATGAGTGGCACTGTCTTATATTTTTCTCGTATCATTAATATCTGTCTTAGTGGAAGACAGAAAGATTGTCATTCCGATTCTGCACTCAGTTTGTGACAATACAGTATTTGATTGAATATTGAAAGAAAATCAACCTCATCCAAAACAGAATTGAAAGAGGATGAGTACATTAATAGCCTTTTTAGAAAATTGTAATATTCTTCTTATAATATGCCAAAATTTGACAAGTGGTATTTTCAAAATAATTAATTGCAATGTGGAATTTCAAACCACATCAAAGAAACTTTGTGCACTAGTGTATTAAAAGCTATTGGTTTTTCCTGCACTCCAATACATCCTTACCCTTGTTTGACTATGTAAGGCTATTCATTGGTAAATTAGAATATATTGCTTCACTGAGTTAATCATACATTCCCTAATTATATTAAACAATATCAGAAAAAGAATCACTTTGTTAATATCACAGGCATCATCATCTAAAAAATAGTATGAGAACTGGAAAACTCTGAAGCTCATGGCGACAGAATCAGGATGTCTGAAATTTTAATTTTTGCTGGTTTGCCACTTGTAATGAAAACTATAACGAAGGATGGTGCTTTATTTCCAGAACACTGTCGAAATTTGACTCTGAATACCTTCAATTTTGTTCTTCAGTTATGCCTTGAAATGTGACTAATTCAGTTTGCACGTCTTTTGCCCAAGTACTTTTTTGGGGACAACCTTTTAAATTCAAAATGCAACAGGAGTCCTGTGTGTATACATTACATTTTATTACTTAGCGTATTAAAAATATGTGTAGTCAAGGCTTTAGGATGTTTTTCAAGTTAGTACCACACACCATCTCATTGAGCTAATTATTGCTAAAGTTCCAGATGTTTTACCAACCGTTGCTCTTACATCTTAATTGCAAATGTCAATCTGATAAAAAAGACACACAATGTTTTATAATTACTATGAAAATAGTTTTTACTTATGGAATAAATGAGACTCAGGGATTTCTAGCTATCTGTGGTCTGTAGTTTGAGAGCTCTTACACTGGAGAACAAGAGAGTATACTCTTCCTGTTACTGTTAATTTAGGAATGCCTTCCAAAGCCTGGTTCATTCCTCCTCTATCATCCAAACTTCATTATATTGAATTATGGGCCTAAAAGATCAAATATAATTCAGTAAATATTAAATTTCTGTGGTTTGATTGGTACAAGGAAATGTCTTAAAACAGTAAGTATTATCCTCCTAATTGTAACTAACATTTACTGAATACTCAGTATTTGTCTGACGTATAGACCTAGGTGGTATAAAGGGCATTGATTTCTTACAGTAATCAACCAAGTTAGTATTATTATTATTTTTATAGGTAAAGAAACTGAGGCAGAGAGATTAAAAATTTGCCTTTAACTTCAGTGCTTTCAATATTTACTTAGAAAACTAATAAAAAATTTAAAAAGCTACTAAATAAGAGAAAAATTTCTAAATCTCCCTTTGATTTGAACAGGTGGATCTTCACAACCTTGCCTGAAAATAAGAGTGCCCACTTAGCTCAAAATGAGTGCATCTATTTTTAATTTGACTTTATATCTTCATAAGATAAGAGCAAAGGTAAAATTTTCAAATTTATTATAAATTACTATATTAATAATTGTGTTGTCCAAGAGAAGATACAAACAACTTACACTTTTTTTTTCTGGTGTTGCTAATGGATATTCTTAACTGATGAATCACTCACTGTTTTTTAAAATTCTGGCAATATGCTTTATCAAAGTAAGACAGAAGTTGACCATTTAGTTTTGTGTCTTGTGGTCATAGCAAATTATTTTCTAGTGGCATTGAATATGAAATTTGTTATACTTTTTTAGAATGTATAAACAATTAAAACAGCCTAAATTAACAAGATGTAAACCATTCCTTAACTATTAAAAGAAAATGACAATGCATTTCTATTTTATTTATTTATTTATTTATATTTTAAGTTAGTTCTTGTTCAAGTACAATTTTCTGTCTTATATTCCCAGCCCTGCCCCCCCAGTGCTCCCCACCTCCCTCCCCTTTCCGCCCCCCACCTTAGTTATTGTCCATATTTCCTTTATACTTGTTCATGTGAGTCTATCCCCTTTTACCCTGTGATTCTCTGCCCTCTCCCCTCTGGACCCTGTCAGCCTGTTCCATATTTCAGTGTCTTTGGTCATATTTTGCTTGCTTGTTTGTTTTGTTGTTTAGATTCCTGTTAACAGTGAGATCATATGGTATTTGTCTTTCACCGCCTGGCTTATTTCACTCAGCATAATGCTTTCCAGTTCCATCCATAATGTTGCAAAGGGTAGGAACTCCTTCTCCCTTTCTGCAGCATAGAATTCCATTGTGTAAATGTACCATAGCTTTTTGATCCAGTCATTTACCGATGGGCATCTAGGTTGCTTCCAACTCTTGGCTATTGTAAATTGTGCTGCTATGAACATTGGGATGCATAGGTTCTTTTGACTTGGTGTTTCAGGTTCTTAGGATATACTCCTAATGGTGGAATTGCTGGGTCAAAAGGCACGTTCATTTCTAGTTTTCTTAGAAAATTCCATACTGTTTTCCATAGTGGTTGTACCAGTCTGCAATCCCACCAACAGTGAACTGTGGTCCCCTTTTCCCCACAACCTCTCCAGCACTTGTTGTTTGTTTCTTTGTTTATGATGGCCATTCTGACTGGTGTAAAGTGGTATCTCATTGTGGTTTTAATTTGCATCTCTCTGATTTCTATTTGAAATAAGGTTGACGTAGGAGGCTGGTATACACTGTAAAGAAAAAATGTTTTATCTTTACTGAATTGTCACATTTTATTGGTAGTGTTCCTAAATTATTAATATACTTTATTGTAATGTGACTCATTTTATATTATGGTAATATTTTTTCAATTACAGTTGACTTATAATATATTAGTTTCAGGTGTACAACTCAGTAATTAGATATTTATATAACTTACAAAGTGATCACCCTCATGAAGCTATGAAGTACCCTATGCTTATCATTTTAAAATTTCGAATTCTTGTCTTTCTAAAGAAGACTTTCTTTTGAAGAGATAATGAAGAAGTTTATTATTTTTTTATTGTTGTTCATGTACAGTTGTGTCCATTTTCTCACCACCACTTTCCCCAACCCCGCCCATCCCAGCTCCCACCCTCAGTCCTACACCCCATTGGCTTTGTAAAGAAGCCTTATTAAAGATGTTATTCTAGATTTTCTAGTCTTTCTATTTAAACATTATATGGGAAGGAAAATAATCTGCAGATTTGTGTGGAGAGCTGAAAATATATAACTCTAGTTCATTATTTAAGTGAATAAATCTAACGTAAAATATAACTTAATTTCTATTCAGAGAATTAATAACAAAATCTTATCACAATGTAACAAAAATATGTTGAGAGAAAAGTAAAGATATGCTTTTTCTACTTTGTTTGTACTTTGACATTTAAAATTACATAAATTAATAATTGAAATTTATATTAGCATACCATAGTTTGCCAAGCTATATATATTATATTATATATACATTCTTTTATGTATGCACATATTTCACTGGATTATTTCACTGCTACATACTATATTCTTTTTTGTTGAAAAACTTATGCAGAATCTATATTTTACAGACAGAGAGATGCATAGATATCAGTTTTTCCCCAGATCAAGCTAATTTATTCTTTCAATTAAATGGAATTATCTGAAGTTAGTTTTTTTCCCTTCTGACTGTATTATTTAATTGCACTTGATTCAACAGTATAATCACTCAAATTATTGAAAAATATCTTAAAGGGGAATATTCAGTGTGCTCTTTTAAGCATGTACGTTAAACCAGTAGAAGAAATATTTGTCTAAAATATATGCACATGTAAATGATTGGTTAGAAAGTAATTAGCAGTATTTTGTAAGGAATTAGGGGCTTTCTTAATCCAAACGATTCTAATTGACAGTCATTCAATAAATATTTTTCAAGAAACAGCCATAGCCACACACTAGCAGGTTGGCACATCGAATTCGTTACAGGGCAACTGTTCCCAACACCCCCTTTTCCCCAACAAATTTTAATATTATATTGAACTTGGGATTCTTTGTTTTGCCAGAATTGTAAAATGCTTATAAAATATTTGTACAAGCACTATAAATAGTAAATCAATTTAACATAAATGAATTCTTAATTATTATAGTTTATAAATGACTAGCTTTATGAAAGTGTATTTACTATTTCTAATTGTTTTATCCATAAAAGCTCTTCTAAACCTTAATTCTCTAGCTTTCCTATTTTTCCCATCACTTCTCTCAAAAAACAACTCCAACTGTAATTTCAATGAGAAGATCAATGCTCCCAACCTCTTTACAATATTTCCATCTATCTCCTAGTCCTTTTCTTCTATTTCTGGTATACTCTGTGAGTGTATACTTCATTCTATATACCTTTGTTATCCAACATTTGCTTCCAGATACACTTTAGTTTTCTTAGCTACTTTATTATAAACATGCTCAAGGAGTCTATATAATGGCTTGACTTTTGTTGTTTTGTCTTTTGCTCTTCTCAAACTCACAGCATTTTCTTTTGTCTTTTACAGCCAGTTATATCAATTTCTCATCTGTTGACTCTGTTCTTCATCTTTTGGTTCTAAACACCTTTTAATAACATGTGCTCTAATCCTTCAAAGACCTGACATTTACTAAGAATAACTGGTTCTTCTTACCCTAACATACATACATATATATGTAATGTCTACATATATACACACATATGTGTATGCATGTATGTGTGTACATAGTCTGTCTGGAAAAAGTCCAGTCATTATTAATATAACAAGAACAGTTTGTGTGATACCGATATAACCTGGCAGTCAAGGAGAGTGGACTCTAATGATCATGACTGAACAATGACGACTTCACTGTACTAGTCAGTGGGTGTGGTAGATGCCATTGAGTGAACATGTGTATTATGTGGCCACTGCATTTAAAATGACTGAGTGAATAGAGCAATGACTCTGCATCAAATTTTGCATTAAGCTTGAACATTCCTCTGTGGAAACTATCCGAGTGATTCAGAAGGCCACAGCTATGGGCAAGTGATGATTGGCATCTTCATCATAACAACATGCCAGCTCATGCATCACATCTCATGCAGAGTCTTTTTGCAAAATAGCAAATCACCCATGTAACTCAGCTCCACTACAACACAGATTGGCACACTGTGACTTCTGGCTTTTCTCAAAATAAAATTGCCTTTGAAAGGGAAGGGATTTCAAACTATTGATGAGATTTAGGAAATTATGACAGGGCAGTTGATGGCAATTGGGGGAACCGTGTGAGGTTCCAAGGTGCCTACTTTGAAGGGGACTGAGGCATTATTGTCCTATGTGCAGTGTTCCTTGTATCTTGTATCTTTTTCAATAAATGTCTATATTGGGCAAATAGTGTGTTTCTGTATGTCCTTTGTGAGTATTTATGATTTACTTTTCTGGTTCTAATATATTTTCAACTCCAGTCTTCTTTTATTCATTCATACTGGTGGTGGTTTTTCTTTTCCTTCCCTGTTATAAAACTTGATACATCCCCAGATTTCCCTCCTTAGCCTTCTTTTGCTCTCATCAATTTTAGTACTTTAAAGTTCTCTTTTGTATAAAAGTTTAACCAATCTTCATCTCCAGTCATAATCTTTTTGTGACTCTAATCTTTAATTTCAAGTGAATATCCTATCAACTTAGAAGCAAATGCCCAAATCAGGCATCACTACATCCTTACTCAATCTCAAATTATTCTGTGCTAAATGTTGCATATCGAATTTTCCTTTTCTGATTCACACACACAGTGGAGGAGTTATTTAAAGAAATGGACAAACTCATAAGAAGCATTATGAGTACAAGGAATAATGAGATTTAGTGCTTTAATTGTGTTGACAATGCAATCAGGTAGGATGTCCACAGGTGATTAAGAATGATAAGCTGAATATTCGCTATTAGTCAGAAAGATGTTTTGACCTATCTATGAAACCGTTTAATTGATTACTAGAGCTAAAGATTTTTATTAAAAATAACATAACACATTTCTTAATGTTTCATGTAAAAGAATGATTGCAAGTGCAACTTTTCCATGATTCTAGCAGTATATGTGTGCAACCTAACATTGGCATTACAATGAAACATTTTAATAGATTTGATAGATACACTCATTTATGAATAATTATACTTTTGAATTATTTAACTTGGCTTCACAACTTCTGGTTAATGTGAAAGAGACCTATTTGTATAATTTTTGTTTATTAAAATTATTTATAATTATATGTTGTTATTAAAGCATTAGTGTCTTAAAAATCTTTCTTTCACTGTTTTCATATAGTTATCATTTTTGGAATAATTAACATAAATAGAATGTAATTATAATGTGCATTTCATGGTTTTACTTTTTTTTAGCTATTCATTTTCAGATTGTATAAAGCTCACTTTACAGGATAATGTATATGCTCATTTTTACACCTATCCAATATATTAAAATATTTTAAAATGGGTGAGGACAATGTACATAATCATGAAAGAGGGCTTAATAAGATTTTTCCTAAGATCTTCATACACTGAAAAGGGAGACAAATTCAGAAACAATTTTAAGTTCTTCATACTGATAACAAGATAAAAATAAGTAACTTTAAAATATTAGCTGTATTATTATGCCCTCATGAGTAGGTCTGAAAATGAGATTTTATGTCATAAATGTAGTGTGACTTGTTTGCTCTCTTCCCTTTTAATGGTTGTCTCAGCTATGAGACCCAGCCTTTTTGGTGTCTTACTCATTATTCATTACCATGTCTGGAAATACATCAACTTGTAGAGTGAGAACAAACTAAAATGTGAAGTTGAGTTCAATGGAAGATGTGGCTCTTAAATAAGGTCAAGATTATAAATGCAGAAAAATAGTAAGTTATGTAAACAGAGCATCAAATTATGAGGTACCTTAACACCCCATACTAATTTAATATCACTGTGTACTGTGTGCCATGAGTTTTACAGCACTGGTATTTCTTGAATATTCAGTGATACTATTGGTTCAGGTAGTTTAATAAATGTTGAAGTTATTTGTGTTTTCTTCTTACACTATGCCACATTTTTCAAAAATAGAATCACGCCAAGACTCAAGTATAAACATCCTATAATAATGTGTAGTAGATGCTTTTAAAAATAGCATTTTTCATATGCATCTGAAAGTTACCTGACCTTCCTCCTCCACAGAATTATCAAGCCATCTGTGCTCGTGCTGTATTTAATCATTCTTCTAATATAACATTTTACACAGCATATTATGTGAAAGTTACATGTTATCTCTTTGTCTTTTCTACTGAACCATGTGCCCATGAGAGTGGAGTTATCTCATTCATCTCTGTGTCCCCAGCTTCTGGTATCATGTCTCATACATACTAGATATTCAGCAGGAAATATTTGTTGTTTTGAAAAGCAACAAATGAAAGTACTTTTTGATTAACAAAAAACACTCCTGAGTATAAGCTCAAATTGTTAAACAGTAGCAAAGAATTGTGAATATAAATAATATTAGAAGATCAAGAACATTCATCTTCTGATTCTAGTTTAATAGAAAGATAACTAGAATTGGACATGCAGTTTTAGCATTAGCTTGGTCCAGTGGCATCTTCAAAGCAATCTCTAAGTAGATGAAGGCTAGGGAGGGAGTCCCTCAGTCTTCTGACTTTTAGAATTTTGCTGAGAGTGTAAACTCAATACAGTTCTCCCATACCTGGAAATTCAAATAGGTAGTAATTTTAGTGTGAGAGAACTTCTGATATCAATATGTGGGTTGCATTAGAATGGTGAAATAATACAAAATCAAAGAACCTGGTCACCAGAAGTTGAGCCTTAGTATTTTAATTCCAAATCACTTTCAGATTACATAATCACACTTTATTTTGATAATTTTCTTCTCCTCAAGAAAAATATGTTTTTGTTTTATTTCCATTTATGATCCTATGAGAGGAAAATCCTACATTCTTAGTATGATAGTTTCTCTACACTACAAATCTTTGCTTTACCTACAATGAATAGTCTCATATTTGCTTATTTTATACTGTATTCCATAAGGGCATATATTTTTATTTTAATCATTGTCATATGTCCCTACAGATCTGAAAACTTCATTTTAATTTGCTAACACAGGATTTTTTTTAAATCAATACCTTCCACTTTATTCTTCTTCTCAACTTTGTTTTGAACATTTGGGGTCTTTTTTGGGTCCATATAAATTTGAAAATTATTCATTCCTGTTCTGAGAAAAATAATATTTGCATGTTGGGAGGAATTTCACTGAACCTGTAAATTGCCTTGGGAAGTAGTCATTTTAACAATTTGAACTTATCAATCACTTCACACAATTTATTCTTTTATTTTTTTCTTGCCTGTGCATTTTTTCAATATCTTATCATTATCTTATAATTGTGGTAGTATATGTTTTTTTTTTTACCTCCTTGCCTACATTAATTCCTAAATTGTTAATTCTTTCTCATGCAATTGTAAATGGAATTATTTCACTTATTTCTTCTTCTGGCTGTTATTATTGTATGAAAACATGACAGATATGTAGATATTAATTTTTATTTTACTACTTCACAGGACAAATTATAGAAGGGACACTGGAAATACTTCTAGTGTTTCTCAAAAATCAGAATTAGTGGTTATAACCTAACATCTTCAATTACGTAACATCTTATTCTCGTTATGAATTTAACTGAGTTAATTATTCTGCATAATAGCTTTAAAATAAAGACAATAATCAGTATATGTGTATGTATGGTGAGATATATACACACACACACATACATACCACCATTGACTCTGAGTGAATTATTTTTTATGAAGATTTGTATGTTTGTGTGTGTGCTAGAAATACAACTAGAACAATACTGGAAAGAAGTCAGCGTGTAATTAGTTTGGATATATGAAAAACAGATTGCATTGTTTCACATGCTGTGAGTTGTGAGTGACCCACCAAGCTGTAAAAGATAACAAGCAACAACAACTGTTCCTCTCCCCTGAAATCTCGACATTCTTGACTTTTTACACATCACTGCTTGGGGAACTGAAACACACAGAGGGTCTACTGATATTATGACTATTGACTAAAATGGCTGGATTGGTTAGCATTTATTGGCTGTTGGCTTACTTCTCTAAAGATTCTTTTATTCTTAAAGTCAACTTTGATCTTTTTTGGAGCTTGCATGCTGGGGAGAAAAAAATGGTGAAGAAGGAGGAAAGATTGTTTTTTTTCATATTAAGTGGTGAATTTAGTTGATTTAAAAGTCTTTTACAAGGAACCCATTGAATGATCTTTGTGATTACAGTCAAGGAAAACATATGTCATCACTTGCATAATTCACAAGCTATCACAAAGTTATCACTAAGTAACTAATTTTGAATGATGTTTCAGTTTCCAGTATTTTTAGGTGGCATCCTGATGTATCTTTGGTAGAATTAGGTCAGAATCATAATAAGACTGGAGGATTTGGTTAATATAACCATTGATTTCATTTTCCTATACTTTTCTTTTAAAAGTAAATGTTTCATTATGAGCAATTTAATCCATGCTTAAGCATAAAACAGCTATTTACTCAATACTCATACCCTGTAGTTCACTAATTCTAAGGCCCTTTCTTTACCTGTAACATATCTCAAGGTCATTGAAATCATGTTGCATCTAAAATTCTCAGAATCTTACACTTGTGGTCAGTCAGGAAGTAGTTGTTCTTGTATGACATAGTCATTCTCGTATATGAATGTACAGACTTCACCCAAGATGTGCATATTTTTATGACTTCATGTGAGTTATGTGCCTTGTTAAGAGTACAGGGGTGGAGTTTATTTGGCACTTAAAATATCTTCAACTATTGCACTAATATGTAATTTAAAGTGAAATTATGTGTATTATTTTCTCAGAAGACATGGACAAAGAACAAAAGGCATAAATTTGATATTATTGGAACAAATATTTAATACTGGAGAAATAAATATGCTTTCTTTCAAAGCTATAACTAAGAAGGTATTATATCAAAGCTATTTTATAAGACCTAAAAGAGGAAGATACAATTAATAAAAATGTGTTGTTTGTTACTGAAATATCTGTAACATAACTGTCTGTCATTCCCCACAATATAAGTGAAGATAATGGAAATTGGCAGATCCTTTGTAGAGCTACTATAAAAATATAATATTAATTATAACTATTACCAAATCATTTTATATTAGTACATAGGAAGAATTTTTATCATTGGTAATGTATAAAGGAAGGCTGCATCCAAGATTAAAGGGAATTTAGAATTGGTGACTATGTAAGTGTTGAAATAAAACACACTCTTCCTGAACTAATTCTTTATTGAAAAATTAGGTTAGAAGACTATTGCTACTCAAAGCCATACTCTTTCAGTTTTACAATGGTGTCAAAATCTTCAGCTGCTTTTAACTTCCAAATAATTGGGGTGATGTGTTTTTGTACTTTCTATTACATTCTTGATTAAATCAACAATGTCATTCATCTCACTTGTCACATTTGCTGGCCAGCAGTTTCTCTAAATTTGGAAATATTATTTTCTCAACTGGTATTATCTTTTTAACCTTTTAGTTAGTCAAAGACAGCATAAATTAGAAAAAGAAGAAAATAATAAGCCAGAAAACAATCAAATTGAGTAGTCACTTCTGTGTCAAGACTAGGTTTGACTACAGGTGATAGAAAACACTAAATAACAGTTATTAGGGAAGATGGATGCTGATCTTTGTCACACATCAATTTCCAAAGGTAGGAAATTGAGAGCTAGTGTTGTATTCTGTATTATCACAGAACCAGGCTCCTTCTACCTATTGGTAGGGTCTGCATCTTCTCTATCCCCAGAGAGGCTTAAGGTCTCATTTGCCTCATATCACATCTCATTCCAGTCAGCAGAAAAAAAAGGACAGGAAAGGAGAAAGTCATTCACTTTCCCCATTTGCCAGACAAATTATCATTTTCCTTTCCCCCACCTTCAGTTCTTGGGCTAGAACTTAGACAGATAGAGCCCCTAGTTCTAAAAGGAGGTTGAGAATTGTCCTTATTTTGGGCAGCCATCCAGAAAGTGTAGGTACTTTTCATCTAAAGACAGACAGAACTGCTGGGGAAGTGCCAGCAGCTTCTGCCTCATCCTCCCACCAGTCACAGCAGATCATTTGGGACCCAGGAGAGCAGCATCACCTTGTACTCTCCAAAGAGAGGTGACCTTTTGTCTTACTTTCCTGACAATGCTTGAGACAAATAAAATATTAACTTACCACCAGGATTGAATTATTCCTTACACCTTTTTCTCTTTGTTTAATTTAATTAATATTTACTAGTTATGATTTTTTGTTTGATACTTAAGTTACCACTTTTTAAACAGCACCAGAGTTACCGATCAAGTTGAATATAATATGAATGATCCTGATAGAGCTGTATGACACAGTAGATTTGCCACTTTAAAGCACAGAAGGCAAATCTAAATACTGAACTGCATTTTAACTGGATTCATCTAAATTTTCTTTTGATATCAATAATCTAAATTTATTCTTTTTTTAATCTGGAGCTATGGAAATTTTTTATTTTGGTTTTGGGTCTTAGACTCATAGCAAATGTAGAAGTGTCTCACTTCACTTTTAAAAAATATTGTATTTTTTCCATTACCATTTAACCCCCTGACACTCCCCTCCCCCCACAACCAACACCCATTTGAACACCACATTTAAATTTACTTCTTTCCTGCGGTCTCTTAGTCTTAGATCTCTAGGATGGGAACCCAAATGATTTTCCTTGTTGGGATATTATGTAGAACACAATTTTTCTTATACATGAAACTTTTAGGTGTCAGAAGTGAACACTGCCAAGTGTTGGGCTGCGGACTGGCTCTGTACAGGTGAGCGAAGTGGTATGTTTATCACTACCTATTGTTAATCAGTGTATGGATACTTGCTTTCAAGAAGCTCATTTAAAAATATTCAACCTTTAGTCTACAATAATCTACTCTCAGAAAGATAGTTGAGTTAAATGATTGATTAAAACATTAATTTAAAGTACAATATATAAAATATACTATTTTGAAGTTAAAAAGCAAAATAGTTAAAGGCGTATTTCTATTGATTAAGATTTTATTTTTAACCATGCAAATTTGCAAAATAAAATTGAATAAATTAAGGAGCTATGTGCAATTTTCTGGTATTGTTTTTAAGATTTTCTAGTCTTCGGTTGGTGTTTTTATTATTATAATCATTGAAATTAATTTAAGAACTTATTTTGTATCTTGCCATCTTATCATTTTGAAAGGAGCAATAAAATATTGACAATTGGTGGAACACGAATGACCCATTTTATGTAGACCTTTATATGTTCTTCAATTTTCTGTGACTCAGGTAACATCACTAAAATTTTCAGGCTATTTTAATTACATAAGGTAAGCAATATCTTGTAACTTCTACTGAGAAATAAATTTGATGCCAGCTACGATCTATGATTAATTGTTCCAAATTCTATATTAAGTTGTTTTAAAATCTACTTTCCACTGTTATATAGAACACAATGAGTTATAAAAAAGCTTATTAAAATTTCAATTTTAATCTCAGTTATTCCAGTGATTTCTTGTGTAACTCTGTCTCATTCTATAAATTTGCTAGAAAGCCATTTATTATATTAGCTACATGTATATCATTTTCCCCCCCTCAGTGATTATTTGTCTAAGTACAAAATTTTATTTTTTCCTGTAATTTTCTTGTAGGTGCATACTTTAGCCAGTATTTCAGCATGTATTGACATATAAAAAATATAGTATTATTGAGAGTTTTCTGTGGTACCCTTAACTGTCTGCCAAGTGCTTCTTTCACTGGCATAACAAAAAGGTTTAGATTATACGTTGCTCCCAGTAACTACCCATCTTAAATCATTGGAAGAAGGAAAAATGAGGAAGGAAGTGAAACTGAAGAGGGGAAATGGTACTAATTTACTGAAAGTCAGTGAAGAAAATACTGTTGGGTCATGCCTACATAACTGTCTTTAGTTTTTCTCAAGCTTAAATCACCTCCATCATGACAATAATAAAAAAAATCACAGCTTGTTTTTAGGACATAGTATGTTAACACCTTATAATTTAATGCCCACATTAGATATGCAATATTTTATAATTTATAGATGAAAGCTATTAGCCATTATAAACTCTATTTGTGTTTCTTAGAATTTCACATTGTTATGATACAGTTATAAAATCATGTGGGTGTTAGGCCTCCCTCCTCCCACAAATAAATGTTTTTCTTTGACTGTACCTTGCAGGGTTTCTCAGAAATATACAATCAAATACTTTGTGGTATTTTGTCCATTTTTCTCTATAATTATATTCTTTTTTCTCTAAAACTTAAATAATGGCGTCTATTTGGTTGTTAGTTTTTAAACTAACATATTATACTACATAATAAGAAAAACTATTACATGTTAGAATAATGTTAATTAAACTTAACATATATTTATAAATAATTTTATGCTTGGCAACTTCTACTAAAATGTACAAGCAGTTTATTAGGCCTAACATCCCCTAGAAAAATAAATTTTTCTGAACTGTGTACTGAAAATTAGGAATAGGTTGTTAAGGTTACAAAGAATAAAATTAGAAATTATTAGGAAAAATGAATAAACAACAGTGAGAGCTGTAATTCTTCACCCTAAAAGCCTATTTCTTTTTTGAAATTCACTTCTCTGAAGGACTTTTGTGGTGGTTGTTTCACAATATCACAATAATGAGCTTTCTTCAACTAGGGCATTAGTTTATTACAGTGGTTAAGCTTGGATAGTGAATGTAGTGCTGTAGGTATATGATTGATAAATCCCTGTGTCTCATATTGTCTTGATGGAACAGTGATGCATTTAATGGAAAGTTGCTGTCAAATACATGCATGAGAAAGAGGTCCCTTTTATGTCCAAGATACAACACTGTACCTATGAAGGTACAGTGCGTCACTGCACCTATGTTGTATGCCTATGTAGGTCGCTCCATACAGGTGACATACAGGCATTTTCCTCATTTGAGACCCATCTGTACCACCCTCCAGAACATGGGAAAGAGCTGGGCCCAATGAAAACATGTGAAAGAACATGAAGATCCACGTTTGTATTATGAGAGGTTCTTTTTAACATTCTCATGACATGTAGTCATGAAACCAGACTTTTTTTATAAGAAGAGGAAGAAAAACAAAAACAACAAAGCAAAACAAACGCCAAACAAAACCCTGTGTGAAAGGCATGGGGAAGTTCATGGTCAACTTCTCTGTTTATTGTCACCCTGGAAGGCTAGTGTGCAAGTGTCCTTACAGTCTAGTTCTGAGCCATATAATTGATTTTTGTGTTTTGCCGAGAACCAGCTAGGGAATCTCACAAACTTCCCTGAACATGTTTGCTCTGGACTTTGATTCTAACAAGGATGACTTCTTGATAATTGCTTTCTCTACTTTTGAGACTCAGAGTTAGATGGCAAATAAAATATTTACTTAGAACAGCATGTAACCACTAAGAATAAAAACTTCTCATTTATTTCTTCCTGTTGGTTAGTACTTTATACGAAATAGGCCTACAAACATATTTAGCTCTCTTCTTTTCCATTTTGCCTTTTAGCTCTGTTCTGATCTATGTATACATGAAGAAGGAGCAAAGCTTTGTACTTTTGTAAAATTTATCCTCATCCAATACAGAAATAGGTTCCTGTTTGAATACTTACAGAAACATTGTAAAAGAAATAAACTTTTGGGAAAATACCAATGCTGTTTATTATGCTCAGATACTTCTTTCTGTAATTTCAAGTGATGAATTGAAACCCTGGTGATTTGAATGGATTTTCCAGGTCTATACTTTTGAATTTTTATAACATTAAAATGCATACTTTATGTATTATTTTATTTATGTTGTATAGGGGTGATGCTCACTGAATTAGTGTAATAATACCTTAGGTCAATATCATTAATAAATTTGATATCATCCTCCTTATGTATGTTTTATTCCATAGGTATGACATTATATTATGATGGTAAACCCTTCATAGTTGATTTATAGGGGAAGTCTGTGGGGGCGACTTTCCTCGCAAGTCCCCCTAGCTGCCACAGATGAGAGTGATCATGACTGAGACATGATGTGATCTGCTTGGGGAGAAGTGGCCATTTTCCCAGAGGAAAAAGGCTGTGAGCAGTGGCCAGTTTCTCAAGGGAAAAGGGCCAGCAGCAACCAGTTTCTCCGAGGAGAAAAAGGCCTTGAGCCCCCTCCACCAGGGCCTTTTATTGGGTTCTAATATACAAGAATACAGGGCAGCAAGGATCAAACAGTGGATAACATTTCAGCGAGATTTGAGGGCTTAGTATGAGTCAGAGTCTGTCAGGAACAGAGTTTTAGGGTTTCCTCCTGGAACCCTTAACATATGAATGAAAACACTCTTAGCAGAGCAGATTTCACAGGTTTATCAGGAAATCTTTGTGATGCCAGGACACGCTCTAGCAAGGCAAGGAGCTGCACACTTCCCCATCAAGTATTTAGGCTTAAGGGGATAAGAGCCAGGAAGTGCTTCTCTCAGAGAACATGGAGACTCGGGCTTTGTCAAAGCCAGTGGGGTGGGGCAAGAGTCCATTGCTCTTTGTTGCACCCCACCCCCAGTCCTTCCATGAAGGCCTCCCAAGTGATTGAGTCTGTCTTAGGTTGCCCCCCGCTGTGAGGGGTCTTACCGGTCATTGACTTCTGACTAAGCTTTGGGGGCCAGGAGAGGAAACTGAGGCAGCGTTTGCTACCAGAGACAAGCTTTGTCTCCTGAAGCTTGCATTCCAGAGGTCGTCCCTCACCCTTAGCTACAAGGAGTGGAGATACAATTTCTAGAACCAGGCAGAGCGTTCTACAACACAAGTCTCAAAGAACTGAAATGGTATATGCTAGATACGCCTTCAGGCTTATAACTTGACTTGGAATATATGTGTATGGGATACCAAATTAACTGTTTTTACAAACTATACATACAATTTTCTATAATAAAAGTATACTATATAATATAAGAATAAATGGATGGATAACATGAAAAATACCATAACCCTGATACTGAATTAGACAGAGAATTAAATGACATCTCTAGCCTTAAAACATTGTTTACCTTTAACCATTTTGTGTGTATAATTCTTTGCTGCCAATAATGTCAACAATATGATTATTTAGCAAGTAACAGAATAATATAGTTCCTAAAATTTCTTTTTTTGTGTCACAAAGATACCAACACTGAAGAGAGATTACAGAACGATGCATGTTTTACTGATACTTTATGTTGCATTGTGTTTGTATTGATTTTTAGAACTTTGATGGACTGGAACTTTCATTACTAGCTTGTGTGAAATTATTGCAAATATAGACAAGGAAACCCTGTTTTGTTTTGCTTTTCAATTCTAAGGCATCTAATGTCAGTGTTACCTTGGTGACACAGACACATTAAAAACTATTTATGTTCAGTGATCTGAAAAATCAGACAAAAATTAATATATCTGTTTTCTTACAAAAGCAGTTGCTTCTTTCATCTGAGGCACAGAAAGGTTAGGTACACACTTAAGACCCAAAGTTAGTGAGTGGTTCTACTGTTCATTAGCTCCATGATTTTAGGGGAAAAAAAGATATTTCTCACCCTCTGCGGAGAGGGTGAGAACCATAGCCTAGAAACGAATGTACTTTTTTTTCAAAAACCATAGCCTAGAAACGAATGTACTTTTCCTTAAAGAATGTGTTAAATATTGTTGGTATACTGCATAGGAATAATAAACGAGAGATACATAATCAGATCATCATCAATAACGATATAAAGAAAAACAGTATAAAGATCAGGATCTCAAGTGGAGGAGAAACATCCTACCATCCAAATGCTAGAGTCACCAGGCATTTATTAAAAATCTGGACATACTAAACCCTATAATCCATAAGCTATAACCTGGTAAGTCAAAGTAACATCCCAAAACTCATAATTCTAATTTGTCGATACTCAATTTGATTTAATAGTGGAAATGCATGGAGTGTTTGAAGCTTAGTTACCATTTTAGTTACATAAGTGAAATATATTCTTCTTACTAATTCATTGCTAAGAATATGTCTCATAAACACATATGCACATGCCCTGCTAGACTATCATTTACATTTTTAATATTTGTAATTTGCAATTAACACTCTCATTTTTTTTAAATTTGGAAACCTATCCTGAATCAGTACTCTTAAAATTTTAAGAAAAAAAATCCATATTTTGTAATATTCTTTCTAGAGTATATTATACTGTGATGTATTTTACTATCTGCCAAAACTGCTCCTTTTTACAGCATAAGATAAATTGTTCTCCGTCTCTAAGCGCTGCCTTTTCACCATAGCCAGTGGGATTCGGTACCACTGACTCTTTTTACAATCTTGGTTTAGAAAATTAAAGAAACTCAAGTAGCACTGCTGCAATTCATTTGTGGCTAATACATCTTGCTCGCATGACTGAGGACAAGTGCCCTCCAGATTAAATTTTGCTGCTCAGCATCCTGCATTTTCATAAAATATAGTCCTTACAGAGCTCTATGAATTTCCCAAGCATGTGGTTTCATTTAAACCAACATGCTTGAGTCACCCATTTAAACAAAATGTTTGTAATGTTCCAAAACTATTTTATAAATGCACCTTTCGAAAATAGAACAAGCAAACACTATCATTCCAAATTAGATAAAATATCTACATTCAGTGGTAAGCAGAAAGAGCTTCAGGGAGGATTACCTGAGTTACCTCAGGGACTGGACATTTGTTTCTAATGGTGATTTGTGGAAGAGGAAAGTTGCACTGCAAGCTGGTGCGGTGCTTCAAGGTGCTGTAAGTGCTGGATCCACCCACCCTGCTTCCATATGCCCATGGCCAAAGCAACAGAGATAAAGCTGAGACGAGTGGCCTAGCAAAAGGTTACCCTTTCCTGCAGTGTTCTACTGAAGCTGTATGCTACCCCATTTTCAATCACAGTTCCAAGATGCTCTTTGATATGAATTTTGGTACAATTTATTTATAAAATGAGTATGTATATATATATATGTGTGTGCATATATATATATATATATATATATATATATATGAGTTTGGTAATGATAAATAAGAGAAAAAGTGATTGGAGAATATGTAAAACAGTTGTCATTAAGAAGTGATTTGTTGTGATGTATACACATACCATATGGGCGTTTTTTATTATGAGAAACATATCCCGAAGTCTAAGGAAACATCTTAAACTTTTATGCACTTATGAAAACAAAAAACAATGTAAATAAGCATCTGATGCTACAAGTTTCTCTTCCATGCATGTGTACATGTTTGGGTTTGTTGTTTTCAATTTAATCCATCAACAGATGCCTCAAAATAGTAAAAATTAACTTTAAGAACTACCCATGAAACTTCCAACAACATGGAAACAATGAGGAAATCAAAGGAACCTAAACTTTTAAAGAATCAGTCTACATTCTGATGACATGTGGGCACATTTATTAATATTCTGTAACTCAGTTGGAGGGATAATGTGATTTAGAATTATTGGGAGTATATTAGTACAACAATTTTCAACTGACGTACCACAAGAATTTTTAAAGCACCCAATTACCTGACTATTTAGTCAGGTGCACTAACCTCTTTTCCCTTAGGTAGTCAAGTAAAAAAAATTACAAGAGCCAACACAGCAGTAGCAGTCTGGTGTGAATAAGTCAAAAGTATACCTATGTCTTTATCAGATTAAAAAAATGTATTTTTTTGTGTGCTGCATAATTTTTGTAATGACTTTATGTGCACCATGAGGTTGAAAATGACCTGAATAGACACTTCTCCAAGAGGACATACAGTGGGCCAATAGACATGTGAAAAAGATGCTCAATGCCACTAATCATCAGAGAAATGCAAATTAAAACCACAATGAGATATCATCTCACACCTGTCAGAATGTCTGTCATCAATAAGTCAATAAACAATAAGTGATGGTGAGGATGTGGTGAAAGGGGAACCCTTTTGCACTGTTGTTGGGAATGAAGATATGAAAGCAGGCTGAGTGTCCATTAGTAAATGAGTGGATGAAACAACTATGGTATATTTGCACATTGGAATTCTACTAGGCGATAAAAAAGAAGAAAATTTTACCCTTTGTAACAGTATGCATGGACCTGGAGCACATTATGCTAAGTGAAATAAGCCAGTCAGAGAAGGACAAATCCCATAGGATTTCACTCATATGTGAAATCTACTGAACAAATTGGACTAACAAGCAAAACAGAGACAGACTCATAGATGGAAAGCAGATGACAGCTAGTGGTGGGGTGGAGAGAGGTTAGGGGGTGAAGAGATTGAGCAAAAAGGAAAAAGGACTCATGGACATGGGCACCAGTGTGGTGATTGCTGTGGGGAGAAGGGTGTAAGGAGACTAATGGAAATGGAAAAAATTACAATAAAGATTAAATAAAAATATCTATATAAGTATAATATTACACATACAGTTACTTGTATGTGCAGTGGTAGTTTTAGTGAATCACATCAAATTATCTGTATGAATAGGAACTCATAGTTACTGAATTATCATGTAAACATTTAAGTAACCTTTACTCGCATGGAAAAAATATATAATATTAGCTGATTCTCTGTTTACACATATTGAGAATATCAAAGACCAGCAGGTTGACAAAAACAATAGGTAGCAGAATTTAAATGACATAAAATCTTAAAAAATGCAGAATAATTTAATGGGTTGAAATGTTTTAATCATTGTATATCCTGTATTATCATATATCAATATTTTAAATGAATTTTTATAAAAATACAAAAAATGATTAAGGAGTTCTATTGCACATGAAGGGAGTGGCAAGTAATTTATATCCAAAGAGCAGTTTTGTGCTCTAGCTAGTTTCTTTATTAATCATTATTGGTTATTCAGTTATGTTAGCAGACATATACCTTCTTTCCTGTTTAAAACTTTAACCAAAATTTTCATTTTATGACACAACATTTGATTGATATGTTGTATTAACATAATAGAAACAAAATTAAATAGAAATGAATGTTTAGGAACACTATTTTTTTCCATTGGCAAGAAGTCAAAGTGGGTGATTATTCTGCATACAAATTACCAAAACGATTTTTCAAAGCTCAATGCAAGAAAAATAAATGCCTGAATAAATCCTCAGAAATGTAAGGCCATATTTCTATTTAAGTTGCTCAGGTAAATGTAATTCATTAATAATTATGCAAGTATTTTTCATGTACTTAGCATGTATCAAGTCATTTCATGTAAACGATATACAAAGTCTCACAAAAGCCTTCACACAGTTACGATGTTACATGCTACAGAGGTACACACACACAAACCCATACACATAGCCACACGCATGAATTGCTGAATTAAAGGGTTAAATTAACATTATGAAAATATGCATGATATTCGGCATAGCTGCATCATGCATTCAGGTATTCTGACTCTACTTCTCAATTTATACTTAATATTGCTATATTTGACCAATAGAATTAAAATTTCCCAATCCTGTGTAACTTGTACATTGTCTAATGTGCCAGTTTTTGTCATTGTTATAAAAAATAAACTTTTTATTATGTTGAGACAAAAATTCTAAGGCAATGACTTATTAACGCTGGGAGTTAAATAAGTAAATGAAGGTTGAGTAAAGGAAAGAAAAAGGAGAAAAGAAATGAAAACACAGGCATTGCATATTACCACCTGACAGCACAGACCATGATGAGATCTGTAAATCAAACAGACCTGACTGAATCCTTTCTGTACCACTTAATAACTACATGCTCTTCAGCAAGTGACTTGAGGAATACAATCTTGCATCATGAACATCATAATGACAGTTCTTATTATGTGACTTTTCTTATTTCGTTTATCTACATTATAGAAAGAGAATTTATAAAACATGGAAATATTTGGTTGGCCAAAATGTCCATTTGTTTTTTCCATGAGATGTCTCCAGTAGTGCCTAGTTGTCTTTAACTTCATTTGAAACAATTTTGTTAGACGGTATTGCTACAGCTGTCACATCCATCAGTGCACTTAAAAACACTTACAAATATTACTGAATTATTGTGTAGTCATTTTAGTATTGAAGGTGGGAGACAATACACATTTTCAGAATATTATGCTGTATTACTTCAAGAAAGATAAAAAACACAACTGAAATGTGAAAAAAAAGATTTGTGCAGTGTATGGATAAGGCGCTGTGACTGCTGAAAGTGTCGAAAGTAGTTTGCAAAGTTTCATGCTTGGAGATTTCTCTCTGGATTGTGCTTCACAGTCGGGTGGAACAGCTGAAGTTGATAGCGATCAAACGAAGACATTAATTGAGAACAATCAACATTATCCCACAGGGGACAGAGCTGATAATATGCTCAAACCAAATCTATAAAGTTATGGGTGAAAATGAAAAATGTGTCTTTTATTTTACAGAAAAAACTAAATGAAGTTTTTTGCCAACCTAATAAATATCTGTCAAACAATGTAACATATACATACCCTCTTATGCTGGTTATAATTTATAGTTTCACTAATCCAACCATTTAACAAACACCATTTCTCCAGAGCCTGTTTTGACCTCAATAATACTAATTGCTCAAGATACAGGGATACATCAAATGCATCTAAGCATTTAAGAGCTCATTGCCAAGACCGAAAGACGTGTGCAGTGAAGGGAGCACGTGTGGCACTGTTTGGGAGTCCAGAACAGAGGTCCACACTACAGCGTAGGGAAGCCAAGAAGATGTTCAAGTTACAATTACTGATTCAAATCATGATTAGAAGATAAGTTGGAACTCTCCAGATTCTGAGGGGAAGAATATGAGATTAGTAGGAGAAAATATAAAGTGGTGAGAAATGATCTGATATTTCAAGCACGTCAGTTATAATTTATAGTGAGTGAAGTGCAGGGGATAAGTAAGGGAACAATGGCTACATCGGATGTTGAACAGCTTTTGGGAGAGAACATTCCAAGAATAAGTATGTAGTTCAAAAACACAAATATGTACTTAAAGGAAAGATGCCCAAATAGAATTCTGTAATGTGTCAAAAAGTACAATTTATCATTTGAACACAGATACTGTTTTCTGGAGCTGAAAATATGTGAGATGGTGGAATCATGCTGGCAGTTGGCAAACTATTAAAAGTGAATTTGCAAATGTGTTACATTTATAAAACATATTTTCACATTAGAAATTCTGTGGAGAATACTCTTTGCCTGATGACCATATATTTATGGATCTAAGAGCAGATATGGAAGAAAGAGTATGTGTGAAGAATTAATTCCTTCCTAGTTTTGTTTCTAACTGCCCTCTGGGGCTGGACTAAGCCCTTCATCATTGAAGTGCCGATCCTCACTTGATGGCCTGACTATTGTTGTTTAAATAAAATAAAAATAATCATTCAATTCTGGTTATAATGATAGGAATATAGAGCTCAGAAAATCATTAGTAAAACAAAATTCAATATCACTATGAAGCAGAAGGGTGACAGCTAAGTTGAATGCACCGAAGGTTGTTCTCTGTGATTTCTGTGTCTGGTGTGCACACAGGGTACAATTCGTAAACATCTCCTAGGATGATGAGTAATAATAATTGCATAGGACTCTTCTCCTGTTTAGACAGAAAGCAACAAACATTATCTCAGATACTCGATAGAATTCAATTCCGTTGACTCTAAATAAAAGTCACTGAAAAAACTCATTCTTGAACAGTACAGGCTCTAAAAGGAAGAATATGACTCCTTTTACCCCAGTAACTGAAATATTGCCAAGAATTAAGCAGAGCCAAGTCCACAGGAGAAGTAACATGCGGGCAGCTAAATATTACATATAAAGAGTGTGAAATTTAAAAGGAAATGTGTCACTGGTGATCACACTGAAAAAGAAATTTATGTCCACAGTTTTGGAGAAAAATCCCAAACTTTTTGATCTCTGTAAGTTCATAATTTACTAACTAAACTTACATTTTGAAAAATTAATTTTTATAAGATAGTTTGGCTTATAATTTTATGCTATTTTGAGCACAGTTAAAGATATAGCTAGAAAAAGGCATAAATAGCTAGTATGAGTCTCTTCATAATTACTCCTAAGAGGAGTAAATACCAGCATTTAACATCAATTTAACTTTTCTTTGGCTCAAGGTACTGAAACTGTTCTAAGCCTTAGAATGATTTTTTTAAATGTTTGGTAGTGTCGAACTCTTCTGTATGCCTTGTTAAAAATACTACGGAACCTAACAGGATTGTAGTGAAGATTAAACACGATCATGCATGGAAGGCTCTAGGGTTCTACCTGGCCTGTGGTTCAGTAAATGTTAGTTGCTGTTGTTATTGTTGTTATCATTCTTTTAAAATAGGTTTCTATTGTGTGGGGGCTAAAAATGTGAATACTTTTACTCCCATCCCCTAAGTTCTTCCCACTGAGCTGATCACCAAATTGACAGAGGCAGATAAACAAGGAGAAAAGTCAAAGTTTAGTACATGTGCACGTATGAAAATTTACAGACAGTGAGGCAACATCGGGCATATAAGACATTTTGGACAAAGGAGAAGAGAGAATAATGAGGTATTCAACTTCAGAAGTAAGAAGGGGGGATTTATAGCTAACTGAGGAAAAGAGGAATACACAGGGTGGGAAAATCCTTCAAGGTGACTCAGAAACCATGAGACACAGGGAGTTTCTAGCTAACCGGCACCTGCCTGCAGCGCTCTATTTACCACACTTGACTCAAGTTAGGCTAATGCAGCATTCTGAAATATCTTTCCTGAAGCAGGTTTCTCCATCTGAATATCCTGGGCAGGACGAGGGAGCATCAAAATTTCTCAGTTCTTTATTTCTTTTAATCCTCACTGAGGACATTTTCATTGTTTTTAGGGAAAGAGGAAGGGGATGAGAGATTGAGAGAGAGAGAGATGTGAAAGAGAAACATCAGTCAGTTACTTCCTGTACACACCCAACCTAAAATCGAATTGACAACCTAGGTATGTGCCGTGACTGAGAATTGAACCCACAAACTTTTGGTGTACGGGATGTTGCTCCAACCAACTGAGCCACCTGGCTGGGGCACTCTCTGTTTGTTAATCACTTAAATTGTGTATCCCTACAAGCAGCTTCAGGGGGGCAGTGTTATCAGTGAAAGTGGAATTCTTGTAGTCTCACAAGAAAAATAATTTCCTGGGACCCAGAAGAGAGGATGGGTTTCTGTGGTAAACTTTGTTGATGGTATACAATTAAGGGGGTTTTCTTCCTGAATTCCCAATGTCCCACTTCTGTCTCTCTTACCATAGAAAAGGTCCAGTCTTGTCATCCATAGGGCTAAAATAAAGGCCACGGTCTAGAATTTCTGCTCCATAATAAAGTTCGGTTCAGTTCAGCATCTGGCTAGCTGAGCATGTGTTTCCAGCTGAAGTCCACTGCTGTGTTCACTGTTCAGGCTTCCTCTCTGGAGCCTGTGTTTGGAGTTCTCTTGACCATGGGCCGTATGACTGCTAAGGGCACATGGCCTGGAGAGAGGATGTGCAAATGCATGAGGTGAGTTCAGGTCGAAAAAGAGAGAGAGAGAGAGGGAAAGAGAGGGAAAGAGAGAGAGAGAGAGATTGAGATTAAGAGAGAGAGATTAGTTCTTTGGGGTTATATTAGTTTGTATTTGGGAAAGACTAGAAGCTTTTTCAAACTAGCCAATGAACTTCCCAAGTTTTTGTGGACTTTTGATTGCCCCACATCTTAGACTGGCAGGCATCTTTGGTCAAGCACCTCTCCCTGTGTCCCCCCAAAATATGGTACCAGAGTAGGGAAATGGAGAAGTGCTCCCTTTGGTGGAGAAATGCTGGAATCCCCTGGGGCGTAAAGCTGTAGCTTCTTGGTGAAACAAACTGACTCAGCCCTTCCAGTTTATTAAGCCCAATGTCCAACTCCCTTTTGCTCCCATTTTCCATCAATAATTAGCTAAATACGGACAGTAACAATAGGATTTTGGCCCCTTCAATTGTGTGTTATAAGGCATGTTTTTTTAAAAAAAAATCATATTTGGATATTTTTTGTCTAGGACATTAAATAAAGAATAAAAAGTAAAAGAAGCAGCCCTGGCTGGTGTAGCTCAGTGGATTGAGTGTGGGCCTGTGAACCACACAATCGCGGTTCGATTCCCAGTCAGGGCACATGCCTGGGTTGCAGGTCAGTTCCCATCAGGGGACTCACGAGAGGCAACCATACATTGATAATTCTCTACTTCTCTCCTTCCCTTCACCCTCTAAAAGATAAATAAATAAAATCTTTAAAGAAAATTTAAAAAAAGAAAGTAAAAGAAGCCGCTGAAAACCTTACCATCTAAATCCAGGAAAATATAGTAAACCTATACTAGTTTGTATTATTAGTTGTAAGCTATGCATATATCAAGTCTTGGTTTAATTGGTCAAATTAAATGAACTGATAATAAAATAAATAACTAAATTTTGAATACTTGAAATGTTTTGAATACTGTGCTAAGATCTCATCTGTATTATTTTAATAAATATTTTGTAGAAAAAATCTAATAAACTTAAACAAAACTTACTTTCTATTTTTTTAAAGATTTATTATTTATTTATCTTTAGAGGGGAAGGAGAGGGAGAGAAACATCAATGTATGGTTGCCTCTCATGCATCCCCTGCTGGGAGTTGGCCTGCAACCCAGGCATGTGCCCTGACTGGGAATTGAACCGCAATACTCTGGTTTGCAGGCCCGCGCTCAGTCCACTGAGCTACACCAGCCAGGGCTACTTTCTGTTTTTAGATAAAAAATTGTAGAGCTTGCCAATGAACTTCTGGAGGGTAAGAAACTTTACTATTAAAGAGTGAGCTCAATAAAGGAGAGAAATCTCAGCTGGTAATTGTTAAAGGTAAGGATAAACCTCAAATAAAGAAAGTTTTCCTCCAGCTGAAGGGAAAAGCACTAGGAGCCAGAACACCACCTCTCTGGTATAAGAGGAAAATATATTTTCAGTGCCTTGAGAATGGCTACTTAAAATGGCAGCATCCTAAACCCAGAGTACTAAGCCACAGTAGTGGTTGCCTTTGAAGTAGCAAAAGAGAATAAAATTGGCTTAGATTTTTATTTTTTCTGTTGAAAATTGGCAAGCACTTGACTGACCTATGAGAGAGAAGAGGAAAAAACAAAAACAAAAATGAAACAATATGGATATCACTTTCCTGTAGTGGTAAGTGAAGATCCTGTAAAGCCATAAAGCACACTCCAAGGAGTGTACTACCAGAGGACTCATGACATTCTTTTGCAAAAAATTTTCTAGTTGTCCCAAGTTCTCAGTGTCAATACCTCATTGAATTCTCAAAGACCCTAAGTGGTTTTATAATTCCTACTTTAAAGATGAGGAAGCAGATTAAGACAGAACAGGAGTCAATACTAAGAGTAAAACATTGAGAACTGGGAAGCCTTAGATTAAAATCAGATTTTTACCACTAATTAGTTTTTTAGCGTCTTGAGTTTATGCAAATAAAGTGGAACAGTATCAGTACTATAGTATAGCCCATTGTAATGATAAAATTACCTCCTCAGTTTGTCTCAATTCTATTTCTAGTAAGCAGCTAAAATGAGACTTTACCATCGATAACGCATCATTCTTCCCAGGCCCTTTCTCCCAGTATTGCTGCCCCTCTTGAATGGCTTAAGATATACATTTACACAATGGAATTCTATACAGCAGAAAGAAAGAAGGAGCTCCTACCTTTTGCAACAGCATGGATGGAACTGGAAAGCACTATGCTGAGTGAAATAAGCCAGGAGGTGAAAGAAAAATACCATATGATCTCACCATTAACAAGAACCTAAACAACAAAACAAACAAGCAAGCAAAATATAACCAAAGACACTGAAATAGAGAACAAGGGGACAGCGACCAGAGGGGCGAGGGGAGAGAATTTCATGGGAAATAGGGGAGGGATTTAGAGGAAAAAATATAAAGGATACATGGACAACAACTGAGAAGGGTGGAAATGGGAGGGAGTGGGATGGGTGCACGGGGAAATGGGAGCACGGGGGTGGGATGGGATGGGAGTAAAAGACAGAACTCTATACTTGAATAACAATTAAATAAATACACTTTAAAAAGATATACATTGCTTTAGTCAGGAATTAATGTAATGTCTAAGATGGGCCATTCTTAAAGACAGGAACTCTCCAATAAAAGTCACTTGAATTCAGTAGAGAAGAGAACAAAATAAGTAGAAAGCAGACTGGATATTCAAGCATTCTCTTGAGAAGCACTTATAAATATTTTTCTATGACTAGAGAGAAACTTGTAGTAGAATTTGATTCTAGTTAACTTTTTCCAAGTCATATAGAATGTTGGCAAAATGGGCTGCCAAAGTTCAAGTAGCCTGGGACAGAACGACGTGTGGCAGAGTGATCTAAACTTTGTTAGATGAGATGTTCCAAGTTAGCTGTGGAGAAGAGCAGCTGCTTCTGGAGAGATGTTTTTATTGCTGGGTGGATATAGATCTGCTATTCCTTTTACTAAGACAAACCTCAGAGTTGAGAAGTTACAGAATGAGTAATAACAAACTACGTCTGATTATCTGGAAGGCTGTGATTAGCATTTAGTCAATTTTTACATCTACAATTTCAATGTAAATCAATTTCTGCATTCCACAAGAAATCAGATCTAACAATGAAAACATAAAATGCCAAAATAGAGCATTTATTTTTCCATTTGGGTAAATACAGTGTGGTGTAGCTGTTAAAATGATACAAAGGTTTTATGAATCATGTCAGTTGGTTTGGATATAGACGCACTCTAAATATGAGTCCTCAACATTTCTACATTTATTTTACTGCTGAGCAATATTAGGAAACATCCAAATTGTATTTTAAGAATAATTTCCACCAGATATGCTTTTCATCTTAGATTTTAACCTAATAAAATATTAGGGCCTTGGCTGGTGTAGTTCAGTGGATTGAGCACAGGACTGCAAATCAAGGGATCATGGTTCCCTTCCTAGTCAGGGCTTGTGCCTGGGTTGCAGGCTGGTTCCCAGCAGGGGACACATGGGAGGCAACCATACACTGATGTTTCTCTCCCTCTCTCCTTCCCTTCCCCTCTAAAGATAAATAAATAAAATCTTTAAAAAATTAGGTTGGATATTCTTTTTATATAGTATTCCCTTTACCTCAACCATGTTGGTGACATTAAGTTAGAAATATAATGCTAATGGTAGAAGGTTCTGTTTTAATGCATGGAAACATCTCAATGAATTCCATTTCCATCTGCAGTTTTTCTCCTACTTATCACTCAGCCATTCTATAGCTCTCCTGGGAAAACGCAGCTCTCAGACCCTGAGCAAGTAATTGCTAAGTTTATGAAGTCAGTCACAAGAGGTATATTCATATTTGATTGATTGCTTTGGAGAGTTTAGTTCTTGCAATATACCATATTTTGTTGAACTATTATGTAGGGAAACTGACTTTCCATAAAAGCTCCTTCCAACATCAGCAGAAAATTTCCCTCTCTATGAAGCCTGAAGTCCTTTCGTTAACCAGCTGGACAGAAGGAAGACGCATTAATCTAAGACAATTTTAAAAAGTTTAAAGAAAGTAAATCAATTAAAATTTGCCTTGGAATCATCATATATGTGGTTTTTCATTACAGCTCCATTTAGAACCTCTGAGAAGTAGCCCAGGACGGGATGTATGATGCTTGTACAGGCAACACTTGAAACAGGTAAAGGGGATGGAGTGGAATTAGACAGAGAGAACCTTCGGACATTCACCTTGTCCTGACATCTGTGGAAGGGGAGATGGAAGGAAGGAAGATTGAGGTATAAGGGCCTCGGAGTACAGCACATAGTCTTGCTAACGTGAGGTCCCTGAGCCAAGGTCAAAAGAGACCTTCAAGAGTAGTAAGAAGTGGTCTAGCTTTAGTACCCCAATGCTTGGTCATTGGCTGGAAGAAGCTTGGGGAAGCTCAAGCCTAGAATAAACACCATGTTGCATCCGAAGGTGCACAGATGGGAATTGTCAATTAACTACATTTCCTGAAGCAGAATCTCTTAAAGGGAAGTTTAAGGTGCCCACCTTTTCCACCTCCATGCAGCGCCTTAATAAGAACATTCATCTTTTAATTTCATTAACAATTTAATGTATTAGAGGAGGAAGCATTTAACTAAAATCATTATGCCATTAATACTAAGTGATAAAGCAGGAGACCTAGATTTCAGCTTTGCTTTTAGTACTTAGTTGCATGACCACTATACCCTTGCAAGCCAGAAATTTCTTCTGTATAATATTATATGAAAATGTTTTGTTTCCATTTTAAAGTAAATATAAAGTGCCACAAATAAGACCCAAGCAAGTCCCCTATTGGTCTTTTTCTTTTTTTAACCATGTATGTTTAAATATATATTCAGACTTTACACAGTAACATGTTAGTCTTGAAGAGTGTGTGGCACATTTAGAAATTTGGGTATAGATTCCTCTTGGAAAGTTGCTTCATTAGAAGTGTGTTATTTTTTTAAACATATACTTTTATTGATTATGTTATTAAAGTTGTCCCATTTCCTCCCCTTCATTCCCCTCCACCCTGCACATCTCACCCACATTGCCCTTCTTTAGTTTGTGTCCATGTCTCATAAATTCTTTAGCTTCTACATTTCCCATACTATTCTTGCCCTCCTCCTGTCTATTTTCTACCTACCATCTATGCTACTTATTCTCTGAACCTTTCCCCACCCCTCCCACTCCCCTGTTGCTAACCCTCCATGTGATTTCTGTTTCTGTGGTTAGGTTCCTCTTCTAGTTGTTAGCTTAGTTTGCTTTTGTTTTAAGTGTGGTTGTTAATAACTGTGAGTTTCCTGTCTTTTTACTGTTCATGTTTTTTATCTTCTTTTTCTTAGATTAGTCCCTTTAACAGTTCGTATAATAAGGGCTTGGTGATGATGAACTCCTTGAATTTGACCTTATCTGAGAAGCACTTTATATGCCCTTCCATTCTAAATTATAGTTTTGCTGGATAGAGCAACCTTGGATGTAGGTCCTTGCCTTTCATGATTTGAAATACTTCTTTCCAGCCCCTTCTTGCCTGTAAGGTCTCTTTTGAGAAATCAGCTGACAGTCTGATGGGAACTCCTTTGTAGGTAACTGTCTCCTTTTCTCTTGCTACTTCTAGGATTCTCTCCTTCATTTTAATCTTGGGTAATGTAATTATGGTGTGCTTTGTTGTGTTCTTCCTTGAGTCCACCTTCTTTGGGACTCTCTGAGCTACCTGGACTTTCTGGAAATCTATTTCCTTTGTCAGATTGGGGAAGTTTTCCTTAATTATTTGTTCAACTAAGTTTTTCACTTGTTGTTCTTCCTCTTCCCCTTCTGATACCCCTATAATTTGGCTGTTGAAACATTTAAAGATGTCCTGGAGGTTTCTAAGCCACTCCTCAATTTTTTTTGAATTCTTGTTTCTTCATTCTTTTGTTTGGTTGGTTTTTTTTTTCCCCTTCTGGTCCACTCCATTGATTCGAGTCCCAGTTTCCTTCCCATCACTATTGGTTCCCTGTGTATTTTCCTTCATTTCAATTAGTGTAGCTTTCATTTTTTCATCTCATTTGCTACCAAAAGCAACCAGTTCTGTGAGCATCCTGATCACCAGTGCTTTGAACTGTGCATCTGACAGGTTGGCTATCTCTTGGTCACTTAAAAGTATTGGCTCTGGGACTTTGATCTGTTCTTCTTTTTGAGGCATTTTTGGTCTGGTCACACCTGTTATGCAGTAAGGGGCAGAGCCTTAGGTGTTCACCGGGGCGGGGCAACCCAGTTGCTGAGCTGTGATGCTGTGTGTGCAGGCAGGGTCAATGGTGCTTGCTCCACTCTCTCTCAGATTTCAGTCCCTTCTGCCACTTCCCACAAGCAAATTGGGCCCTTCTGGTGCTGGTTCCCGGGTGGGTGGGCTGGTGTACATTCCAGGACCCTGTGGATCTCTCCAACAAACTCTCCTGTGAGGCTGGGCATCTCTCCCAGCGCCTCAACCCCCCCACAAGTGTTTTCAATTGGTGCTTTTAGGCTTTATTTCCTGGAGCTGGGGCCCTGGGTTGTGTGGTCTGTCTCGCTGCCCGTTTTTGCCTGGCTTATCTGTGTGTGAATGTGGGACCTTGGTCAGCCAGCTGCTTTGCTCGCCTCACTGGGTCTGCCTGTTGCCCCCCTGTGCCTGCTTCCACCAGCCACCGCTTTTTCCTGCCACAACACCTCGCAGCCAGCCTCTGACTCCACCCCTCTTACCAGTGTGGATGAATGGTTGTCGGACTTCCGTACAGTTAAATTTTCTGTCAGTTCTGTCAGTTGGTTTTTTTTTCCTAAATTTTTGTTGTCCTTAATTTTGGTTGTGCGAGGAGGCACAGTGTGTCTACCTATGCCTCCATCTTGGCCAGAAGTCTGTTTGTCTAGAAGTGTGTTCTTCACTAGAACATTCAATTTGCAAATAGAAATCTTACAATCTTACCATTTGACTGAAAAATAGAATGAACTATGTGAGTTAGCTAGCCTTTTGTAAATTTATAGGATTTGTGTTAAAATTTATTAAACTTTTTGTATAAACATCATTTTTTATATTCTGGAAGGACACGTGCAAATAGTTAAATAATGTTTTCATATTTATGGAGCACCTATTATGTGCTAGGCACTGTTCTGAACATTTCACCAAGCACTTTACTCTTAACTGTCCCATTATGGTTAGTAATGCCACAGAAGTTCAGTGTAGAAATTAACTGCGGAATCTCAGCAGCATTCAATAATAAGCATATGTTTAGGCTACAGATTTCTAGAACAATTTTGAATTTGTGACTGCTGAATCCCTTGGTAAATGAACCATTGTTCGGGTTTCCCTCCGGCTTATTCACAGAGCAGTGGTGGTTTAGAGGCTGCCTCTGATTCAGGTACCTTTCATCTTACTTCTGGGATTGGTGGGCTGGCCCGGGCAAGACCTCTTGGTTGCAAGTAGATAAATGAGATGACTGAAGGCATTGTAACGTCTAGACTCAGAACCAGCCCACTGTAAACCTCATTTTATTGGTCAGCATAAGTCCAAAGTAGTCATGAGACAGGGAAGTCAGCCATGTCCACAGTGGGAGTGTACTACCAAGTTTTATGGTGGAGTGTGTGGCTGTAGGGAAGAATGAATTATTGACACCAATAATGCAATATAATACATATGCTAAGAGACAAGTAATATTCTTCTAACCATTTTACAGATGAGAAAACTGAGGCACAAAAATGTTAAAAGACTTTCTCAAATTTCAGGAGCTTATATCTGGTTGAAGATATGACAGAAGTATAACTTCACATAATCAGAGCATGCAAGTACTATATAATTTCAGAACATATAGAATTTTCAATTTGCTATTAAAATTTTGCTATTGCGCCCTGGCTGGTGTAGCTCAGTGGATTGAGCGCGGGCCTGCGAACCAGAGGATCGCGGTTCGATTCCCAGTCAGGGCACATGCCTGGGTTGCAGGCTGGTTCCCTGCAGGCCAACTCCCAGCAGGGGATGCATGAAAGGCAACCATACATTGATATTTCTCTTCCTCTCCTTCCCCTCTAAAGATAATTAAATAAGTAAATAAATAAATAAATACAAATCTTTAAAAAAAAATTTTGCTATTGCAATGGAGGAAAATAGCCACTCTTGTGGAATGTAGAGCTTGAAGCATACACATTGTGAAATGTGGCTGGAATTTGCATAATCAGGGAAAGTAAAAGATGGAATTTTAAACAAGAGATAATGGGACAGAAACATGCCTTGTGCCCATATGCTTGTGAGACAATGATTATACCAGAGCCAATACCATTTTTAAAAAGAAATGGAATAGCCATGGCTGGTGTGGCTCAGTGGGTTGAGTGCCAGCCTGGGAAACAAAGAGTCACTGTGTTCCAGTCCCCATCAGGGCACATGCCTGGGTTTTAAGCCAGGTCCTCAGTAGGGGGCACGTGAGAAGCAACCACACACTGATGTTTTCCCTCATTTTCTCCCTCCCTTCTCCTCTCTCTAAAAATAAATAAATAAACTTTTTTATAAAAGAGAGTCAGAATATTTGATTGTAGAAACCAGAGTTAGGGATTAATCTGGCTTCTTGGAAAACATTGATTTTTATGTCTCTAATTTTGAGAACCAGCTTGATGACTATTATTTTGCATAAACAGAATGCTAAGAAGCCCAAATTTAGGTTTTATTTTAAAAATACAAAAGAACTGTTGTAGGACACATTGGGAATGAAGAGTAAGTAGACTTTGTTAATTTATCCCAGACTGGGGAAAATTCCTGGAAATAGTGAAATTCAACCACAAGGCACTGATCCTGAGCATGACAAAACTGCACATACCGACAGGAATATTGGGAAGAGGGTCTGGGTTGGTGGGGAAAGAGAAGCTGATTTTGGTTTTGGTATGTTGACTTTTGATAATAATGGGGTAATATAAAGATAGAATTGTCCACCAGAGAATTAGAAATTAAGATCTAGAATTCATAAAAAGAGAAGTGTAGGAGATTCAGACATCATTTGCCATGAAGTGAGAATTAAAAACTCTAATATAAATATGTACAATAGAGATCTTGGGGTAAGGAACTAAAGCTTGAGGAAAATCTGCATTTGGGAGAATAAGAAAGATAAAAGAGAATAACCCTAAAAGGGGCAGGGGCATGGTTCCCGGGAAACCAGGAGGAGGATGGTATGGGAAACAGAAACTAAGAGCAAAGAAAATATCTAGTATGTAGTCGCCTTTGATCCTGCAAATGCTTATGAGGAAAGAAATACTTTGATTGATGTTTTCAGGGTGTTGTTAACCTAAAACTGCACTGTTTCCCATAAATTCTAGATGTATGTTTTGAAAGAACAAAAAATCAATTCCTGGGGAGGATATAAATATAAATAAAATAGAATATTCAAAAGTCTAGAAATGAATAGTTACCCAGTTGTTACCGCCATGAAGACTGGGGTCCATGGTTTGTTCCAAGAGGAATGAGTATTTGAGCCTTTGCTCTGCTTTTACATCTCCTTGACATTACTTTTGTGGTGAATGTTTGTCAAAAATATCCAGTTTTGCTCATTATAGTCTTGTGCAAAATAAAAGTTTCCTTAAAGTATTATAGTACATATCAGTACGGTGATAACAGAGAATGGATTTTACATTTAATTAGATAATACTTTATATCATGTGTCAGTACCCTATCAAAAACTTCAAATATACTACACACAGATGGTAGTAGATCACAATGTAAATATGATAAAAATATAATAAGTCAAGTTTACTTAAACTATACCTAAAATTACCAGGAAGATATTTATGCAAACACATTGCAGTGTTTATTAGTTTGCCTTTTAATTTTTCTTTACATGATTAATTGGTTAACTGTCAAGTCCTGTCATAGGTGCTGGAAACAAAACTGTGCATGAACTATTTCATCCCCATAATCATTATGTGTGTGAAGTGTATTTCATAGACACACAAACACAGGTATGACTAGGTACACAAATGATGCTCGAAACTTAAGTCACTGAGTTATCTGCTCACCATGTCATTGAATACATCCACAATAAATATTTTTGAAGTGGATTAGTTCTTGCAGTTGTACCTTCCAATTTTTACGTGCACTTTTTTCATTTAATTCTTGATGTGTTTTAAATAATGAGGCAGCAACCATTTCAACTACTAAGTGCTTTTAATTCACCTCATGCATTATTAGTGTGTAGACTTTGTTTTTTTTTTCATTTTTGAGCTAATAGAGTCGAGATGATTATAAAATACAATGCTGAACCTTTCAGAAAATTCTGTATCTGATGCATTTTGACAACATTCTTTGGTCTATTTTGTGAGGTGGCTGAGTAAATCCCAAGCACAATCTCAGTGTATCTTACTTCTGGCACAGTAATAAAAAGATGTAACCGACACATCTCTAAGCTGGTCATTTTTAGTGCTAGGAACTTTGCTACCACACAGCAGAAAAAGCAGTGTTAGGCGGTTGCTTGTAGACACAGTCTAAGCAGGGAGAGCTGTAAGGGCCTCAGCCTCCGTGAGTCATTGGTGTCCTGATTTAGCCTACTCATTCCTGTGAGCTGTCAAGTGGGATCTGTAGAGGGCAAGGGGGGTGCTGTGACAAGGTGTCACTGAGAGCACTAATTGGGATTCCGAAAGCTAATGATGTGAGAGGATCAGAGGAGTGGACTAGCTAATGGAATGCTCAGTCTTTAGGGGCTGACCGTAAAACCCAGAAAGTACAATTGGCTATTGATCACAAATTCAATGTCTTTCCTTTTTTTTAATAAAATTGACTGTTGAGGATAAAATAATGGATAAATAAGTGGTCAGTGTTTTAATTAAACTTGATAAATTGTTCCCTTTAAACACCTCCCTAAAATATGAACAAAAACAGAGTAGGAAGTACTCTGTTCAAAATACATGTGCAGTGTCCTTGACTGCCAGTTTTATTCTATTAAATAAGTTTTTTGTATGCCATTAAAAAAAAATCTCCTCTTTGGAAGGCATCTGAGAACTAGGTTAATATCGTCCTCTTATTTTTAAGATGCCAAGTTTCTAGAAAGGTCCGAGGCTCTCAAAGCCTACTGCAGACCTGAAGAGCAACGAGCTGTGCCTCCCCTTGGTGTCACCGTGTCCTTCTCCACAGGGCACGCCTCATCCCTCCTTGCACTGTGTGTTCTCTAGTGATTGAAAAGGGGCCTGGGAAGGTACCGACATTTTTAGAAGGCTTGGATGAAAAAAAGAAAAGATATGCTACAGTTATATCAAAAGAGTGTTTTTGTTTTGCGAGGGCAGTTGCAGAGGTTTGTATTTTTTAGCCAGAAGGCCAGAATATTAATGGTTAAGATGGAAATAAAGTAGACAATGTTAGTAACCTTTATGAATAAATTATTACTTTCATATATTATGTTATTGGTATTAAGATGACAATTATAATTAATTTCTATAAAGAGAAAAGAATTCAAATCTGTAACCATGCATGCACAGTGGTATTTAATATTATTTATAGTAATGAGATATAGAAAATAAATGAGGTAAATGTCCAGGGATAGAAAATGTTTGAACTGTGGTGTACAGTGAAAGGCTAAAATGAGCTCCTCTCATTGCTTCTCAACTTCATTTGGAGGCATTCATTCTGGTAAATTGAGCTAGAACCTAGGAGTTATCATTGACTACTTGTGTTTTCCTACATAAGTATCACATATGCATCTCATCATATGCTTGGGTTTGAATTCAGACTCTCCTTTTGCAAACTGTGCACCATGATGATCAATTTATGTCCTTTCCATTTCTCAGTTTCTTCTTTTGTGAAATAAAAGGAGTCCCTAACCCATTACCTTAACTGAGATTATGTAATTGTCACACTTCAATCAATGTGTAACAGAAAAAAGCTCTTCAATAAATATTTTTCACTATTTTGGAGATGATATAATCTTTTCTTTAGTCATTCTATTTTGTATGCAGAATACTCATTAAATCCATCTTGAACTCACTTTTAACTATTCCCAAACTTTGATTCGTTTCCCACTGAAGTCCAGCTCCTGCCTGTAGCCACTATATAATCTAAGTTTGGCTATTTTATTACCCTGCTTAAAACTTCTTAGTGGTCCTCTGTCATACCTGTCAGGGGTGTAGGCCTCCCATGATGCCCCGGCTTACACCTGCAAAACCACTGATTGCCCCTGGCCTCTTATTTCATGTCCTAGCCATAATGAAGTGTTTATCACCAGTTCAAATGCTTAGTTGAAACAAAACCCTAGTTTTATTCTTCAACATATTTTACGTCAGCACTTTTGAGTAATGGGACTATTTCCTAGAGAATTCCGACTAATCATGATGCTATCACATTAGTAAAAATTTTACGCATTTACCAAGAGCAAAAGTAAACATTTTGCCATTTAGGCAACTTTAGGAAACCACATCTGAAAGCCCAATTGGACTAGTGGCCAACATAAACAGTGAGAAGGACAGGATAGAATAGGGAGGGCAGGGGCAACTTCTAGACACAATCTCTCCCTGTAGGTTAATTTTGGGTAATAACTAATTTCTGATCAAATTGTGTACCTTGCCTGAGTCAACTCATAGACTGTTTCCACCTAATAATTACAATGGTTCATTATACTTAAAAAAACTTTATCATTCACAAAGTGATTTTACGTGTACCAAATTTGGACCTAGTCTACATAGTTCTTAGTGATTTGAAAACATTATCCACACGTTGCAGATAAGTTCTCAGAAAGTTTTCAAATCTTGCCAAAGTTGAATGAACTCTTGCCCTCTCACCCTGTGCGTTTTTACTCAGTATCCCACGTACCTCCCCGGCATCATGGTAATGCAATAAAACACACGTTTAGAGGTGTAAAAAGACTTTTTTCAGTCTCTTTAAATTTTAACTAAAATAATTCCCAAGGCTATTTGATTCATTGACGTTAGGGTATGAACTTAGTACATCATTTGGAAGGAGTGATGTGGTTTAAAATAAATTCCTTTAACATAGTAGGTTCAAAAGATCTCTATTCTAATTTAATTCTAGACATTTGACTGGCCAGGTGGCTTGAGGCAGGGCAGAGAATCTTTACATTCTCAGTTAATTCATCTTTAATGTAAGACTTAAAAAGTGTTCAGTGGAGCAAAACGATGGGGGCAGTAAAAAGATCAGTGGTTGCCAGGGGGTACAGAGGGGTAGAGGGGTGAATAAGCAGAACGGAGAGAATAGTTGCAGAAGCAGAACTATTCTGGATGGTATTATAACGGTGGCTGCATGTCAGTATATGGTTGCTAAAGCAAAGCTCACGGAGTGCACAACACTGAGAATTAGTTGTAATGTAAACTATGCACTTCAGATGGTGATGATGGCTCTGCATATGATTGTGGATTGTAACAGATGCCCCACTCTGGTGCAGGATTTTCATAGTGGGAAGGCTCTCTATATTCAAAGTCAGTAAATACACAGGAAATCTCTGTACCTTCAGCTCAGTTTTGTGGTGAACTTAAAACTGTTCTAAAAAAATGCCATGTTAAAAAATCAGGATAATAAATTATACAACTTTATACCAATGAATGTAAAACCATAAATAAAACTGAAAATTTTTTCTAAAAAATGATGCTTTGTGTGCCTATGTCAGAGAATGGCTGTGAAGTTAAATGGGAAAGTGCTTTGATAATTAATTATTAAAAACTCCAGAAAGTTATAACTTCCCTACCCATATTATTTTCATTTATCTTTTATTATTTAGTGGAGCAGAAATAACAACCAAAAAGATGTAATGTGATATGTAACCAAGATTTAAACTGAAGATAAACCCATTAGACATTAGGTAGCCTAAAAACTGAGGGAGAAGAAATGAAAAGGTGACATAATTACAGTAGAAATATATACATTTTAAAAATTATTTACTTTATTTTTACAGTGAATAGAGGGAGAAAGAGAGGGAGAGAAGTATAAATGTATAGTTGCTTCTCACACACCCCTTACTGGAGGCCTGGCCTGCAATCCAGGCATGTGCCCTGACTAGGAATCAAATCCATAATTCTTTGGTTTGCAGGCCAGCACTCAGTCCACAGAACCATAACAGCCAAAGCTGTAGAAATATTTTTAAATTAATGTTTAAATATCATACACTAAGAAACATGTTTATAATATTCCCCAGAAAACTGGTAATACAACATTAAATTACATTGTATTTAAGTGAACTTAATATCCAGAATATGTGACTACGTTAGTTTATGTGGCAAAAGGGAGTTTAAATGTCCGATGGAACTAAGACAGCTAAGCAGTTAACATTTCCAATGGGGAGATTATCTTGGATTATCTAGGTGGCATAAGGGTTCTTAAAAGTGGAAGAAGGGGGCAGAAGAGAAAGGAAGAGAAAGAGGGCAACATGGAAGGACTTAACCCGAGATGCTGGCTGTAAAGATGGAAGTAGGGGCAATGAGGAAAGAATGACAGATAGATAGTAGAAAGGATATAAGGCAGTAGGTTCCCCTTAGAGACACCAGAAAGGATGCAGCTCTATTGACACCTTGACTTTAGCCCTGTGACACCCATTTCAAACTTCTAACCTCCAGAACCGTGATATGATTTTGTGTTGTTATAAACCAGTAAGCTTGTTGCAAATTGTTGAGCCCCAGTAGGATATTAATACAACAGGCTTTAGCATAACAAGAAAAGAATGTATCATCTTTTTTGAAACTCAGTTTTTAATTATGGTTTTATTTTTATTGTGATTTTTATAAAGTAAAACAAAATTGCAAGCCCAGTGTGCAGAACAGAAACCTATTAAAGCAGACTGCTTTATTTGATGCTACGGCTTTTCCTTTGGAGAGGACATTTGTGTCCTCATTATAATTAATATATGATTTATATTTGGATAGGAAGTTTAGTTATAGATAATCGTATATGAATCTGTTTAGTATCATTACAAGTTCATTTTGATATGCTAGTTAGTGCTATCTTCTGTTTTCTTGAAAAAATAGTGCACGCTGGCACATGTGAGTAAATCTAATGATGGTATTTGATTATAGAGACAAAGTCATTTAAATCCTTGAAAGGAAAAGAACCAATATAGCTGTGTCATACAACTTTGTGATATGAATTTAATGTGGAAAAAATCCTACTTAGAATTCCTTTATTGAAGAAAATAATACTGGGTCAATACCAATAATAATCATTAGCATCCTGTCATCCTGGTGACTACCCTGCCACCCACCGCTGATGGTCATTTTATAATATCAAAGTGTTTTGTTTCAATACACCAGCTTTTCCCTTTAGTTTGCTAAGATAGCTTTACTTTCCAATATGGTCAGTGTTTTATTTCAAGAAGAGTCCATTGACATTATAAAAGTTTATAAAAAATAATGGATTCATGAGCGGGTCAAGTATTTAGGACTAGGATGGGAGTAAAAGACAGAAAACTGTACTTGAACAACAATTAAATTTAAAAAAATTATAAATAAATAAATAAATAAATAAAATAAATTATATAGTGACCTGATAAGACATGTTTAGCTGTTGAAAAAAGGCTTTGGATTTTAATATTCATTGCTCATGTTTTAATATACTTTTATAAAAGTTCACAAGAGTATTAATATTCATAGAACAGTTCTTGGAAATCCATTGTTTTCCTCTCTTAGTTAAGAGTGCTGATGTTGATTCTAGATGAAAGTTCAGCAAAATTCAAATGTTGATATTTTCATGAATAACTTCTTTCATCCTTTATATAAGTAGAATATTTCCNTGAAGAAAATAATATTGGGTCAATACCAATAATAATCATTAGCATCCTGTCATCCTGGTGACTACCCTGCCACCCACTGCTGATGGTCATTTTATAATATCAAAGTGTTTTGTTTCAATACACCAGCTTTTCCCTTTAGTTTGCTAAGATAGCTTTACTTTCCAATATGGTCAGTGTTTTATTTCAAGAAGAGTCCATTGACATTATAAAAGTTTATAAAAATAATGGATTCATGAGCGGGTCAAGTATTTAGGACTAGGATGGGAGTAAAAGACAGAAAACTGTACTTGAACAACAATTAAATTAAAAAAATTATAAATAAATAAATAAAATAAATTATATAGTGACCTGATAAGACATGTTTAGCTGTTGAAAAAAGGCTTGGGATTTTAATATTCATTGCTCATGGTTTAATATACTTTTATAAAAGTTCACAAGAGTATTAATATTCATAGAACAGTTCTTGGAAATCCATTGTTTTCCTCTCTTAGTTAAGAGTTCTGATGTTGATTCTAGATGAAAGTTCAGCAAAATTCAAATGTTGATATTTTCATGAATACCTTCTTTCATCCTTTATATAAGTAGAATATTTCCACTGCTTTTTAAGAGTAAATTACAACAATATCTATGTATGGTAAAAAAAAATACAATGCTTATAAAGTTCATTTAAAGTAGTAACAGATAAAGAATTGGCAGCAGATATTAACTTCATTAACTTTCAGAAACTCCTAAAGTCTCAGCCTGCATTTCTCATAGACAAACATTTAACTACCAATGCAATTTCTACTTGCCAGCAGCTCTTGAACTTGACTGTACTCAATCTTTCTTTGATAGAATAGTTCTCGCTGTATGCTAGAAAAGGCAAAGTAGTTGTGTGTTTTTATACCTATGAACCACTGTAGATTTTTAATACTTAGTGTATACATCCAGATTTAGAGAAATATAGCAGTTTAATATCTTTACACTGAAATTCTTGTAACTGAAGTATATTTGTAGCAACTATTAGAGTCTGCTTCTTGAATGAGAATATATATATACATATAAATATATATATATATTTACATATATATGTATATATATATATATATATACATATATGTGTGTGTGTATGTATATACATGATTTCTCCACATCAAATTAGCTTTGAAAAAAATGCCCTTATTCTCTGGCAGGGGGAAGGGGAAAGTAGCCATTCTGAAAAACATCCAGAGAATTCTGCTCTTAGCAATGCCTTTGCTCAATGGAAACTATTTTACCAGAGCCTAACAGACCTATGGGAATGGAAATACCCAGTCTGTGCCCTGTACTCTCTTTCTCATGTCAGGGCCAGTAAGAGGAGCAGAGGAATAAAAAGCACTTGTTAAGGCCACCACCCAGGGGCCCAGACTCACTAAAAGACTGAGATGTAAATGCAAAAATATTGAGTACTTCCTTCCCCCACCACATCTCATGACCATATCTATAGGGTTCCTGTATAATAGCAGCTGAATAGAATGAAAAGAACCGCATATCTCGGATCTTACTTAAGAATTCCCTATAAAAACTCAAAGATAAGAGGTAATGCATAAACAAAGACACCAGAGGAAATGTTGCCCTCCCATACCTTCAACTACAGCACAGTAAATATCACAAATTAGCAAACTTGGGTAATTAAGCGTAAAATTGTAAACAAGTGAGTTTTTTCTGTTGGCCCCGAAAATAAACACAGGGCTGCAAGGACTCACTTTTAAAAGATTAAGTATTTTCCTGGCTTTCTAACCTTTTAAAATGTCTAAGTTCCAAACATGATAGCATTTGTATTTATTGACTCATTCCACAGTTTGTTTTGGCTACTCACCATGGGCTAAGCACTGGCACTGCTATACAGGTCACAACAGCTGAACCTCCTGTCCTCAAGGAGCTTCCATTCTGGCTGGGCAGACAGATAATCAGCAGAAAAATGAGTTAGATGGAATTAAGTTTTATAAAATAATCAGGAGAAAAATCAGTGAATTTGCAACTTCAAATAGGATGTCCAAGAAATGGTCTTGAAAAAGTATTATTTAAGGATAGGTTTGGAATATAGATTCATGCTAATTTAAAAGTTACAGAGATACAGATGAACTTTTCACTTTTTAATTCAGAAAAGATTTTAGGTGAGACCCTGAGTACTTAGGAGGAGCACAGAATTACCAAAGGTAAGAGAAATATTTCTAAACCCTGGAGAGCTTAAGCCTGTCAGGACATATACTTAGAATATTGCAATAGAAGTTTTAAAATGGGTACAAATAAATGAATTTTGTGCATGTCTAAATAAAATACCTTATATAGATTATAAGAAAACATAACTTGAATTCTTTGATTAGCTATAGAGTCCTAAAACCAGTATTAATGATTTTACTCTTTCATTATTTTTTCAATATGGTGATCTCAAGAGATATCTCTTATTCCTCTTTTGTTGAACATTTGCGCATTGGGTTTTTCATTTGTTTTTCTATTCACCTCCAATTTGTCAGTGAACTTTTAGCTGACATTTATTAAAGTTCACTAAATTTGGAAGAGATTCTCAAGGATTAGAAAGTGTCAGATATAATTCTATGTTAAAAATAGTGGGTCAGGAGAAAAGCCTCATTAGGATAGATCCATTTAATGGAGAATTTGGCATAAATTCTAGATTACATAAAAACCCTTGCAGGAAAAAAGCATATTTGCATAAGAATAAGCATTGCAGAATTTATACTTCATTAACCTGTTGAATCTTGTAAAAGGTCAAAAGCAGAAATAATATTAAAAATCATAAAGAATTCAGTAGAGAAAATATACTTAATACCTAAATTATAAAACCACAAAGTCCAGGCCTGAAGAAAAACTATCTTAGAATACATAATTAATTAAAAAATCTGAATTAAAATGCTATACAGTCATTTTATCAATTATTAAATTAATGTATAAAATAAATTGCTTATTAAGGACATTTGACACCCTTTTAAGGTCCACAAGGGTGATATTTAATACAACATCCTGAAAGTTGCACTTTTTTAAAGGTGATTCAAAAATGTGAGTATAATTTTAAAGGTCTAATTTACATTTAATACTTTCTAATATAAATATTATAAACGTTTTGTTCAATAACACTTAATACATTTTATTTATAATAAGTGTTGAAGATGAATGAATAGCTGACTCTTTGCACCTTCCTACTAATTATATGGATTTTTTTGTTGTTGAAGGGAGTAACTGTAGTCTATTTTTCTTACGCTATTTCTTTTTAAAAATTGAAAACCATTGTCCTGTCTCATTCCCTTTTTTGCATCTCCTATTATCCTCATTGTCACTTTACATATTTTGGGTACTATGCAGTTGATAAAATTTCCAAACCTTCACCAAATTTATAACACTTCCGGAGCATCGTCATTTCTGTAGACTGAGGTTCCTGCCTGGCCACTACCTGGCAGAGCCGAGTGCTTTCCTCCCTTGACCTGAAAAGATAATCTCAATAATTCTTCCTAAATCGGTGTTAACTCTTTCTGGCAGCCACAATGTTCAGATTCAAAGAAAAAAATTAAGGAAGCAAATACCTTAATATTCCTCCCTTCAAAATGGTTTCTGTATATATACTTCTCTGTGTGTTTGGATAGAGAGAAGAGGAATAGAGGAGGGCGAGAGAAAAAGACTGACTTTTCCTTTTTCCTTCATCAGTTTCTCTCCAGTATCTTATGGAAATACCTTCTAAATGGTGCCTTGTTTCTCTATTTCTTGAACAGAAGTCAGTGAAAGTTTTTAAAAAGCTTCATTTGTGAATTTGAAATTAATACATTAGAGATGAATTTATATTAACAAATTGGTATAGAGTGATACATCAAAGGAAAGAAATTCATTCAAAAGTGAGAGTAACATGTAATGCTTAAATTTCATATAAGTATATTAAGCAACATTTTTCCAAGTTTTATTTATATTTTATTTTATGGATGCCAAGTAAAACAAAGTATATCTTTGGCAAATAGAAGTTTTGTTGAAAGGATGCAAGTAACCTTGAGTTAGAGGCCATTTTTACAGTGACAATAAGAAGCAGTAGGGAAAAAAATTGACATTTTTTTTACTGGAGATATTAATTTAATCATTTGACTTATACTAATTGTCATATATCATGTAGCACTATATATGTAGCTTTTAACACTTTTATTTGGTTGACTAAAATTTGCTAACCTAGAAAATGCAGTAATATTGTGTGAAATTATTTAATTTTCAATTGCTCATTTATTCACAATTTATTTTAAATTGTATTTTCTGATTTTTCTTTAAATTTCCTGTAGTATAAATATGTAATTAAAATTTATTGTCTTTATTCTGTGAGATCTCAGTCACCCTTTCTGCCACCCAGTGCAGCCTAAGGAAATGACAGTCTAATTGAGAATAGGAGGCTTTGCTCGAGATGTGGTCTTATAATGAAACATTGCCCTTGGGCCAGACAGAATTCCTTTCTTATTGTTTGAATAGCATCTTCTCATTTTGCTATCAGGACTGAGGAATTGCTTCCCACTTCAAGCTCACACTAGTGTCTCATCACTCTGGTCCAGGGACTGCCCAAGGCATTAGCTTCTGACACAGAGGAGGTCAGTCATAGCATTTGAGCACTCTGGCCAAAAAGATAAATTCAGAGCACAGTGATTTGAATCAAGTTATTCAATTCTTATTTGGGATTTAATCTGTTAACTTTGCACTGGGTAGTAAAAATCCCTTTCCTTTTTAGTTGACAAAACTAAGGAAAGATGTGAGCCCAGAGGTTCCCTGACTCTCAGTTTAAGAAGAAATCTCTATTTTGATATTTTTATTTTAAGAGAATAAGGAACACAGAGAAAAGAGAGGAAAAAGTGCCAGTCTCTAATTCAATCAGCTCTACCTGTGCCATTATCCTTCCTAATTACATAAACTCTTTTGTCTAAGGTTACTGAAGGTGAATTTCCAACACAGGAAATTCGGAGAGTTCTAAATAAGACAGTTAACCAAACAAAAATACCACTTATTCACTCATCTCTAAGCAAAAGTCAATGTGATGTTTGAAAAAAGGGAGACAAATATTTAGAAATTATCCAAGAGTTGGAAGCAACCTAGGTGCCCGTCAGTAAATGAGTGGATCAAAAAACTATGGTACATATACACAATGGAATTTTATGCTGCAGAAAGAAAGAAGGAGCTCCTACCTTTTGCAACAGCATGGATGGAACTGGAAAGCATTAAGCTGAGTGAAATAAGCCAGGTGCTGAAGGACAAATACTATATGATCTCACCTTTAACAGGAAGCTAAACAACAAAACAAACAAGCAAGCAAAATATAACCAAAGACACTGAAATAGAGAACAGGCTGACAGTGACCAGAGGGATGAGGGGAGGGAATTTCAGGGGAAATAGGGGAGGGATTTAGAGGAACATATATAAAGGATACATGGACAGCGACTGAGAAGGGTGGAAATGGGAGGGAGGGAAGGAGACAAGGGGGTGGGATGGGATGGGAGTAATAGACATAAAACTGTACTTGAAAAATAATTAAATAAAAAAATAAAAAAAAATAAAATCACATACACACACACACACACACACAAAAGAAATTATCCATAGCCTTCCTTTCCTTCTTGCTAACCTGTCTCCCAAACCAGCAGCTCCTAAAATTTAAGAATATTGAGGAGGATACTCCCAAATCAGGGAGGATATTTAACAACCATTGTGCCATTATCAGTTTGATAAATATAGTGGTACCTCAGTATTCATTGTTAATTCATTCCAGAACTGGTGACGAGTGTCAAAACCAAAGAACGCCAAACAAAGAAGCAGTTTCTCACATGGCACAGTGTTGTGACTCATACAAGTCCTAGCAAGTGCACTGAGTCCTGAGCAAGCACCAAGTGCTGAAATATATTTTTTTCTTGTCAAAATGCAATGAGTATAGAGTTTGACGAGTTCTGAAGGCGATGAGTATCTAGGCACGACTGTGTTTAGATACCAAAAACAGACATCACGCCTTGCTACAAAATCTATTTCAACCTTTCAAGAAACCAGACTTGATAAGGAAAAGACAGTTGGCTTAAAGAGAATGAAATTGGCGAAAGAAAGGAGAGTTGACTGGAAAAGAATATGGCAGTGAAAGAAAACAAAGTAGAAAATGCTTCTTGTACTGACTCAGGCGCATACTATTGGGTTAATGACCTAGTTGACCTGGTAGCGGAGATTCCCTGGATTCTCAGGCTCTAAAACTGCTGACGGCAATCTGTGCATATCCTTGCTTTTTCACTTGTCCATGTGAACTCATATTTTATTAATCAGCATTAACATATTTATTTAATATGTCATTTTGATCCACTCTTTGCCTCTAAGCAATATATCATCTGTAAATCAAAATGAGTTTCACCACAAAACTATTTTCTCCACATGCATGACCTTTTTAATGAAAATTTCTAATGCTATGTTTTACATAAATGATGGAGACAACTCTTGATGTTTACTATTCCCCTTTTCAGTATTTTTATTTGTTAATGGTAATTTCCATAAGATACTCATCTGATAAATCATGACTGTCTACTGTAATACCAAAGATGATAGATCTAATATCACAGACTATATCAAGGCTCAGACCTTCTGTTTTAACAATTCTACAGATGAGGAAATGGTTATATTAGTTAACTTAAAATAAATTACCAAGAATCTGACTTTAAAGGGTGTTTGTGAGAACAAAGAGAAAAAATTGCTTTCCTTTTAGGAAGTTATTCAGAATGATACTTAGCATAAGCAAATAACATTTTAAAATCTTCTTCCCTATCAAAATTTTCAGTGTTATATCCATTATTAGTCTAACCACTGCATTAGGATAAAAATCCTAAATAATCCTGGCTAGTATAGCTCAGTGGACTGAGCACAGGCCTGTGGACCAGAGGCTGGCCAGTTGGATTCCCAGTCGGGGTACATGCCTGGGTTGCAGGCCAGGTTCCCAGTAGGGTATGTGAATGAGGCAGCCACATACCAATGTTGCTGTCCCTCTCTTTCTCCTTCCCTTCCCCTCTCTCTAAAAATAAATAAATATTTTTAAAAAAATTCCAAATAGATGCATTTTGTTTGCCCTCTACCTTGATTTTCTTTCTGTATGGGTAAAAGAAGTGAGAAAAAGAATGGGGAGTAGTGAAACAAAAACAGAGATTTGTGAATATAAATACTTGAGACACTGATGATCTAGAAGATAATACTCATTGAGTCCTCTGTAGAAAAGGTATAAATTCTAAAAACAGAGGATATATTTAAATAAAAGAAATTTCATGAGGTTTCAGTTAAATCTGAAAATATTTATATGAATAAAGTGACAGACATTTGAGTCTGGAAAAGGTAGATATTGTTAGAAATAAGTTCACAAAGTACAAACTGGAATACAAGGAAAATGTCAGAGCTGGTCTGAGATGCTTGTGAGACCGTTTCAGACATGTGGCTCTTGAGAGTGAAGACGGCAGGTGCAGGTGGTAAATAGGGAGGAGAACAGGTAGTATAGTTCCTGGCCATAGATCACTCAAGGGTATTCCTATTTTTACCACACACACACACACACACACACACACGCACTTCAAGTCAGTGAGTTGCATTTTGAACATAAGCTTTATTCTTCTAGAAATTCATTAGGTCTTTTCAATAGTCATTTAGGATCTCAGGGCAGCAGTTCAATGAAAGGTAAGCTGTAGCTTGAAGGAAATCACAGGCTCCACACGAGGCTCAAAAGATGCTTAGTTCAGTGGCCCACACACTTGCTAAACCTGATGGAAGCCCACCCTCGCATCTACCCTTTGGGTTTCTGGTTTTTAAAGGCCTTACTTTTATTTATTTATTTTTAAAGTGCTTGTGTGAAGATTTATGTAAGTTATAATTGTCTTATACTCTTTGTGTCTTAGGACTATTTACTCCAGAGGTATCTCTGAATGTCAAGCATAAACTTGTGCTTACAAGAAAAAGTCCACGGTCTGTGGTGCTGTTGCTTTGACTTTGTAATTGTTTATTCTTCATTTCCTGCTAGGAAATATGCCCCACAGAGCAATAATCAAATAGCACACTCTTTTTATACTTTTTTATATTAATAAATGAAGAAAGTGCATGTGTGACCTAAGTACTATGGCACACTATTTGCCTTGACATTTTTAAGAGGACAAAACTCATTTTGAGAAGTTTTGACTTGGCTTTTATAAAGTAGCACTTCCAGATATTTTATAAATCAGATAAAGTGGTGGAACTACTCGAAGACTAACTTAGAAACAAAATTGTTCTAAAGTGACATCCTTATGTCTCCAATTTGGTTTATGTGGTCTTCGGCCATTTACCTTGACTATTTTTTGTAGCTTATTTTTTCTAATCATGTTTGTGTTTTGTGATGTGGGAATAGTAGAAAGAAAGTAAATAAAAGAAAAATTAGCAAAAAATAATAGCAAGCATACTCTTAAAGCATATAGTTATTAAACAAAGGTTTTAATGCTAGTGTTTTGTGTCGTATCACAGGTCAGCCATAGAGGCTCTGAGGCTAGGGTGGGATCTTGGCCTCAAAAATTACCACAGAGATGACCTAGGGTAAGGTACATATGCTGAGTTTTTTCCTGATGTGTAAAGCATGAATGATAATAGGATCTGTTATGAGGATTAAGTCATGATGTAAGGATTGCTCAATATGTGTAAATATATGTAATTATGTTCATATACTTATTATAAAACAAATATCTAATAAACTGAACAGCATGGTTAAATTTAGGTTGACGCCATGGTAGAATATAATAAATAAGTGCATTGCAATATTTTTGGTGAATCTCATAATATTATTCTAATTCTACTCCCAAGAAAAATTGTTTATAAAATTTTATTATGGGGTTTTATTTCATGTATTCAAAATAAATGAGAGATTATATAAATTGACATTTTCTAAGCATCAACAATCTGTAACATTCCTGGAAAATTGTCTAAGACATGGCATTCTTGTCTTATCAGAAAACTGTATCTCTCCTCAAAAATATGAAATTTTCACTAATGGTATTTTGATAAATAAGGTCCACATTATTGCAATTGCTTTTTAATGTTACTTTCAAGGACTTTTTAATGTTACCTTCAAGGACAGCTCTGTTCAAAACTGCTGTATTTTTCGGTCTTCGGACCTACATATTATAGATATAGGTTCATAAGTATTTGTTATTGAACGAAAAATCACTTAAATGCTTCTACTCTTTACAGATTATACGAGGTCATGGAATGAGATCATAATGGCCCTTATTGCCTAAATTATTAGTATTCAAGGCTCCACTGGTCTAACTGCTTCCCATTATCTCCTGGTGGCTTGTGGAGTGTCCCAGGGCTTGTTTTGCGTGTTTCTAAGAACACATTTCTCATGTTGTTCTGCTCTGGACTCCCATTTTCTTGGCTCTGCTGCCATTTGCTGTCACCCAATATGTCATTCCTTTGCTGGACACAGCAATTTTCTGTGATCACTGTCACTCTAGAAGGGCCAGTAAGTGGAGCAATGGCTTTCCTTTGTTTCCCCATCATTTCCTCATGCAATCAATATATGTTAGTTTAACTGAACTAAATTGCTTAAAGCTGGCTGTGGTTATTAACTTTTCCATAATTCCTGACAGCACAACTAAGACTAAATTGTAACTTCTGACTCTACTTGAAAAAACATTTAAGGGAAAGGACGAAACACGGAACAACATAACACTTGACCTGTATCTCAGGCTGAATTTCACAAAAGCTGGGGTATTGACATTTTGGATTGAATATGCTTTTATTAGGTGGCTGGCTGTTCTGTGTATGGTAGGACATTTAGCAGCATCGATGGCAAAGAAGCCATTACTGTTTTTCCAAGTCAAGGCAATAAAGAATGTCTCCAGAGATTGCCAAATGCCCCCCTTGAGGCGAACCCCTGATTGAGGTCCACTAATCTTAAATGTGGACCAGATTGCTACCAAACCCAGAAATACACCAAGTCATCACATACCTAAGAATCCAGACTCAAACGTCCACCGGGGATGTTACAGAGGTTCTTCCTCAAATAACACTAAAGGCTGCCACTCAGTAACTTCTTTGCCACCCCAGGAATGGCCTTTTTCCAAAGCACAGAGCCTTGTGCTCTCCGAGTCAATCTCTTTTCAAAATCTGTTCCAGATTATGGTAAAAGAGCTCTCAAGGCTACAGGACCCATTGGAAGTGATGCTTTCCATCCGAACTCTGGAGTTCCTGAAGCAATTGCTCAAAGTAACAATTATAACTCAGTAAACATGTAATAAAACTATTCACCTAATTGACATGACTAAACACAGCAATTCTCTGTTTCTTTCAGAGAATTCAATCTGCCATGAAACATGGATAGAGTCTTGCTATGGAGTTCCTTAAATAATAGTTTCCACTGGGTGTTTTTGTTTGTTTTTCCCTAAGAACCAAAAGAGTGACAAGAAAAATAAAAACTCAAGTCTTAGCCTTAGGAGGCAGTAGCTACTTGCACATTTTTATATGTCATTCTTCTACCTTCCTATAGTCTCAAATTCTAGCCCCAGAGGAAGGCTTTGATACATAAATGACACTTTTTAACATTTTGAGAAAACTCCATTTATTTACAAGGCATTTTCATGACCTTTTGCAGAAAGACAACACAAGTACATTTCAGTGTTATGGTTGTGTCATGACAGAATCAATGTAGATATTATTGTAAGTTGGGTTTATTTTTGAAGCACCAAATTTAGATTTTAATGCTTGGACTCTTTGCCTAATGTATTTGTTGTTTTGGGGGCATTTTTACTCTTGAAATAGATTTTTTATTTAAAAATATTTTTATGTAGAGTGATAGGAAACATAAAATCCCTGAACTGTAATATTCTTTTTAAAATTATAATTCTTGCGTATTGGATTGGTAAAAGGAAGGAGAGCTAATGAAACTATTGAGATATTTTTAGAATTTTAAGAGTTTAATTTGCCTTTCCACTGGGGCATTTTAAGGAATTTAAAAGCATTTTGATACAATATTCCAGTGAGAAAAGTCATCACCAAACGGCCTGTTCTTTTTAGAGTTAATACTGTTCACACATCAACACCTGCTTCTTCGGAGATGGTAGCAGCTGTTTGAGTTGGAAAAAGGAATGAAACCTTGATAGTTTCACACTCAGTACTGTTGTATAATGAGCTAAGCCTTCTCTTGAAAATCAAACTTATCTTTTGCAGGAAAGTGAGACATTGCTTGCAGAAACATGGTTTACTCATTTGAAAATGAATAAGGATAAAAATATGAGGCAAGTTTCTAAAAACGTATGTTCAATAAACAAATTACATAAAATCTATTTATTTATTTATTCATTATTTATTTATCATGGTCACTTTATAAATGAAAAGTTCAAGTCACATAACAGACCAAGGTCCCTAAGTGTCAGAGCCGTCTCTTGCACACTTCCTTTCTCAGGGGAGTTGCCAGAGGAGCCCAGGTCCTTAAACCCTAACTCCTAGAGCCTGTTAGGCAGGTTTCAAACACTCAGGCAGAGATGCCAAGGCACCTAGACTCAGACCAGAAGACAAAAAGCACTTGTGAGCATTTAATGAACTCCCCTCTGTGTGGCTTCAAACTACCAGTACACAGGCCCCGCCGACACTCAATCTTCCCCTCAGCTCCTCTGCTGAAGAATTAGGCCGTCGCAATGACTGGCTGCTTTGGGAGATTCCCTTCCCCAGAACTGTGCAGTAGCCTGACAGCACCACATCAGTGATGGGAGCAGCTCCAGTCTTGTGTTTGGCAGCATTTACCTGTGTCTGCTCACTGACCAAAGCCCACAGTTCATCAAGGTTGACAGTGGGGCAGAAGCCCTGGTTCCTCTTTAAGTGGTCGTACCTCACACCAACTTTCCCAGAGTAACCCAGGGGATATTTGTTGAAGTCGATTCTGTGATGATGCAAACCTCCACCATTACTTCAGCCCTCTGGGTGCTTCCTGTGCTTGTCACCATGGCTGTGACTGGCTCCCCTGGCCCAGAAGTTTCCAGGTCTTCCTTAGTCTGGTTGGCATGTTGATGGCTGAGATGCAAGAAAAGGGAAAGCCTATTTAATTTAACTAAGATTACATAATATTTTAGTGTCAAAAAGGCAGGAAAATCTTTTGCAAGTTAGAGTACACCTTAATTAAGCTAGTCGATAATATGTACAGCTTGTAACTTTATTTTTATCCAAAAGCTAAATTAATTCAAATATACAAAATATAAAGCTTAAAATGTACTTTCATCCATAATATTTGTGCATTTGCCCACCCATCTGTGTCTTTCTTATAGTATCTTATTTAAATGTGAATAATCTTTGCCGCTCTCAGATATTTAAAACTTCATAGAAAATAACCTCGGCACCTAGTATCAAATTATAATCAAATAAAATGTGTAGTATCATGCACAAAGTAAGTTAAAATATTTATTACCAAAGCAAAATTGTTTCTCAGCTTTTTTGCTATGATCAAGTGCATAATACCTAAGCAAAGGTCTATGTTCATTTGTTTTTTAAATTCATTGAGGCCAAATTATTTTATTTGTGGAGGATGCATTCGTGACACTGCTTACAGTACTTAATGTTTGAGGTTAGCCCACAGTTGTTTGTCTTACTGCAGTTGCACAATACTTTATACTTGGACTTGTCCTTGAAGACCATGGGGAGGTTTTGTCTTGTGCAGAATTCAGTGGCCCATTTACTTCAAAAACGCGATCCCAGTATTGCACTGTGCTCTGCAGTGCCTGTTTTACCTCTGAGTGAAACTCAACGTGTTGTGCTTAAGCGACCAAGACCTACATTGTCTGGCCTATGGTTTCCATAGACGTAAGTGTTTCTTCTCACGAAGGATAGAAGTCATGGAAAAGTGAAGAGACTATTGAGGAGACTCTTCTTAACCTTATATACTCTGATTCTGGGCCAGAAATAAAAGTTTACAGTTGAGAATATAATCTAAGTGCATTTTTAAGCCAAAGTATCAAAATTGGAAAGTCAATAGACATCCATAAGCACAGAAAAAAATGCTCGCGTCTAACCTTTAGGAGACATTTAGGATGTATTATACTAATTTCACGTTATCTAGGCAAAGGACTTACCACCTGCAGCCTCAGCAGATGTATTATTCAGCCTCACAAGGACCTTCCACCTGTGTCTGATTTCATTTTAGGTTCAGGTTAACATTCTGAATTAGATCCTTTTAAGTCTCATCTTTATCAACTGAATGATTAGACTACTCATGACACAGACTATTTATAAGTAAAAGAAAAAGCTTTGCCACCCTGGCTAGTGTGGCTCAGTGGATTGAGTGTTGGCCTGTGAACCAAAGAGTCATGGGTTCGATTCCCAGTCAGAGCACATGCCTGGGTTGTGGGCCAGATCCCCAGTAGGGGGAGTGTGCAAGGCAACCACACACTGCTGTTTCTCTCCCTTTTTTTCTCCCTCCCTTCCTTTCTCTCTAAAAATAAATAAGTAAAATATTTTTAAAAAGAAATAAAAACTTTTGTCTTCATTTCAATTCTGCTCATTATATTTTTAAACTCAACCAAAGTAATGACCTTGGAAAACTTGATGAAGTCATGTATAATGTAGATAAGTTTTTATTATTCATTTTATATGATAGCTCAGTTTATTGCACAAATGGTCTCCAATCTGGAATGTGGTGACCTAGAAAAAGGGCTCCCTTTTTATTTCTGCAGAGACAGCTCTATTTCAGTTCTATATGATTTAAAATTACAATAAAAATGTTATAAGTAAATGCATCAGGCAGGGACAAAGAATAAAGAAATGGGGAAGAGAAAATGGCAAGGAATCATTGAGTGTAATATCTACAAGCTAGTGATACTAGCTGGGCCACTGTGCCAAATAAGAACTATAAAACTACTCTCCACGCTAGCTCCTTCAAGTACATCAGTGGCCCAGTGGGTCCTGCTGCCTGGGCCTGAACCCCAGTGGGTCAGGCAGCTGGGCAAGAATGACACCAGAACTGGGAAGAGGTTTCGCAGAATATCCCACTTGCTGTACTACATTATCTAAGATACTTTACATCGCACAAACAGTGCAGAGCATTTTATTAATAGAAAATTTCCTCGGATGTCTTTTGATCCTAGGCCAACACCTCAAATACTTTAAGTGCCCATTTTTCATTGATGACAACATAGACATTATTCTCTCTGGTGGCAAAAAAATGCCTGGCGCTAGCATAGAGCTTTTCAAGTGTTCTCCTGGAGGAGCATTGTAGAATTCCTGTTCCCTTCTGTACTCTTTGCCTGCTGTTTCACGCATGGGCCCGCACTCTGCCTGTGGGGAGCCCCAGTTCTAGCTTCCATTACTTCCTGGGATCATATAGTAAAAATATGGGAGGTTTTCTCGAGCAAATAATATCAACTATTTGCTCTTAAAAAGCCTACTTTTTGCCCTTTTGATAGGGCATCATACGTGTGACTTTGTTCTTAAGTAAGTATGTGGTAATGATGGCTCTGTCAGGTTGGCTTCTGCTTTTGACCTATAAAAGGGAATGGAAAAGAGAGCCTGTATGTCAGTACTGATAAATGCCAGTCCTCGCAGTTCATCTTACATGAGATGAAGGGGTGCCACCTTGGAGTAATAGCAAGCAGTGGCTGTGATTAGGGCACCCCTAAGTTCCTTGGCAATGTTCTTATGACGGCAGCCCAGCTCCCATCCGATAGAATGCTTAACCTAGCTTCACCAAAATTTAACAAATACTCTCCTCATACTAAGAAGAGTTCTACAATCATGCACCAGGTCCAAGTGCACAGAGCACAGCCTCACACGCACACCTGTGTGTAATGAGAGTCACTACATGCAGAATCTGGACCTCACTGTCACAAAAGTGACCAAAATGCTAAAAATTAGGAATTGAATTAGTATTTACACCCAATTTCTTGCACAATGTATCATTGTCTTATGAATGAAAATATCTTTATAGTTTGGAAGTGTGAAACACTTTATTTGAGTACAATAAGCCACCTAAAAAGGTAAAAACAATCTTATATCAAATGAAGTATATATAATGTATTTGTTATTATCAAATTTTTAAAAAGCAGACAATACCAAACAAAATATTTTTGTGTGTTTAGAATTAAAAAGGAAAGCATTTGTCATTGTGTTTATTTACTTCTGTGATATTTTATCTTTTCATTTTTTCTAGTCTATTACTGCTGCTAACTGGTTTATATTTATTTGATGAAATTTATGAAATGGAAGCAGAGCATCTCCGAAACGCTATAGTGCCTTGGTAAAAAAAAAGTACAATAATAACAGCAAGACAAAAACCAGCAAAAATTGTAACTTTTCTATCTATTAAAGAAAGAGTCTATATGTGTGGAATCTGCCATGAACGTAGTACAATTCTAGCAAGAGAAGTCAGTCTTTCACTGTGGAAAAGGAAGATATTTTGCTATGTAGCAAGTTCATTTGAAAGGTAAAATAATTTATACAAATGAAATGAGATGATTTTTCCATTGCTTGAAATAATATGGGTTTTGTTCTAATTTAAGACCTATGTTGAGTAATTCATTTGAAACCTCAAGAAAAGGTACTAGATAGCCTTTTTGATTCCCAAATCCCAATATTGTGCTAAATGCTGAAAACTGATTTTTTTAAAACATTATTTTAAATATTTTAGTTATTTATCTTTAGAGAGGAAGGGAAAAGGAGAAGGAGAGAAATATCAATGTATGGTTGCCTCTCATGAGTCCCCTGGTGGAAACTGGCCTGCAACCCAGGCATGTGCCCTGACTGGGAATCGAACCGTGATTGTGTGGTTTGCAGGCCCGCCGCACTCAATCCTGAGCTACATCAGCCAGGGCATGAAAACTGATTTTTATATCAATTAGATAATTACTACAAGATCTGAAATATTGTTCATAATATAATATAAAACATGAAAAAGGTGACTGAACCAAGTAAAGTCAGAATATATAACATGTGAAAGTTTCTATTGGGTTGGCCAAAAAGTCTGTACAATTTTTTTCCATAAAGCAAAAGACACATTTTTCATTTTCACCTATAACTTTGTTGATTTGGCTATTTTGAGTAGGCTGGCTACTGTTGGATGTTCTCAATTAATGTCTCCATTTGATTGCTGTCCACTTCAACTGGTCTAACCAACCACGGAGCATCATCCAGTGAGAAACCTCCAGCATGTGACTTCACAAACCACTTTTGACATATTTGATCAATCTCAGAACCTTCTCCACACATTGCACAGATCCTTTGGTGTGTGTTTCAGTTGTATTCTTACCTTCCTTGAAATAATAATATGCCAAAAATGTTGCTTATTTTCTTTCATCTTCAATATTAAAATGGCTGCATGAAAATTCACCAATTTTGATAAGTTTCTTTCAAAAGCACACTGATAAGACAGCTGTTACTATACAATTTAACAAAATCATTTAGAATGAAGTTAGACAACTAAGTGCTACCAGAGCCTTCTTACAGAAAAATACCAATTGAACATTTTGGCCAACCAAAAACAATCTTTTACTCCTGTGTGAATACATAAAACTACAGTACCATACCTTTCTCCCAGAAGGTTTATGTTATCTTCCTTTGGGGGTAGCAGATCTTTTCCAAGTGTTGTTCTAATAATTTTCTTATATGTGAAATTTCTTTATAAACAGCACCACCCTTACACCTAGATCTAGTAACCATCCTGTGCAGGCTTTTTCCTAGTTTGCTTTTTTCACTTCCATACTTTGCTTGGCTTGATTTGGTCATCTTGGTTTGTTTTGAGAAGGATATGAGCATTCCTTAGCACCAACAAAATAATCATCTCTTGAAGTTGTAAGAACCATGGATAGATTCAAGGACTCTATATGTGTTCATCACAATTAGCACTGTAGGCTTGGCATAAAGTAGGTATTTGAAATATATTTATAAATGTGTTTTAGTCCCTGTGTCACCTTTATATTTTTGGAGGAGGAGCATGAGAACTTTATAGTTAAGTGTCCAAGGGATATCACAATGGATAAAAGAAATAACCAGAAGAAGTTAAATGGGAAATGGAGAAGTATCAAAGCAACTTAATGATTGATGTTTCATGTTAATAATTACCCACGATTGAATATTTTCTATGTGTTAGGCACCAATGTTACATTACCTTCAGTATTTTAATAGTGTCTATAAAATACTTATTATTATCTTCATTTTGCAGGTAAGGAATCTGAGGTTCATATTTGAAAATAATTTAAATAATCTATCCAAGTTCTATGCTTTTAATTCAACACATTATTTTGCCCATAAAGAACTTGAAAGCCTAAACAGGCTTTACAAGTATTGGAATAAGTTATTCCTGGCTTAGCAAATATATTAACATGACAAAAGAATGAAAATAAATATTTTATTTTTAATTAATAATCTCATTAGATGAAAATACTCAAATCTATTATGAATCACAATGTAGTTACCATTTTTGAAGAATTTGAGTTATGATAGAATGACTAGCTATGAAGAATACCATCCTTGCTAAATGTTAATTATTTCAAAATGGAAATCTGATTGTTCTTAGGATAATTGTCTAGGCCACTAGGTGTCTGATTTGGCTGCTCATGACATTTCTTTGCTTAAATTGTGATTTGGAAAATTATGAAGGGTGGTCTTTTTTCCCTGAACTTGATAGTTAATTTTTCAGTGTCCTTTAACTGCTAACATTTGAAGTGAGCATTTTTATCACTAACGAGAAATGCTCTGGGAGCCACTACAGGGATAAGAGTCATAGTGGTTGTTTCATCAATGATGAAAAGGTTAGAACAATTAGAAAGTACTCATGGCGTAATTGAGATGAACAAATTTCTAGTACATTATGAAACTATTTTAAATGATTGAAGAAAATGCAGAGTTGAAGTAAAGTACAAAGTACATTGAACAAAGTACAAAGTTCATATAAACATTCTTGTATCCTACCATGTATTTTTCCCCTTAAGGGACACATTTTCTGAATTATTCTCTAATATGTATCATTATTTATATTATGTTTTATATGTATTATTATATCCAAGCAATAAAGCCACTTCTGTAATAATAGTCTCATCTTTCATCTATTCTGTTGAAATATGGCATGCTGACATTCATTCTGCAGGATAATTTATTAATGTATTAATATACCCAGTGACCTGTGGACATTGAATAACTTTCAAAACAGCAGGGCTTAGATTTTCCTGGTGAATCATGTGCAAAAACACTACCCTCAAATTATGCATGATCTTAGGATATGACTGAGATATCGATATGAAGTTCTATATACACATTTATGTTCTGAATGAAGAAAAGTTTTCATGAGGTTCCCAGTCTCTAACATTCTGCTAATGTTTGAATCAGCTCAAAATATTTCAGATTTGGTGAGTTTCTCCTTGAGTTGGACATTCCTGTAATCTTTTCTGGCAGGAGGACATTTGTCATGCCCCTGCTGCAGAAATTTAAATAGCCCCATTGAGACTTGAAGGAAACAGATTTCTGAGCTAACTTGATGACAGAAGTGAATTCTGTAACAGGCTCTAGGAAAGGCTTCAGCAGCAATGAGTAGATCATGGGATAAGATAAGAAAAGAAAAAAGGGGGTTTCTTATCTAAAGATAAGAAAAAATTATTTGGGTCCCGATTGCAGGTGCCAGTGAGTTCTATTGAAACAAATTCCTCTCTTCTCAGTGACTTGACTTCATCACTTGAAATGTTTGCTTCTGTGTTTTTAAACCTTTACTTTATTGCTTCATATTTGTTAGCTTATCTACATGCTCACCTCTTGACAAAAATTGAAACCAAGTAAATTTACCCACCATCTTCTCTTAGCCTAAATCTATTCCAGCTACTACAGCACCTCTGTCCACACATCTGGAAAGCTGTTTATACACATTTCTGGATCATCTGTTGACATCATTGATCTGCTCTGCAGTGTCAGTGGTACCAATTTCATTAATTATTTCTTCATACCTTCATTCTTCTGATCTGTTTACATTTCGTAGGTAAATGCTTTTGTGTGTTCTCACTTCTTAAATTGGATATTAGCATATTTATGTCTGTCTTCTTTACTGACATATTTATTTAAAGTTATGAATGTCCCTGTAAGTCATCCTTTTACTCCTTTCTTCAACATTTAATACATAGCATTTTGTTCTCATACAATTTTAAGTATTTAAAAAATCTCATGATTTATTTTCTGATTTTACATTGCTCATATGCATTTTGATTTCCAAATGTACAATCGTAATATTCTTTTATTTCTTTTTTAAATTTAATTAAATTATGATTATAGTACATAGTTCTTTGTCAGTCCTTTAGTTCAGTTCTATGCTTAGTTCCTAGCATGTAGACATGTTTGAAGATTCCTTATGTAAGCTTGAGAAGGATAGGCATGCTCTATCTGAAGCATATATCTATTAAACCACTATTATTATGTTCTTCAAATAGCCTGTATCTGTACTATATTTTACATCACAGAAATATTGGAAGAAGCGTATTGGTGTCTTCCATTTTGGTAATTACTATATATTTTTTCTTCTGGTTTTATTAATGTTTATGTATAAAATTATTTTATTAAGTATACACATCTTTGGGATTATTACTTCTTACAAATAAATTGACTTTTTTGTTATATAATGACATTTTGTAATGTGATAACATTCATAAAATTCTTATGATTTGACTGAATTGTTTCTTTTTTAAGGAATCAATTTTATTTGAGATCACAGACATATATTTCAATATTATCTGAGATATGGCATTTTTTATTTTTCTTTGATAATTATTATACCTTCTGTTTGTTTCTGTAGTCTTATGTATTAATGACTGAGAATTCAAGTATATTTTGTATTGTGGTAATGATGGTAATGAACATTTTAAAGTATTAAATGTTAACTATGAAGTGTTTTCCATATTTTAAGATATGTATCACACATAGCTGAGTATATATGCAAATACAATGTGTGTGTTTACATATACCTTTATATTCTGTGGTATTATCATCACTATTTATTTGTCCAACAACCCATTGAGCTGTGAATTCCTTCAAGGGTATCTCCATTGTTATTCTAACCATTATAACTTCATCGTCTAACATAATGTATGACAAGTGGTATATATTAACAATTAAATTAAAATGAGCATATATATATGTACAGAGAGAGAGAGAGAGTTAGAATCAAGTGTTCATTTATGAAGGAATAAATAATAAGAACCACTGTACAAGCTTTTGATTACTATTCTTTAGGGTATTTTAGTTTGATTTTATTTTAAAATATTTTTCTGAAAATGTTTATGCTTTTAAATTATGTTTTATTGATTGCACTATTACAGTTATCCCAATTTCCTTCCCTCTCCGTCTTCCACCATCACCACCCACTCCCTTAGGCAATCCCTAGAACTTTGTTCATGTCTATGGGTCATGCGTGTAAGTTCCTTGGCTACTTCAGTTTTTATACTCTACATACTTGTGGTTACTCTGTAATTACGTATTTCTGCTTCTTAAACCCATCACCTCTTCCTGAATTTCTCCAAACACTCCTCCCATCTGGCAACCATGAAATACTCTGTATCCATGATTCTGTCTCTGTTCTTGTTTGTTTAGTTTGCTTTTTAGATTCAATTGTTGATAGATATGTATTTATTGCCATTTTATTATTTATAGTTTTGATCTTTTTTTCTTAAATAAGTTCCTTTAACATTTCATATAATAATGGTTTGGTGATGATGAGCTCATTTGTTTTTTTCTTGTCTAGGAAGCTATTTATCTGCCCCTCAATTCTAAATGATATCTTTGCAGGGTAGAGCAATCTTGTCTGTAAGTCCCTGCTTTTCATGACTTTGAATATTTCTTGCCAATCCCTTCTAGCCTGCAAAGTTTCTCTTGAGAAATCAGCTGACAGTCCTATGGGAACTCCCCTTTAGGTAACTAAGTGCTTTTTATCTTTCTGCTTTTAAGATTCTCTGTTTATCTTTAACCTTTGGCATTTTAATTGTGATGTGTCTTAAAGTGGGCCTCTTTGCATCCATCTTGTTTGGGACTGTCTGTGCTTCCTGGACTTGCATGTCTATTTCCTTCACCAAATTAGAGAAGTTTTCTTTCATTATTTTTTCAAATAGATTTCCAATTTCTTTCTCTTTCTCTTCTCCTTCTTTCACGCCTGTGATAAGAGTTTTGGGATGTTTGAGGTTGTCCCAGAGGCTGCTTACATTATCCTCATTTTTTTGGATTTTTTCTTCTTATGATTGTTCTGATCAGTTATTTTTTTCTTTGTCATATTTCAAATCATTGATTTGATTGGATCTTTTTGTATTGTTAAGGTCCTCACTCAGTTCCTTGAGCATTCTTATAACCAGTGTTTTGAACTCTGCATTTGACAGATTACTTACCTCCCTTTCATTTATTTCCTTTTCTGGAGTTTTGATCTGCTCTTTAATTTGTGCCATGTTTCATTATCTCCTCATTTGGCAGCCTCCCTGTGTTTGTTTCTATGTATTAGGGAGAGCTTCCATGACTCCTTGTGTCTGTAGTGTGACCTAATAGAGTAGGTGTCCTATGGGGTCCAGTGTTATAGCCTCCTCTTATCACTCAAAGTTGGTACTTGAGGTGTGTCCTCTAAGTGGGCTGGCACACCCTCCTCTTGTAGTTGAGCCTTGATTGCAATTAGCAGGTCAATAGAAGAGATTTACCCAGGGCAGTCAGCTATAGGGAGTGGTTGTGGCCACTGACTACCAACCTCCTTCCTCCATGGAGAATTTGCTGTACAGGGGCTGGGTGGTGGTGGTCCAACATGATCCATAGCTGTCCACTAGGTGCACAAACTCTGGGGTTTCCCAGGTGGCACAGGTCAAGGTCAGCCACCACATGTGTTTTGCCCTCGGCCACCCTGCCTGAGTTATAGAGCAATCTGAGACAGCTGCTACTTATACTGAGCTTGGAGGTTCCCAGGTGAAGCCAAGCTGTGAACCTAGGTTGACTGCTGCTAGTACTGAGATTGGGGCCACTTAGCAGGATGTATGGGGCTGGGAGCTTGTTGAGGCCAGTTGCTGTCTGTTTGAGAGGATTTAGGAAATGTGAAGGATGAGCCAAGACCAGCCATTCATATGGAAGAGACACTGTTAACAGCTTGGGTAAGTACATAAATTGTTTGGGGTGCAGCCTCAAAGAAACACCAGCATAGGGCAAACAGTGGGAGGAGGTTAATGGAATCTCAGATATGGCTCCTGCCTGCTGGCTCCGTGGCTCTGTGGTGGTGGTGAGAGGAGGGTTCTCCTTCAGAAAAGGAAGGAGAAAGGTGGCCCAGAGTTCTCACTCATCAGTTCCTCCACATATGCCACCCATGCACTTGAAGCCACTTCCCTGGTGCTGGAGCCCAGAGAGAGTGAGTCTGAGTTTGGTAATCCAGCAGTTTATTACACTGACTCAATCCCTTAAGATTTTTGTAGCCAGAAGTTAAGGGAACATATCTTCCTGATACTGGAACCCTGGGCTGGGAGGCCTGGTGTAGAACTGGGATGCCTCATTCCCATGAAATCCCTCCAAATTTTTATGTATCACATGTGGGTGCATGACCAGCCCCTTCTGTGTCTCCGTGCCTCCTACCAGTATTGACAGATGTGATTTCTTTAATTCAGTTGTTGTTGGACCTCCACTCAACTTGATTTCTGATGGCTCTGAGTGATGGCTGTTTTACATTTTAGTTGTAATTTTGATGTGGTTGTGGGAATAGGAGAGTTTTGTTTACCTATGCCTCCATGTTGAGGAGCAGTCTACCAGAAGTATTTTTTTCTGAATTTTTTTAAATACATCTTTTACAAAGGAAATATTTACCTGTTCAGTAGCCTTTGTTTTTGTTGTTTTCCTTTTTTATTTTTATGTTTTCAATAACACTGGGCAAAGAATCAGAGGACTTTTGATGCAATAAGGAATAAATCAAGCAACAAAAACCAGGTGAATCGGGAAGAAACTGATTATGTAAACTTCGTGTTGCTACTATATTTCTGTTGTTCAGGTTGTAGAGTGGCATTGCAAAAAATTATGCAAATAATTAAAATGATCATTTTGGCCTTTATACAACTTCTAGAATTTTATTTTATGGTTTAGACTTTAATGTGAATGTGCCTATTTTGTTTTTCTTCATTTTTTCAGAACCAGTCTGCATTTTATTTATTTATTTACTTCACATTTTCTAATGGTGTATTTTTATTGCGTTTCGTCCATTATCATTTATCCTCCTTATACCCTCTTCTGCCTCTATCCACCACCCTTCCTCCCACAAGCACCATGATGTTATCTGTGTCCGGGAGTCTTTGATCTTTTTTGGCTCTATCCTCCCGCCTACCAACACCTCTGCACCCTGAGCTGTCAGGCTGCTCTCTGTGAGTCTGTCTCTATTTTGCATGTTAGTTCACTTTGTTCTTTAGATTTCACCTAGGAGTGGAATCATATAGTATTTGTCTTTCTCTTATTGGCTTGCTTCACTTAACATAATGTTCTCCAGGTCCAACCAGGCTGTCACAAAGGGCAAATTTTTTTCTTTTTTATGGCTGACTACTATTCCTTTGTATAACCCTACCATAGCTGTTTTATCCACTCACTGCTTGATGGGCACTTCAGCTGCTTCCATATCTTACCAATTGTATATAATGCCGCAACAAACACTAATGTCTTTCAAATTAGTGTTTCAGGTTTCCTCAGATAAATTCTCTGAAGTGGAATTACTGGGTCATAAGGCCGTAGTAATCAAAAAAGTGTGGCACTGGCATAAAAATAGACACATAGACCAATGAACAGAATGAGAGCTCAGGAATAAATGCATGCTTTTATAGTCAATTAATGTTTGACAAAGGAAGCAATCACATACAAGGATAGCTAAAGATAGTTTATTCAATAAATGGTGTTGGGAAAATTGGACACATGTATGCAGAAAAGTGAACTAGACCATCTTCTTATAACACACACAGGAATAAATTCAAAATGGATTAAAGATGTAAATGTTAGACTTGAAACAATAAAAGTCCTAAGAGAAAACATAAGCAGTAAAAACTCAGAAATTTCTCATAGCAATATTTTTTCTGATATATCTTCTCAGGCAAGGAAAACAAAACAAAAAATAAACAAATGGGACTATATCACACTAAAAGGGTTTTGCACAGCAAAGGAAATCACCAACAAAATAAAGAGGACCCACTGAATGAGAGAAACATGTTTGCCACTGTATCATATAAAGAGTTAATATCAAAAATGTATAAATAACTTACAAAACTCAATACCCAAAAACTCTAATTTAAAAAATGGGCAACGGACCTGAATAGACGCTTCTCCAAATAGGACACACAGATGGCCAGTAGACATATGAAAAGATGCTCAACATCACTGATCATCAGAAAAATACTAATTAAAGCCACAATGAGGTATCACTTCACACCTGTCAGAATAAATCAACGAACAAGTGCTGGCGAGCATGTTGAGAAAGGGAACCTTTTTGCACTGTTGGTGGGAGTGCAAACGTGCAGCCACTGTGGAAAGCAGGATGGAGTTCCCTCAAAAAATTAAAAGTGAATGTGCTTATTTAAAAAATATCAAGGGCATCATAAAATCCAAACTTGTTACCATTTTTTAGCCAGTTGTGGCTGCAGAAGTCAAGGCTTTTCCTCAAAGTCTAATCAACCATATTATAGAATTATTCATTTCACAAAGTGACCATTAAACCAATACCACTAAAATATCCCTATTCCAAAATTTAAGATTCAAAATAGACATAGTGAAATTTGATATATTGTCTTTGACATTGCTAAGGTTCCAGGTAAACTTATTTGGTTTTGTTTTGTTTACCATGATCAATTAGTTATTGATCAATGTTTTCCCTTTTAAATCTATTTCAGCTTATTTTTGCAATGGTTGTATTTAATCATTGTAGCAACAAAATTTTCTATCATAGTCTTTTAAACTTCAGAAGAAACCTCAACCAGGCTTCCTCCTTTATGATACAACCTTTTTTTGTTTGTTGGTTTGTTTGTTTGTTAAAGAAACAATGAGTGGCTTTTCCTCTCAAGTCAACACATGTCAGTTGCACGTCCCTGGTACCTTTGTAGTTTGAAAAGCTTGTGCTTCATGACAAATGTCAGGGCTGCTGGTGATTCAAATTCATGTTATGGTACAATCAATGGATGGGAGAGGGTAGCTACAACATCTTCTCTGTTTAAGACACAACTTTCGGACATCAATGTCTATAAAAATGAATCGCCACTAGACAAATTAGTAGAGGATTCAGAGTACATGTGAAGAGAACAACACAAAGATATGTATGACAGGCTTTCTGAATATAAACCTGATATTCAAGTTATAAAGTGATCTTATATTTATTATATAAGGATATTAGTACTTGGTAGATTTTAAAACAACAACTTTGGAGGTAGAGTGACTTGTGTTTTACTTTTTCTGAACAAGATTATATGTTAAAATATATTACTTCTCAATATCTATTTTAAATTTAATATATAAATAGCATATGGTTTAAACTCCTGAAGTTATCAAAAAATATTTGTATTTGCTTTGAACTTTTTATAAATCCTTTTAGTAAATATTGTGTCAATGAAGATTCTTTTATTGAACTCATATATGCATGTCTATATGTGGACTTCTAAAAGAACGTTTTTAAGCCCTGGGCAGGTAGTTCATTTGGTTAGAGCATCTTCCCTATGTGCCACAGTCGTAGGTTCGATCTCTGGTCAGGGAACATAGAAGAAGAAATCAACGAATGCATAAATTAGTGGAACAACAAATCAAGTTCCTCTCTCTCTCTCTCAAAATCAATAAAAAAGAATGCTCTTATTGCCTAAATATGACAGGCATTATGCATTCAAGCATAAACATACACCCAGCACACGTGCACAGACACATAACACACACATTGTATTGTTTCTAATGGCAAGAGAGATTAGCTAAATCAGCCATAACCAAAATGCACTAATTAGAAGTAAGGGTCAGTGAAGAGAGTGTAAGTCCCTGTGGATTTGAAAGAAATTGCACACCTTCATGTAGTAGAAAATTCTACTTTTTCCAGTATTCTACTGTAGATTCTACTTATAAATGTAGTCTCCGAATTGTGTGAATGCACACAAATGACATGCGCTATGTGCAGTTATGCCACCCACCCACTAGTGTTAAAATGGCAAATTAAACAGCCTTACAGATACGGTATTGCTTGACACAGTGAAGGAACTTGCTGTGCCATGAATTAAAATAGGTTTGTGAAGACATTTTATTCTTCTCCCCAACACTACCCAGCAGATAAAAGAAAAAATGGGATTTATATAGTAACTAAAAAACAAACAAATTTAAAAACCCTGAGAATTCTGAGTTTTTTAAAACTTCAAATACCTACGTAATTCAATTTCAGAATTATAATGTAAGTCTTAGCAGATGAAATTCTTTGTATTTGAGTAGAAAATTAAAATTAGATATGGGTGGAATTAGTAAAAAATAAGCCCTAATTGGTATAATAATTACCAAGGAGAAAAATCATTTAAAAGAAAAAATAGGGTGCTATTTTAGCAGTTTTGTCTTATGATAATACTCAGTAAATAAATAAAGAAAAATAATGAACATAAAGAATAAAGATTTGAATAGAATCACAGAGAAAAACAAAAATTCAAAACAAAATATTCCCGTGATTATGCCTTGTGAAAGGCGCCTCATACCACCAAATGCCCACATACCTATGGAGACAGAAAAACATTTTTTAATCAATCTAGGCCTTAAAAACTGACCACTAAAACATCCTACTCCTCAGGGCAGGCAAAGACAACATGTATTTTAGAAAAGCATGATTCATGTGTGCTCTCCTGTCAACTTAAAGTTTGCACGTGGTCGCTTCAGTGCCCCATTCAAAACTCCGTTTCACACTTCCTTGCCAACTCTATTTTCTGCTATCGCATTTAGTGTTCACAGCTGACAAAAATGTTGTTCAACAACTTGATTCACTTGAAATGAACTCTCAAGGATGAATGTACCTGGAATGAAAATAAAACTACTTGGGCATACCTTAATGAAAGTCAGAAGAACACACTCCATATAAATTTAAGTAGGTGACCCTGGGGATGCCTTTTACAGAGCATGCCTTTCTACTTATTATTCAGATTACTTGAGATGCATTAGTTTTATCTTACTTCAGATAGTTTAAGTGCTTGTTAGGATAAGTTCTCAGAAATTGTTGTTTTCTTCTTTTGAAGACCACATAGACATTATTTTACTCACACTTTATAAAACCTCAGATTCACTATTGTGGATTCCAAAATTTACCGTATAGATCTTTGCTAAAAATGACAACAGCGTGACTCTGACATGCTTTTGGTAAAAATCATTTTGAAGATACATGGGTAATGTATACAGATTATATAAGGACAGTTCAAATCCTGGCCAGTTGCCAATCTGCATATGTATCTTGGGGTTTAAGCTGCATGTGCAGATTTGCAGGAAGGACCAAGACCAAGTTTTCTCTTGTGATTGTCTAAGGTAAGAAATATTACAAACACATTTTTTAAAAAATGACATTGGTTCTAATGGTTGTGGGGAACAGTCAGAGAAGCAAAAATGTATTTCAGAAGAAGACAAAGTCCTTTCTTCTAAAATGTATGAATCAACAGGCCCTGTTCAATGATCTTATCCCTGAAATGTTTATATTCTTATCAAAGGGGTGAGAAGCTGTCTGGGAAAAGCATTTGANTTGTCTAAGGTAAGAAATATTATAAACACATTTTTTAAAAAATGACATTGGTTCTAATGGTTGTGGGGAACAGTCAGAGAAGCAAAAATGTATTTCAGAAGAAGACAAAGTCCTTTCTTCTAAAATGTATGAATCAACAGGCCCTGTTCAATGATCTTATCCCTGAAATGTTTATATTCTTATCAAAGGGGTGAGAAGCTATCTGGAAAAAGCATTTGAATCTATGCATTTGGGCTATTAATAGTCGAGTATTAAGGAGTGCCAACTATGGTAAACTCTAAAATATTATTACTTTGCTTCTTTTACATGGAAATATATGGGTATATGATTATGAAAAAGTATATCCCGTGTACCCTATGTCCTGAATTTCTAGTTATATATTCTAGCAATCATACTTTATGGGCCTATATATGATTCATTACTTAACCCAGTTCTAACACTGTTTCTTTTAGTTTTGTGATTACATTCTCTTTACATTAGTGAGACATATCTCAAATGCAAACATTGAAAAATAGGTGATTATGTCTTTTCACTCACCATGGTACTTCCATATGAATCATCATATCTGGGCATTTGCCTAGTTGTTCAATATTATATGTTGGAAATAAAGAAAGAAAGAAAGAAAGAAATTAGATATAATTTACAATGAATGCAAGCCACATGAAGTTTACTTAATTTGGAGTGAGCAGAAAGATCGTATATGCTTGGAGCATTGGACTCAGAATTAGTTATGTGTGTATTTTTCAGAATCCTATATACTTAAGCAATGATTTTTCCTTAAAAAAAAAAACTCTGCTCCTGAACCTGAAGGATACACCAATTCTCCATTAAAAAATGGAATTGATGCAAAAGGGGAAAGACGCAGAGAAAATCCCGAGTCATTCTGATAAGTCCTTCCCCATAGAAAAGCACTACATTGATGAATATGTATGTGTAGAAGCACTTCCTTTGTTGTCAGTGCATTTTCTAGGAAAAAAACATGAGTGACCTCAATTTACAACATAATGAAATACTAAAACACTGTCAATGTTGAGTAAAATATGTACCCAAGAAAAGACTTTTCTATTGCTTTTCATAATTATTTATGTATTTGCTATTTGGGTAGAAAAATGGAAGCTTTAAAATGACATCCTTTTGTGAATCAGAAAAAATGAATATTTAATCATGAAATTTGTATCAAAGTAACACTAGCCTTATAAAATAAGTCAGGAAGTATTCCCTCATTTTCACTTCTTTTAAAAGAGTTTGAGGATTAGCATTAATTCGTGAAATGTTTGGTAGAGTTCACCAGTGAAACCATATGGTGCCGGTTTTCCTTGTTGCGGGGGAGGGTATCCCAGCTAGCAGTCTGAATGTTTATTACAAAAAATGGTTACTTTTATACAACCATCTGGTTTTATACCTCACCAAGTCACTACCCCTTTAGCATAAATGTAGATAACTAACAGGGTATATTCTCATTGTGTTATTGCCTGGAAGAACTGAATAAAAAGTCTTATAAGTCGTATTCAACAAATTCTGACGGAATGTCTCGTATGTTCTGGACAAATGTTAAGTTTTCTGTACTCGTCTACTGAATTAGTGAGGGCATTAACAAAACAAATTTCTATGGGCACTTAAGTGTAAGAGGAAAATAAATGCACTTTCAATCACCATTCTAAAAACCTATCTCAGTGTTTGTTTATTACTACAGTGTGAGAGAAGCTTATTTAGGCTAAAATCAACATGCCACTACAAAGTTTTTAAAAACACCAAAAGATTGCAGTAAGTTTCACAGCACTGTTGATCCATAATTAGCTTTATATTTTTCCGTTTATTCATTTCATCTGTGTAAAGCTTATCACTTGCCACTTCAAGATTAATACCTTGCAAGTGGAAGCCTATGATTGGACCCCTTTTGGACATACATTACCTTATTTTGTATGTAGTGTGATTATTTCTTTATTTGGCTGAACATAAATTTTGCATAATAATGGAACTCTCACTAGTGTCCTAAAACAGACTCCATCATCACCCTCCTTGTACTCAAGAGAAATGGAGACACAAAAGGTGTTAATTAATTGCCTTGTTTTACACAAGTTTTAGTGCTGGGTTATGAATCCAGGCAGTGTGGCTACAGAGTCTGTAATCTTAGTAAATGTAATTCTGCTGCACAGTAAAGCCTTTTGCAGATGGTCCTGATCATGGGTGATAATGGTTCCCATCATTTTACCTCCTAGTCAATCTATGGTCCTTTTTGCCATTTCCTAATAGATAACGTGAAAGTATTTGTTCCCAATTAATGAGCAGTATTTTAATGTTTTATCACTCATGTTCCTTAGATTGTATTTGTTCATGTACTTTTTACTAACTCACCTAGTGCCCCCTGCATATTAGTCTCCGTGCTAAGCCCTGAACAGAACCAGAGGTTGCCCAAGTTTGATTACCTGATGACTGAGGAAAAGCTAAGGTTTATGTAGAGAATTAGTCACTCATTTGTTATTAAAAGCTAACAAAATTAAAATAATGTCTTATATGGAGTCTCATTTGATATGGTGCTGGAATAGCAAAATTTGTGATATTTGTCTGTTGTAGTGACCTTCGTTCTGATTTCTCATAAATCATTACACAAATATTTACAGATCACTTACTCTCCAGTCACCTTACCAGGTGTGGAAATAAAAGAGAAAAAGATAGACATATCCCCACCAGCCATCTCCATCACCTGTCACCCATCCTTTATCTCCTGCCCATGCTCCTTCTGAGTTTCCTCAGCTTTCCACACACACACTCAAGTGTTTACGAAACACCTTACATATCCTTTCATGAAAGGGCAAAATCTACCTTTCACAGCAAAAATAAAAAAGGTTAAAATAATGCAATTAATTTGAATGTGCTAATGTAACCATGCAAACCCAGACCTGGCCACTTGGCACCTTCAATCTACCTGACTCAACAATTAGTGTTGAGGGAAACAGGTTTTTGTCAACAGGGTTCTGATCTTGGGGTTTCTGAGAGCATGCCTGCTCAGAGCCCTTCTCCCCCATGAGACCCAGAACCTCCCTTGCTCCCCAAAGTTTACAAGCCAAAACCACATGCAGAAGTTCCCCACATCCTTATCCGTCCATCAGCCAGTCATGCTAAATAGACCCTCATCCTCCCCAGAATGTGCACTTTTGGGTTTCAGAGTGGCTGTCCTCTCCCCACAGCTGTCTCCTCCAGGATCTGGGGTAAATTATTTTCAGCCTCTATGTAGCACTTCAGAAATCATGTGCTGCGTTATGCTGTCTCAGAAAGTGGAGCCCAGAGACGCACAATCCCTGCATGGTACCCTGCCTCTAGGAGTGAGCTCCCATGCTCTGGGCTGTCTAAGGCTCTGGTGGTCCCTGCATCTCCTGGTCCTATGAGTGCTCTTGTTTGTGCAGGGAGCAGGGCCAGAAGTTCAGAATGTCCAAATGCCCAAAACCCAGAGGGAGAGAGCTTACACCAAGCTCTACAGTCCTGTACCGCAAGTCCCCAAATCAAGAGAATGACTTTTCCGTATGTCCTTTAGAGAAGTAGAAGTCTGCAACTCAGCATTCCTGGTCACAGTTCAGCTCCCAGCATCTGTCACATGCTTGTCTGCTTGGCCTGGCAGGACCTGCAACTCTGTCATCAATCCAGGCAGAACTCCTCCTTTCCTTGTGGCTCCCTTAATGACCTTCACCCCTCTCTAATTTAAATGTGCATCTTGGAACATCCTGTGTGATGTCATATCTGGCTCTTCCTATAGTGCATTAGTACCTACCATGTTTGTCAGCTTCCTAGTGTCTTTGACCCTCTTTTGGCTGCCATTGGTAGTCAGGGCAAGAGGTTTCCTGACACAGGCATCTGGGGAGGGCATCTGACCCCCTCTGCCCGTCACCCCCCACCTCCACTGTGTCATGAGTCACTGCACATCCTCACAGTCACGTACACAATTTGCCCCAAGCAGCAGCCTTCTTCCCTTCAGGAAGGCACAGCTATTAATTTGCATTTGTTATTCAATGTGTCTTAAACGCTGTACTTCCTGCTCTGTGGTCACCCTGACCCCCAATCCTGCCTGAAGACAGGACTGTGGTCTGGTTCCTCTGCTTTCAGGGGACCCATGCTCTGTACCCCATTACACTAGTGAAATATTCTTCGATATTGGATCCTCCCTTTTGTAGGTATCATGCATTTTAACTAACAGAATATGGTTTCATATAAAGATGCTTGCACCCAAAACACCAAGCTCAAGACTGATTGAGTACTGGAGTTTTTAAGGCTATGATGTTGTTGGGATTAAATGAGATTGTGTATGCAAGGTTCTTGGTTATTTTGTTTAAATGAGATAAAATATATGAAAGTAGTTTTTAAGCCTTAAACTGATATATACTGTCTCTATTCCTCTCTTTATCTCTTCCTTCCTCCCTCCTTTCCTTCCTCCCTCCCTCCCTCCCTCCCTCCCTTTGTTCTTTTTTCCATCAGATTATTGTTAGTAATTGGCCTGTCTCATTGGATAATTAAAATGACTCTGGTAGTGGGAAAATTTGTCTTTTGTGATGAATCATCAACATCATAGCAGGCTGTAGACCAAAATGCTTTGGTAGCATGAATTTCATTGTGTTCTAAAATTATATTCAATAAATGAAAATTGGGTCACTTATGTTGAAGTTCAATCTTACATTTTTCATATCTATGTGTCTGTTTCCTTGTGTCTCTGATAATCATTCAGCATTACCTTTTGCGTAGTAGGAAATTAAAAAATCACACTCTGACAGTGTGGAACCTTCCTAACAAAGCATTAAATTATAAAATCTAAGTACCAATTACCTCCTGGGTCGGAAGGGCATGGAACTGGAGTCATGTGAAGTAGAATGAGTAATGAACTATGAGGCTCCTCCAGCTTCTGCTGTTTGATTCTCAGATACAGAGTTACTTTGTTAAGGGGATTTATTTATGATGATTGCATGGGTAGAGTGTTCATGCAGTTACTTCATTCCTTTTCTTTATTAGCTCCTGACTTTTTTATTATCATGCTTTTCCTTTTTGCTGTAATAATTGTTCATTATTACCATGATACCACTGGGTAAACCTTTTATTAATTGTCATCGTTTGACTAGCAGTTGTGGAGATTTACTTTTGTTGAACACCTGCCATACTAGACAGCCGTACACCACGGGATGCGGTGCATTAGAGAAAAGCTCTTCTCCTATTGGGTCTTCATCTAAACGTCTGTGTATGTTTCCAGGTTGATAAAGCATCCATTTATTGAGGACCAAGCGATTTTGTCAAAGTGGTAGTTCCCATCATTTAAGCAGAGTGTCACTACTCAAATTGTAGAGAAATATCGTGCTATAATGCATGTTACCTTTTGACCAATATTATTATTGTGTTAAAATAAAGTTTAATAAAGTTTCCCAATAAATTTAGTGGTGATTCCACTGAGTAAAGAACATTTTAACAAAGAATGACATTCAAATTTTAATAAACAATTTCCAAAAACCTTCAGGATCATATATACTATAAGGGTGAATGGATAATTATGTTTATTGAATGTGTTACTTTAAAAAATATTTTAATAGAATTCCCTGGCATAAATTTATAGGTCAATACTAGAACATCCAGATTAAAATGTATGATTTCTATTTCCAGAATTTTTTTGAAATTATATGTATACAGAAATTTGCTTATTTCACAAAGTGTTCTTGTATCTTCGTAGGAGAGTTCCATGTGTTTCCAATTGCATCTTTGGTATGAATGGCCTGTGCTTTGTGATACTGAACTACTTTTTGGCTGCATGGATTATGTATAGATTATTGGTCTCCTTTTCCTGGAACATCCCTCTCCTTACGCTTTCCCAATATACCATTATTAATTCAATGTGATCTCAAGCACTTTGTGAATTCTTCTGTGTTAGGATATATAACATTATGTTGTGTACATATGATGGTATATATAATGGTATTGTCTATGTATTTAATTTTTATGTCCATATCATGCAACAGATTATCTGGCCTAAATTAGGCATGCAATGTTTCTTTGTCAAAAATGTTAACAACTTTAACTTCTTCTCAAATCTAAGGATAAGCCCCCTTTAAAATTTATAGTTTGGGGGAGTTAGAATTTGCATGTGGACTGCTGATTGTGTGAGGAGCTTTGGTGAACTAACTTCCCTGTTGTTCAAGGGTCAGCTGTAATTGGTTATTACTTTTGTATCTATTGCACTGCATACATAGAATTTTGACTTTATTTTTTTTTACTAAAATTTAACAGAATTTAGTTTGCATGAAAGAAAAAACTAATTTTGATTGGAAACAATTATCTAAGGAAAAACTATTTTTATATTACTATATTATTTGGTATAAAACCAACATACCTATATTAAATTTACTTATATTTTAGAATGTCTCTAAAGTTTATTGCTAAAAATATAATGTCTTTTTTGGAATTAAAGTTAGATCCTTGCCTTAAAACTTGTCTACCCAACTTTAGATTGAACTCATTTATTTTACCATAGATTGTATGTGAATTTCTTGAAAATAAAAGTAATAATCCAATCATTTATTACTTAAACAAGAGAAACATTATCATTTTAAGCAAAAATATGTTATTTATAATTAGAACTTAGCCAAGCTTTCAGCAGTTTGAAAAGTTCCAGTTTCTTGATACAATAAAGGGGTTCCCCAATAACTCCCTCTTCTATTTTTTTTAAAGATTCTATTTATTTATCTTTAGAGGGGAAGGGAAGGAGAGAAGGAGAGAAATATCAATGTATGGTTGCCTCTCATGAGTCCCCTGCTGGGAACTGGCCTGCAACCCAGGCATGTGCCCTGACTGGGAATCGAACCTCGATCGTGTGGTTTGCAGGCCCGCGCTCAATCCACTGAGCTACACCAGCTAGGGCCTATTTTTTTTTAAAACACAATGCTACCCTAAGTTATTTGAAGCCCAAAGTACAGCCACAAAAATAAATCGAGACTGGGAAGGTGACAGCATTGCACATGGATTCAGATAGTGAACCCTGCCTCCACAGCCAGTTTCTCTGTGTGTCTCTTCTTCAGAACTACAGCATCTCTCTCAAATTAATCTGACCAATCTTTGATGATTGGATCATTTGATCATGAGATTCTCCAAGGGACTCTAAAGGGAAAGTGAAGCACTAACCTTAGTTATTGGCTGGGCTTCTTCAAGTACCAGGGAAAGTGTAAGGTGAACTGTTGCTACCAACACCAAACATCTAAAACAGGTTAGTGAACATTACAGGTGCAAACCTAGCTGTTGTCAAAAGAGCCATAAAACAGGAAAAGTAATAATAGAATTGAGATCACCTGCAATATATAACAAAGATAATTTCTAAGGATATAAATGCTCCTGTTATCATTTCTGCTAATACCAACTTTGCAACTTTTATAATGCTTAAAATCTACTGCCTCACATTGAAATGTTTATGATAAAATGAAACAAAAATTAAGAAAAATATAAAAAATAGCATAAACATTCTACCCACCAAGTAGATTTAACAGCTGCTGACTCTTTGCAATATTTACTTTACATTCTTTGTTTTTAAAGAAATAAAAAATAATACAGCAAAAAAGTATAAAGAATAAGATATTATAAAGAAAGCTTGGCACATTTCACTTCATCTAATTTCCTTTTCTCCTAAGCTTCAGTTGTTTTATGAGCAACCTGAAGTTAGAGTGCATCTGTGCCTTCTAAACTTTTTTACAGTTTATAACAGGAACTGTTTAGTGTACATTTAAAAATAAATTGTACCATAAGGTATCTAAATTTTGGCCATTTGCTTTTTTTTCACTAACATGCCATTTTGGTCACTTGTGCATGTTTAAAATATGTATATTTCATTTATATTATCTTCTGTAAAGTATCATTTGAGTATATTTTTCAGGCTCTTTTTAAATGAAAATTTTAGTGTTTTGTTGTCATTGTGCCTTCAATCTAATAAATTGATTACTATCCACTTCCTTTTCCCACAACAGCATTTAAAGTTGCATACTTCTGGTCGTATAATAGTTATTCTTAGATTTTCTAACAAGTATTCTCAACTTGACAATCCACAAAAGATGTCAATAGCTCTATCTTCCACCAAACATTCCAGGATATCAAAATGCTTGAATAGCAATCAGCCCCACATGAAATCTCTGTTATTGTTTTACATTTTTTTTAAATTTAATTCTTGTTCAAGTACAGTTTTCTGTCTTATATTCCCAGCCCTGCACCCCCCAGTGCTCCCCACCTTCCTCCCATTTCTGCCCCCCACCTTAGTTATTGTCCATGTGTCCTTTATACTTATCTATGTGAGTCCATCCCCTTTTTCCCTATGATTCTCTCCCTTCTCCCCTCTGGACCCTGTCAGCCTGTTCCGTATTTCAGTGTCATTGGTCATATTTTGCTTGCTTGTTTGTTTTGTTGTTTAGATTCCTGTTAACAGTGATATCATATGGTATTTGTCTTTCACCACCTGGCTTATTTCACCCAGCATAATGCTTTCCAGTTCCATCCATGATGTTGTTAAGGGTAGGAGTTCCTTCTTCCTTTCTGCAGCATAGAATTCCGTTGTGTAAATGTGCCATAGCTTTTTGATCCAGTCATTTACCGATGCGCATCTAGGTTGCTTCCAACTCTTGGCTATTGTAAATTGTGCTGCTATGAACATCGGGGTGCATAGGTTCTTTTGGATTGGTGTTTCAGGGTTCTTAGGATACAATCCTAGCACTGGAATTGCTGGGTCAAAAGGCACGTTCATTTTTAGTTTTCTTAGAAAATTCCATACTGTTTTCCATAGTGGTTTTGATTCTACCTGGTTTTAACCCACCAATGGAAATGTTTGCTATGGTATTTTTACAGATGATGCTTTGTTTCTCCCATTTCACTCCCTTCTTCCAAACTGAATTTATTCCTTTGTTTTTCTATCCTTTATGGTACAGTCAGCAAGAATAAATAAAGAACATTCTATTTCATCAGAAAATATTTTCATTTTGCCCTGAATCTTGAATGATAGTTCAGCTAGGTCTAAAATTAAAGGATCGCATCTATTTGTCATAGTCATCTAGCACATCTTATTACATTGTTTATTAACATTGTTTAAAGGTCACCTATTAATCTAACTGTTGTTCCTCTATAGGTATTCTAAATTTTATCTCTCTCTGCCTTTGGTGTTCTGCTATTTTTAGACTAGATATCATCTAGACTTTTTTTAAGTCTAGATTTTGACTGACTATGTTTATTCAATCTAAAGATTTAAATTTTAATTATGGAAGATTCTCACCCACTAATATTTCAATATTGCCTCCCCCCATTCTACCCTCACATTAATATACATAAATAGGAACATTTCATCCTATCCCTTTTGTTTCTTAGCTGTCTCTTTATTTTTTGCTCTTTCTTTACATCTATTTGCTGTAACATGGGTGATCTCAGATAATTTCCAGATGACTAAGCTTCCAGATTAGTAATGTTGATCTGCTGTTTAGTCTTTTTTATTAAATATTTTATTGTTGTTCTATTACAGTTGTCCCAGTTTTTCTCCTTTTCTCTTCTCCACCCATCCCATCCCTTGTTCCCACAGTCAAGCTCCATACTGTTGTCTATGTCCATGGATCATTCATACGTACATGATCATTCTTTGACTAGTACCTTCCCCTTATTTCTACACTTATCCTGCTCCTCACTCCTCTCTGTTCACTTTCAGTCTGTTCCTTGTTTCTACAACTCTGGTTCTATTTTTCCCATTTGTTCGTTTTGTTCTCTTATAGGTGAGATCATATGGGATTTGTCTTTCACCCTCTGGCTTATTTCACTTTGCATAATTTTCTCCAGTTCCATCCACACTGTTGTGAAGGGTAGGCGTTCCTTCTTTCTTTCTACTGCATAGTATTGCATTGTGTAAATGTACCACATTTTTTGATCCACTCATTTACTGATGTTAAGGGTCCTTTCATGAGACCCTCATGTTTCTGGGCCCTCTGTATCTTCTATTTGGACAAGTGTCTATTCAGTTCCTTTGGCGATTTTTTAATTGGATTGTTTGTCTTCCTGGAGTGGAGTTGTATGAGTTCTTTACATATTTGGTCAATCAAACCCTTGTCCAAGGTATCATTTGGCAATATGTTCTCCCATATGGTAGGTTCCCTTTATATTTGTTGACAGTTTCTTTAGCTGTGCAAAAGCTTTTTTATTTGAAGTAGTCCCTTTTGTTTATTTTTTCTCTTATTTTCCTTGCCCTAGGAGATATATTGGCAAAAATAATACAGTGTGGGATATCTGAAATTTACCTGCCTATGTTCTCTTCTAGGACTTCTATGGTGTCATGGCTTATGTTTAGGTTTTTCATTCACCTTGAGTTTATTCTCATGTATGGTGTAAGTAGGTAGTCTAGTTTCATTATTTTGTATGTTCCTGCCCAGATCTCCTAACACTATTTATTAAAGAGAGTATTTTTACTGTATTCTATTCTCCTGCCCCCTTTGTTGAATATTGATTTGCCATATAAACATGGGTTTATTTCTGGGCTGTCTATTCTGTTGTATTGATCTATGTGTCTGTTCTTCTGACAGTACCATACTAACAATATGGAACACTTTATGAACTTGCATGTCTTCCTTGCTCAGGGACCATGCTAATCTTCTCTGTATTTTTTTCTTTATTTTTTAATTTATTTAATTATTGTTCAAGTACAGTTTTCTGTCTTTTACTCCCATCCCAGCCCACCACCCCAGTGCTCCCCACCTCCCTCCCATTTCCACCCCCCTTAGTTTTTGTCCATGTGTCCTTTATACTTGTTCCTATAAATCCTTCCACTTTCCCCCTGAAATTCCCTCTCCTCTTCCCTCTGGTCCCTGTATTATTCCAATTTTAGTATACGTGCTGACAAAGTGAGCACTTCTGTTTAGTCTGTTATTTAGTTTTAATGTAGTGAATAGAGTCATGTGCAACTTAAGGATGGGGAAATAAATATTCTGAAAAATGTTTCATTGTGCTAACATCATAATGTGTACTTACACAAATCAGAGGCTATAGCACCTATGGAGATGCAGTAGGTTTATTTACAACAGCATCATTCCAAACACTTGAGTAATTGAAGAATAAATCTTGATGCTTGGCTTTTTTTTTTTAATAACACAAGTGCCTGATTTAAGCTTTGAGTTCCCAGGGTTCCACTTCAAAGAGGGCTAAGGCATTTAAACACATTGCCAGCCATGTGACTAGGTATAGAGCCAGGCCTCCTCCTCCATGTTCGAGCTTCATTGTTTTACAGATCTTGGTTGATTTCTATAACATCATTTGAGCTGGGGTTTTTTTCCTGTTTTTGAGCTTAAATCTCTGATGTTTTGATTTAAGTTCACCAGTAAAAAAAAGTGATCCATTGGACCCCTAGGCCATCTTACTGGACCTCAGATAAAGCAGAACCCCACTGCTCTCTGTGTGATAGGAGGGTCCCCCACTCACCCTCCTTGCTGTTTGCCCTCTGGCTTATCTTGTTTACACCAGGGCCTGCCTGTACATAATAAACTAATTTTTCCTCAAAGTTTTATAATGGTTATTGTTGAAGGATATCTCGCAATCATAATAAGAACCATGAGCACTGATTCAGATATAATGCTGATTTTTAGAAGTACTGTTCGAGAAGCACACAGTGGTCCAGGTGAGTGCCCCAGAGGTTGCTGGCCCATGGATTGAGATCATCACAGAAGAGTAATGGATTAGGCTAGGATGTCACTAGGGGTTAAGAAAATTAGATTCATGCTAATCCTCTAGGACCACCATCATATATGTAGTCAATCTATCTTGACCTTTTGACTGAGTGCCCTTATACAGTTCACGACTAGATACTTTTATTTCTAGCTTGTTTTCGGATGCTTCCTCTTTTTGATAGTTTTTGTTTTGTTTTATTATCATGTTGATGTCTCTTTATCTTAATTGCTTTAAACATGACTCTTATCAGTTGTATTGTTTTAGACTTAAGGTGCATATTCTTCTAATTACTGTTCACTATCTTCCTCATAGTAATTTATTGAATGGTCTAACTTATAATTGTGGATTGTAACTGCATCTTGACCAGTATTTTGTTTAGTTTTGTTTCCATTTGCTTATTTGTTTCTTTATGTAAAAACAAAATTAATTTTAGGTTGCATTAAAAGATAAACAGCATGTTTTGAGCAAAATGGAGTTGCAGCCTAAGAGACACAGATTCAGGTGCCATCCTAGATTGTTCTCCACTGAGACAAAGGGGAGGCCATCACTTACAGCAAACATTCCCACCCGAGTTTTCAATTAGGTCCACTTATGAGGTATGCCAATTGTGCAGTTCTGATTGGGCAGGGCAGGTCTCAGTCCGTGGGTAAAAGGCTGAAACCAGGGTTTCACTGCAGTGGTTGAGTCAGACTGAGATGGCATAAACAAGCAAGGCATAATGCAGGAAGCTGAAAGTTCAGTCTGAGGTTCTTTAGGTACATAGAGTACATGAGGAGCCCCTACAAGCAAAATGCAGCTGGACTCCTATTATTCATAAAGTCTGGGCCTTTGATTGATCATAGGGAACCCAGCTAAGCAGATAAATTCCATCTCAGAGTTTACATCTTCTCAGGGTCCACATTTGTGAGTACCATGCACTGTGGACTTTGGAAGTATATTTCTGAGAAGTTTAGAATGTAATTTTTCTCACATAGAGCCTAAGTAGGAGGAAATTTTATAAATCCATCTCTGGAGAGATAGAAGGAGATTTTCTTGTTGCTTTCCTTTGCAAATGGAATAGTACTCTAACCCTGCCATCTTCAGAGAGGTGTCTCCATCTAACTCCATCTTTTGCCCCCCGTGGTTCTTGTCTTCCAGTAGAAATGGGAATTACAATTTAGTGGCTGATCCTTAATGTCCAAATGCTGTTCCAGTAGTCCTTCAGCCTCTGCAAGTTAAGCACAATTTTAAAAAATTGTGTCTAAATTGCATTTGTGGCTTCAGGTAATTATCATTTTTTTATGTCTAATTTCTGGAAGTTCTATTGCTAAACTGTTTCATAAAATATTTATTTTGACTATTCTGTAGTTTTATAATATGAAAGGGCTCAATATCAACTAAGCATGCTTTGTTGTCAGGTGTGCTTGATTACATACTGAAGTTTTAGCATTGACATTGCAAGTGGGGTTCTTTCATGGGATTCAGACAAAAGCATTTACATGGACCCACACACAGAAGACTGTGGTGCGGCAAGATTTATTCAGGTGGAATAAATCTTCAGGGCTTCTTCTGTATCCCACGTCTGTCTCTCCCAACGTGGAAAAAGTCCTTCTGTGTCTTGAGCAAGACAAAAATATAGGTCAGTGTTCAGAGTTTCTGCTTCATATTAAAGCTTAGTCCTTAGGAGCCAACACAACTACTAGGTGGTCTCAGTCCTCATCCAGGTTGCTTTGTGCCATTCCCAGCTGTTCTGCTGTACCCAAGCAGTCTTTGTACTCTGCTTGGCTGCTAGACCAACCTGGTCACTATGGAGAACAAATTGGGTGAGTGTGTGATCTTGAGTAAGCAGGATAGAGTCTTTTTTGTTAGGCTGGGTTATATTTTCCTGGGAGGGACCAAGCACATATTTTTAAAAAATATTTTATTTATTAATATTTTGACAGAGGGAAAGGGATGGAGAAAGAGAGGAAGAAAAACCTCAGTGTGTGGTTGCCTCTCCCATGCCCCCTACTGGGGCCCTGGCCTGCAACCCAGGCATGTGTCCTGACTGGGAAGCAAACCAATGACCCTTTGGTTGACAAGTTGGCATTCAGTCCACAGAGCCACACCAGCCAGAGCCCAAGTACATTTTAGGAATTAATCAACTCCACAAATTTTCCAGGGCTTTTGATGGGTTGACCCCCCCTAGGCAACTGATCTCTTTCCCAGGCTTGGCTGACAGACCTCTGAGATCAAGCAACTGCCAGTACACTATTTTGATTTATATTGCACTTGTGCTTACCTCCTCTCCCCCTTAAAATCCAGGGCTGGAGGGAGGGCAGTGCTATTGGGAAGATTTCCTGTATGATCTGAAAATTAAATCTCTTCTGTGGCAGTCCCCTGCAGTGTGTGAAAGAGTCTGTAAATGTTTGAGCTTCCTGGTGCAGCAAACAGGTTCACCCTTCAGCCCATTAGGCTCAACAATGTCCTATTCCCTTTGCTTTCTTCCTGTTGATAACTAGCTAACTACCTATGCTAACATTAGAATCATATGCATGTAATGGGCTAAAATTCTTGTCACTTGGACGAGGGTCATTGTTCATGTGCCATCCTGACCCTTAAGTTTATGTCACACTTTATATCTGCCTGAGTGTGTGTTTGTGTGTTCGTTTAGGATGGTTAAGCTCTGAGTATTCCTTTTTTTCAAATATCATATTTAAACAAATTTAAATTTATGTAACTTGTTTAATTATAAATATTAAAACCTTATGACCAGAAATCAGTTCTTAGAAATATTTTCTAAGTACTCTATTCTATGGAACTAATGACTTGGGAATTAGATGTAAGAGTGAATCACACTTTTATTTTCTCTTCTTTAATGCTATATTTTATTACATATTGGAAATGATATGAATTTTTTTGTATAATACATAATTGTTTTTATATATTAAAATGTATAAAGAATAACTAAATGCCTTAGCTTTTCTAATAGCTATTAATCAAACTTAAGTCATTTATTCTTTTTTTGAGGAATTTTTCACTATGATGAACAATAAACCACTCATTTTCAATATGTACAATTCAGCATATTTTGGTGAATATATACAAATGAAACTATTACCAGAATTAAGATAGTAAACATATCCATCATCCCCCCAGTGTTTTTCTTTTTTTTTGAGATTTTATTTATTTATTTATCTCTAGAGGGGAAGGAGAGGGAGAGAAACATCAATGTATGGTTGCCTTTCGTGCATCCCCCACTGGGAGTTGGCCTGCAGGGAACCAGCCTGCAACCCAGGCATGTGCCCTGACTGGGAATCGAACCGCCCCCAATGTTTTTCTCATTCCTCTTTTAAATTCTCCCTTTCATTCTCTCTGCTACACCTACCTTGTCCCCAGCCAAATATTTATCAGCATTCTGCTTATAGAATAGTTTGTATTTTCTAGAATATGTAAATGATATAGTATATGTTTTAATATATATAGGGCTATTCAGGTTGTCTTTCTCTGAGTAAACTATAGTTCATATAGTTCATATCATTCAAAAAACTTATCTAACTTTTTGAATGTATTAGCATAAAACTGTTCTGAATATTCTGCTTTTATACGTGTAATATATGTAGAATCTATAGTAATATGTTACCATGTTCATCCCTGACAATGATAAATTATTTATTTTCATTTTTGTCTGATCAATGTGGCTAGAGGTTTGTCAATTTCATTATTTTGTCTTATATAACTGACTTTTGGTGTATCTATAGTTTTTGTTCTCTAGATCATTGGTTTTCTCTCTGATCTGTGTGTTATTTCCTTTCTTCTGATTAGTTTGGGTACAATTATCTCCTCTTTCTTTAATTTCTGAAAGGGAAAGTCATTGGATTGAAACTTTTTTTAACTTCTAATACAGGCTTGTTGTGCTATAACACCACTCTCAGTACTGCTTAACGACCTCCAACAAATTTCTAATTTTCCTTTTATTTATTTTTTGACTCATGAGTTAGGTAGAAATGAGCTATCTAGTTTACAACATTTGGGAAATCTCCAGATAACTTTTTTATTGAATTATAATTTAATTTTATTGTGGAATTAGAACATACTGCCTATAACTTGAATTTTAAAAAAATGATCGAGTCTTTTTTTATGATACAGAGTATAGCTTATCTTGATGTTTCATGCACACTTGAAAAAATGTGTATTATTCTTTTGTTTGGTAGAATATTCTGCAAATGTAAACTTATATCAAGTTGATACTGTTGTCAATATGTTTCATTCCATTGATTATGTTTTGTGTGCTTATCCTATTATTGAGAAATAGGTGTTCAAATCAACTACGATTGTGGGCTTATCTATATAACTGCAGTTTTAGCAGTGTTAGCTTTATGTATTTTTAACCTCTGTTATTATATGCAAATACTTTTAAGATTGTATCTTCTTGATTAACTGAATCCTTTACAATTATGAAATTACCTTCTTTATTTCTGCTACACTCTTTGCTCTGAAGTAAGCTTTTTCTTTTATTAATATAACCACTTTATTTTTTATATGTTGTATAGATTATGTTTGCTTATCTTATTATTAACTTATTTTATCTTTATATTTAGAATGTATTTGTGTATTTCTTCTTCATAACATAGAATTGGGTATTCTTTTTTCATCCAGTTTGACATATCTCCCATTTAATTGGATGTTTAGAACACTAGCTATTTTAATGTGATGACTTTTGATATAATCCTATGTAAGTCTATGACCTTACTGTGTGTTTTCATTTGTCCTATTTGTTTCTTATTCCCCTTTTACTCATGTTTTGTTTTCTTTTTTTTTTTAGATTTATTTATTTATTTATTTATTTATTTTATTTATTTATCTTTAGAGGGGAAGGGAAGGAGAGAAAGAGAGAAATATCAATGTATGGTTGCCTTTCGTGAGTCCCCTGCTGGGAACTGGCCCGCAACCCAGGCATGTGCCCTGACTGGGAATCAAACCGTGATCCTGTGGTTCACAGGCCCACGCTCAATCCACTGAGCTACACCAGCCAGGGCTGTTTTCTTTTTAATTAAAGAAGTATTTTTATTGTTCCTTTTGATTTTGGCTTACAGGTTACAGCTCATCCTTTTATTATTTTAGTAGTTGTTTAGGGATTTATATTATGTAAATTTAATCTGTGAAAACTTTAATTTGATATTATACTTCTGAATTATACTCTAAGAACCTTATGATAGTATACTTTCATTTGTCTTTCCTAGCCTTTACTCCATTTTCACCTTACATTTTACTTACATTATAAATGCCATTTATTTATAAATGCTATGCATACATTTTTATTATTTTGTTTAAATAATTATTACTGAAGGCTGTTAAATAATAAATACATATATATATATATATACAGTTTATAGTGATGTGTATATATATATATACACAGTTTATAGTTTATAATGTTGATCTGTACATATATATATGTACATATATATATGTACAGATCAACATTTTGCTGAAGAGTTAAGGTAGGCTCTGCATATATTCAGGTCTCTTTCTTTGGTACTACCTTGAAAATGCTGCCCTGAAAACCCCAGTCTCCAGCTCTGTCTCCTCAACTCAGGAGTTTGCTAAGCTCTGCCTTGGTTTACTCTCCCTGTGCCACAGCCTGGAAACTGTAAGGAGGCCGACCAATACAGTCATATGGTTCACTCATTTGTTCCATTACATTTTATTTTATTTTTTCATTGTCATTAGCATGATTAAATATAGAAAAATAAATACATCCTGGTGAAATGACTAGGCTATTAACCAACATAAATGTGACTTTAGAAATTCTTAGCCCTAGTCAAGAAGTGTAACAATAACATTCAAAATAATTGAACATACCAAAATTACAGCAAGCTAATATAAAATGCTTACCACCTTTTTGTAAAATAATTTCACTTAAAACTATATATAATTTTTGAAACTATTTTAGGTTTAGCATGAATGGTCACATATATGACTGCCACATATATTCATATCTCTGAAAATTATGAATGCTATTATTGTTGCAATTTTAAGTTATTACTGATAGTTATATCTACTTTGTGGCACCTATCTTTATTAAATTTCACACTCAGGGGGCCGCTATTCATTTTTCAGATATACTCTGTTTATTATTTATTGCTGCACTTTAATAATACTATCGGTCTCAATTGCCCAAATGTTCCACACCTGTTCTTTGTAACTATGTTTCTTTTAAAGGGATTTAATACCATTGCAAACCGTTAAAGTAATTCTCTCTCACGATCCAGTATGATTATATTGTTTAATGCAACTTAGCTTTTTATATTTTTATACTTCTTGAGCTTCTAACAACCTATTTCCTTTAGCAAATAAGACATATTTCATCCTTATTTAATGTGATCATCAAAGAGAGATAAGATCTTTATCCAGATGATTTTTAGGTCATATTAAATGTTCTGTAAGAGTCTACTAAGCATGTGTAAGATCACTATTCCTGGGAGTTATTTATATTCATTCGACTGATAGAAGTGTGTGTTTTCATGCCATTTGCTTTCTTCCTAAAATATCTCTCCAATGCATGTTTGTTAGCTAGTTTGTTGTTTCCTTTTTGTCTTCCAACCAGTTGGAGGTAACAATGTTTGCTTCCCCTTTATCTTCTGGACTTTGAAAAAGATGATATAAAATTGTAAATATATAATTGTAGAAAAAGATAGTTCCTTTCCCTTTTGGAAATAAAAACATCATCAGTTACTCCTTGGTTGTGATGAATTATGTGTCTTCCAGGTGCTGTTTTGTCAAAGACATGGGTGTGCTAAAAATACTCAGCTGCTAATTGTCGCTCTATTTATTTTGTATATGAAATATATATGTTCAAGATACCACGCTTTATTAAGGACTACTTTGAACATGTGACGAATTTACTGCCTTTAGAAGCTTTTAATTTTTAGCTTCATTATACAAAGGCTATTTTTAAAGAAAATTTCTAGTGATAAAAATTAACATAATATAACAAATTACAATTTTTACACTTTTAAGTAACATTGTTTATACATTATGGCTGCCCATAGCCACAGTGATGCTCTTACCTGTGAGAGCTAATTCTCCATGGTGTTTCTATATGTTTTGTGATCACTTTTGTCGGAAAAGTACATTTGTTTGAGTCTAGTATAATCAAGATAAGATCTCCCCCCCCCCCCCCCTGGGGGCAAATNCCCCCCCCCCCCCCCGGGGGCAAATGCTGGGCAGGCTTGCCGGAAACCCTTTTGTGAGATTGGGCTTTTTTAAATTCCGAGAACTTCCACCGCAACTTAAGCCCGCTTTGCAGCATCCTCTTGCGCCTTGTTCAGGTTTCCTGGGATGGAAAAGGAACCGCCGATATATAAAGCTCATAAAATGATGATAAAGTTCTTTTTCTCTGTCCCAAGAGTCTCATGTCTACTGGTGGCAGGCTGACATATTAGCTTACAAGTAGGATAAAATCTCTGATCTTTGACAGTTTTTAACACTACTATTGTTTTACGGAAGAAATAATGGGCTCAGGGAGTGGGAAAAGCTAGCTGGAGGCCTTACAAGCCATTAGAGGCAGAGGCAGAACTTGAACTCCGGTTCTAGGCTTAGGTCGTACCGTGATGCTGTTTCTAGGGGATGGACTTTCTGCCATCATTTATTATCTATCTATTTATATATTTTATATTGTCTTTGTATTTCCTTTTATTTTTATGGTTGAACCATACCTTCATTTGCTTATTTTAATTGACTTTACTGGGGGACATCGGTTAATAAAATTATGTAAGTTTCTCAGGTGGACATTTCTATGGTGCATCATCTGTATATTGTGCTGTGCAGTCACCACCCCAAGCCTCCTTTCATCACGTTGATTCCACTACACCCTCTCTGCCTCCCCCAACTCCTTTCCCTCTGGTTATTTAAATGTATGGGCTCCTGGGAAATAGCTAAACCTAAATACAGTCAGGACTCATTCAGGCAGCTCATTGTAATAGTGAAAACATAATCTAGCATAAAGAAAATAATATGGATTCGTTAAGATTCAGTTACCCCTTACAATAAAACTAACATAATAAGCATGTTTAAAAATATAATAATTGTTGTTACAAATTTGTTGTAGCATTGGTTTTAAAATTGTACTTTGATTTTTAAATAGGTGTTTCTGGAATTTGAGAAGATCGGGGACTGTGGAGATAAAAATGAAACACTCTTATTTCCACCACAGACTTTTTCTAGCAAATGATCTCCCTTCCCCTCTCTCTCTCTCTCTCTCTCTCTCTCTCTCACTCTCACTCACACACACACACACACACACACACAATTGTATTTTCAATGACTTACAGGAGGGAATCACGTCACATAGTAGGCTATCCCTCGTTGTCCTCACAGTTTTTCTTAAGAATTTACTAATCTTACTGTCATAAATTAGAATTATTTCACAGTTGGGAAAATTGTCTTTGAGGAGCAACAAGTGTAATTAAAGTTCTGGATGGAAAGTCGGGCATCGAGTTCTACTCTCATTGCGTCACCAGCTGTATGACCGATGTCGTGTCTCTTCACTTCGATACTACTTACTTTGTTGTGCTGTGGATAAAAGGGAGATTACTTTCCATACATTCAGTAAGACTATTTAATTTTAACAGATAAACTTCTTGATTCTGGGTGAAAAATATTAAATCTTTCAAAAGGAGCATTCGTGTGTTATCCTATTACATTACTTTATACATATTTTGAATAAAATAAGTATTCACTGCTGTATTTGACATTTTTTAACATTGAAGATTTTTTATTAACAATCCTATTTATTTATTTTTAAGGAGAGGGGAAAGGAGGGAGAAACAAAGAGAGAGACACATTGATGTGTGAGAGATAACATGGATCGATTGCCTCTCACACATCCACAGCTGGGGACCACGCCCGCACCCAGGCATGTGCCCTGACTGGGAGTCCAACCAGAAACCTTTTGGTTTATAGGCACCCAATCTACTGAGTCACACCAGCCAGGGCTATATTTGCTCTTTTGAATACACTATCTGTGATGTGTATATATCCATAATAGTAACAATATTTCATTGCTGTTTTCATGAAATATAAGAAAATACCATTGTATTTTAATACTGAAATTTTATCATTGATTTACAAATAACTTAATAGATATTCAGTGTATGTAATTGAACATATAATTTATGGACTAAATTTACATTTTTATTTGGCTACACTTTGTACTGGCTTTTATAGCTTAGTAGCTTTTTTGGCATAAATATATATTAATGATAGTACTATGGAAATTGTGTTATTCTTATTAGTATTGCTATTTTAGAGGCCATGAATAAATATTAAGATAAAATTTTTTAATCTTAGAATGAAGGCTACTGAAATGTATACGCCCCTGCCTATGTGCTCTTGCGATCCTCCGTGTGGGAAATTTGAATGAGATGTAATCACAGGACTTCATTTAGCAGCGTCCTTTTTATGGACAGGGGACACTCACTTTAACCGCACAGTTCGCAGAGGTTGTTACTGATGTTTTATTGAGTGACATGTAAGAAACTAGAGTAACTTCAAACTTTAATAGGAACCTTATATGTTTACCATCATTAATAAATTTTTTTGTGGTGAGGGTAAAATGCAGACAACTGTAATTGAACAATAAAATAATTTTTAAAATTTTGGAAAAAAATAAAGATTTTAGTTAAGGAAAAAATAATACTCACTTTTAAAATAACTTATGTTAACCAATGAGGAAATTATTGATATGGTCCCTTAACCGTGTAGATGATTTTGCGTTTTCAAGTCAAATTATTTATGCCAATAATGTTATCAATGAAAATTGCTTGTTTGAGATTAATTCCACATTAAACCACATATATTCTTTAGTAATTCTTTTGTAAAATCCAATGTAATTCTAAAAATAAAAAGCATCCAATGCCAAGAGTGAGCTACCATCTATAAGTTTTAACACTGCTTTTCACAAAGGCAGTTGGTAGCATGACATACTAGGGACAGTGGAAATGAGTTTCTGGTCATCTTTTGTATCTGTCCAGGGAACCAGATTCATTTTTGTAAAATTAACCCCTAATCTGTGAGCCATTTGGTTCCTTCCACTTACATACACCTATTTATTACTGGGTTTCCAGGTAAATGTATTTATCTTCCCTACCTCTCAAGGTTGGATTGCTATTTTATTTTGTTTATATGTTTTGTTTTTCTGTCCTGATCGTAAGGCTTAGGTTTTGCTCTGGCTACTCTTCTTTTTTTCCGTTCTTTTTAACTGTACTCCAGGGGTTCCCTCAGAATGTGGGCAAAGCAAGGAGGGAAATTAGGATGACCATAATGACAAGAAGAAACACAAGAATTTGTCTTGAAACTATAGTTGGAATAGAAGGCCCACTGTTTCCAACAAATGCATGCTTATCTAGGACTGGGGAGGATTCGTGGTGCTGGTGGGGGTGCTAAAACCTCCCTGGTGATGGCTCAGAAATACTCATATTTTCTTTCTTACTGTTAATCATGAATACACCTAAAGGCAGGGGACTTAGAAGCCAGCAGCTTCTGTGTTTGAATGGAGAAATATGTTTCATTCCCTTTCCAATTCCTCAGACATTCCATCTCAGACTATATAAATGTATAAATGATAGATTCCTAGTGTTAAGCAAAGATAATTAATACATTCCAGTAAAAGAATATGTATTTCTTAAATTGGCCGAAGCAGTACTAATCGAGGCCGAAACATTCCCTGGACTACTGGTGTTTCACGTCTATAATTTTGCGTGTGCAGATGATACAAAATAAACCCACCTTCCCCTTGTGCTTTTATGGGTGTTCAATTACTCACAACCTTAAATGCAGTCATTAAAGCAATCTTTTGACTTGAAAACATTTAGATCAATTATATAAAAAATGTTACCTCCTCCCATTAGATAATGATTTGATCATATTTAAGACTACTTTGTTAGGCTGAGAATACGAACAAGAGATAACTTCTTTGCCTTCATCACGTTTCTCTACAGGACTTTTTCTGTTGCTTGAAAGCTGCAGGAAGCTTTTTATATATTCTACATTTTACTTTTTTCTCATAAACTTTAAGAGACTTCATCTATTGTCTAGTGTTGAAGTCCTCATCTCTGCCCCAAACTGTTGCCTTTATTTCCACGTGAGTGGCCACCTATAGTTAAACTTTATTATTATCATGATCCAACAGCATTGTTTTAAAGCTCTTAATATTATGTGATGTGAAGCAAAAAAGTATTTGGGGGCCTGCTGACGTGCTTCTAGGGGAATTTGGTCTTCCTGTTGGTTCTATACACCTATATGAATTCTACAACATAACTTCAGGATTATATAAAATAAATTTAAAATATTCTGTGAATGATTTTATTCATGATAAATTCTTTGCTTATGAGGCCAAAATCAGCTTGGAGAATAAAACATTCTTTCATTATAGTTGAAGGTTCATGGAAATAAATAGGCAAATATAGATGCAATTAACACAGGTAGTAGGGTCTATGATACCACATAAAGAGATTCTTCTTTATGTTTGTTTTTTGGCAATACTGAACAGAACTTTATTGAGATTTTAAGATCACAAAGTTCTCCATAGATATCTTAGAATCAAAATAGACCAGATTCTTCAGGGAATGGAATTTATATAATTTCAAGAATCTTTGTAAGAAAACAAATACAAAAACTATTTTACTTCTTCATTTTTAGAAACATGTGACCAATGACAAGTGACGTGGTGTCACTCAATGGATTGAGTGCCCACCTGCAAACCTATAGGTTGCCGCTTTCATACTGAATCAGGGCACATGCCTGAGTTGCCAGCTAGGTCTCCAGTGGAGGCATGTAGGAGAGGCAACCCATTGATGTATTTCTCACACATCAATATTTCCTTCCCTGCCTTTCTCCCTCCCTTCCCCTTCCTCTAAAAGTAAATAAATAAAATCTTAAAAAAAAAGATGTGACCATCTATACAGAATTGTAAGACCCCTCCCAAGTCCTTGCAGTTAGGAACCTTGACAATTAAGCTTCATTAGTCTCATGGCAAATACACTTTTGCTAATAACTGCTCCCAGAAGTTTCTGGACCCAAACTTTGATTACCTGCATAGCTGCATAGAGAGATTTTTATTCATTTGAGGACCTTTGCATAAAGATTGAATAAGGCTTCAAAACACATCATCTGACATGAAGTTTATTTCATATCATGTACAATTAACAGATGTTTAAATAGGGTATTCTATGATGTGTCATCTGTTTGAAAATTATGTCTCACATTATTTAGACATACTCAGAAAATGTCTAGAATGAACAAGTTGCCAGATTGTTTTAAAATAATGTATTTCAGTGTAACCACAGTTTAATACTGTTACTGGAATTCATTAATTTCTGTTGAGGTGGTTATGGAATTGCAGAGAAAAACTGCACTCCAACAGGTTAAGGGTTAATGACATTTACTTCTGTAAATAGTTTCTGATATTTATAGCAGCATTTAAATTAAAATGTCCTTTGAATATTACTTTAATGACAATAGACCACTCTACCCAGAATAATTTCACTCCACTTTGTGCCATGCTAATATTTTCTATAATTAAAGAGTTCATTGTACAAGCCCTAAGAACTGCTGCTAAGTCGTATGTATAATATATGTGATGCATATATATGCATAATGATATATAATCTATATGCATACATGTCTAGTTATATACATAATGTATGTATGCATATAATTTTTCATAAACATGCCCAAGGTCACAAGTTTGTGTATGCTTGTGTATGTGAAAAAAACATAAAGTTATTAAATGTATTGGGAATAAAATTCACAATGTCTCTGCCAAATATCAAACTACACATTTGTGCATGTTATTGCAAAGGTCATTTCTTTACAAATAGGGTCCTGGGGGATTATTAACACTAGATGAAGCTTCCTGTTTATTCACCAGCTCTGGGATTTCCCATTTGCCAACACTACAAATGCATTGTATTATAAATGAGAACAGCTTGTTGAGGGTAGTAGTTTAATGTTTTCTGGAAATAGATGAAGACAGCGTGTTCTGATATATTTGCAGCATAATTCACTTAGGAGCTTAGTAAGTATAGGGAGGCTTTATTTTTTTTTTGAACAAGCCTAGAAATTATGTGCTTGGGCTGGCATTATTGATAATTATAAAATCTTCCTAAAGAAAGTAATTATTCATGCTTTATAGGAAACTTCCTTTGTGGAAAGCAATTAGTATTCAGTTTAGTATTGAGATAAACAATATTTACATCAAATACTAGAAAGTTATTTGAATATGTACCTTATAAATTTTGTTCATTGCCCCACAAAAAGAAGATAGAATGGCAATAATCTTTTAATAATCACAAATCAATTGGTAAACTCTTCTTATTACTATTTAGCTATCTTAGTAAATGTCTAGGTAATAATCATTTCTCTGAAAGAAAGGGGGAGGATGTATATCAACTATCATTGAAAAATAAATTTGAAAGGGGGAAGGATAAAATAAAGTCCACCCAAATTGCCTGCCAACGTATTTTGCTTTTGTATGTTTGCTTATTTTACAAGCCTGACCCATACTTTCACTGCTTAAGAGGTATTTACTAATATCTTTAAGGAAAGCTTGAATTATATTTTATTCTCCATTTTCTCATTGGTAGATAAGGATAATCCAGGTGCTTAGGTATGATATTTATTATAGTTTTTTTATTATAGTATGTATCTTAAATAAAGCCATGAATATGCTATAGAATACTTGTAGTATTGTCTTAAAAATTGGGGCTATTTTATGCAATTATTGTTTTTCTATTTTTATCAATTTAAAAATAGCATATAAGTTTTCATACTTGATATTTTATAAAACTGACCTTTGCTTTATGGTGTGTGGAAGTATAGGTGTGAATGTGATGTGGATAAGTATGTATGTCTGTGTGTGTGTGTGTGTGTAGTTGCAACTGTCAATGTAAGAAATGTATTGCAACAAAATAATAAAATTTTGGTTATATTACCACAAACATGAATTTATTCAGTTTTAAATGGGACAGATTCAATTTATCATAAATAATAGCAACATGTAATGAAAGTTGTTCATTTATAAAGTATATAAAGAAATGTTTGAAAATAACTGTCATGTGAAAAATTACTTCTTTGAACACCCCCAAATTTAGAGTTTAGAAAGGGTGAGAGAGAGAGAGAGAGAGAGAGAGAGAGAGAGATTGATTCTATCTGCATCCAAGGCGGGAGGAAGAGACTGGATGCAGCCAGCCAAGATGGTGCGAGGCTCATGTCTTCTGGGAGAGTGGGTGTGCACGGAGCGCGGGACAGGGACTCAGTGCTGCAGTGGGAGTACCCAGAGAGACGTTTTAGCAGGGGAGCTGATGTGTGCTGGGCAGGTACCCTGTACACCACTGCCCTGGCATCGAGGGGAAAGGATTGAGGGCGTGGTTTGCTTCACTGAGTGCAGCCCAGCAGAAAGATCAGAAAGGCGCGCAGCAAGGGGATTTCTTGGCCCCAGCCCAGCATAGCCGGCAGGGCGGAGGCTGCACAGAGTGATGAGCTCTGAATTCTGTTTGATGCTAGGGCAGGGGGCTGGGAATTGGAGAATGGGAGATGAGCACCTGAGATTATTTTCAGCCAGACAGATCTCCTTCCCTGGTGGAGGTTGGACGTCCAGGAAGAGAAGGTTGCACTCAGCGCTTACCTCCCGCAGGATGCAAAGCACCGCCTACAGAGAAGATCTACAAAACAGGCAGGTCAGGCTCAAGAATCCTCTGCAGAGTGCATTTCCACAAGACAAAGACAGAAAGAGGAACCTCTAAAGGGCCCATTTTGAGCTTTTCTCAGGGAGACAAAATACATTGGGCCCTAGGGCCCTATTTCACTGAGGCCAGCAAAGCAGGGAGATAAGAGATCATTTCATAAAGCGGAATCAGGGCCCTCCCAGCCTCGGCTTGCGCACAAAGCTGCCATCAACACCAAGCAGGAAAGAGCTGAGCCTCTCACACCGATTGGCCTGCCCCTTGACATGAACATCTAATAAACTTGTCTTTGATTTGCATGAGTTGTTAATGTATTCTGAATATAAACTTTGATAGACAGATGATAGTTAGATGAGTGAAAATATCCTTCCTCTTTCCTCTATGACTGATATTGTTAATAAAAGTTTTTTCAGTGGAGCTCCACTCTGTTATTATTCTCTTGTGGTTATTATCTGTGTGCCCTGTTTAAGAAATCTTTGCCTACTCCAAGGTCATGAAGATATTCTACATTTTTTGAAGTTTGGTCATTTCAAATTTACATTTATAAATGTCTTTAATTTTTGCATATAGTATAAGATAAAAGTAAAATTCATGTGATTTTTCATGTATATAAAATTCCACAAATATATATATATGTGTTTATATACATATATAATACTTTGTATATTATACATAAATATTAAATTATATTATATATATTTTTCCAGACTCATATGTTTAAAAGAACAAACTCTCTTCCACAGATTGCATTGTCACCTCAGAGGGAGAATGTTCAATATTTTACTATTAAATAAGTCAGCTGTAGGTTTTTTGGCTTTGTAGATATCTTTAACCCCATTTTTACTGAGATGTAGTTGACAGATAGTATTGTATTGTTTTAATGTATACAACATAATGATTCGACATATGCATATATTACAAAGCTATTACCACATTAAGTTTACTTAACGCTCATCAGCAGAGGAGAACTTTTAAGACCTACTCTCTCAGCAACTCTCGGATATACAATACAGTCACAATATTTTCAAAGGCTCATTTCTCTAAGGGTCACCAATGTAGACTCTGTGTGTTTGTCATCAATATTCCTTTGGCAGTAGGTGAGCTACAAGATGACCTACAGGTCTATTTGATTTAAATTATGTATAACCCAAAGGTTCTCACCTTGTCAGATTATGACTCTGGGTTTTATATTAGTTTGAGTAATTCTTATTAATCATTTATAGATGTTTATTTTAAACTCACCATAAGACCCAGTTAAACTAAGATACTCTTCTCCAGCATATTTAATTATTTTAGAAGATGACTAATTGAGATGTTTCTCTGCTTATTCACTATGAAAAGCCCTTTCTGAAAATATTCTAGGATTTCTCTGGCAACTGTATATGTAACAGCATTCATATCTTATATACCCATTACATGGTGGTGTGGCACTCCAAAATATCTCCAGCCAAAAGTCCACCACGGGGTGGGGGGAAGGAGGGAAGAACGTAGAAGATAAATTCATCCCTCACTGACAACCACTGAGATATTTTGATTTTTGCAATTCAAATTTTACCTTTTGAACTGTTTATCCCATATGGAAATCTTAGCAGTTATTATTTTTTTGACAAACATTATGGTTTTCTGCTACCTCACTTTGGTTTTATTCTTATGACCCCTTCCCCGTTTTTATACTAAGGCATCTAAGTCTTATAGTCTTCCCATGTATTATTCTTCATTTAAGGGTGGGGTGAATGGGGCTTCTATTGCCTCATATACAAAATCTTCAAAAATGTGCATAAATTTTAATTGAAATACCTTTAGTCATTTTTGCCTATTTACTTTTATTCTTACCCAAAACAAAAAGAATAGTACTCACTAAGAACAGTATGTTTACTTAATATATATCTATTTCCATTTATTCTTCATGGATTGTACTGTCTTTGTTTAAAGGAACATTTGTTATAGCTTTTATAGCATTATAGCTTTTATTCATGTGTGAAAACCCTATTCATCCTTCCAAACCTCATTGCCTTTCATTCCGATGAAGCCTTTCCCAACCCATTTTAGAGATAAGGACGTGCTTCCCCTGCACTTTGTTCAAACATTTATGATTGCATTTATCATATCCATTGTAATTTATTGCTTTATTAGGTGACTGTAAATATCACCTTCTAGAATAAAGCAAATCCTAATCAAATTATTTGTCCATTTAATAAAATAATTCATTACAATGTTCACTTTTTGACTGAAGATTAAATATTGTCAAATGGTGAATATCCATCTTAATACTCTACATAGTAGTTGTGTAAGAAATACCATTGTTATTGTCAGAGCTGAAGTGTGAAAACTGATGGACAGGAGTAGCAGACAAAAATAAAATAATCTTTACTATTTTTTTAAATTTATTTAATTATTTTTCTAGGACAGTTTTCTGTCTATTACTCCCATCCCATTCCACCCCACCCCCCGTGCTCCCCCCTCCCTCCCAATTCCACCCTTAGTTGTTGTCCACATATCCTTTATATTTGTTCCTCTAAATCCCTCCCCTATTTCCCCTGAAATTCCCTCCCCTCTCCCCTCTGGTCACTGTCCCCCTGTTCTCTATTTCAGTGTCTTTGGTTGTATTTTGCTTGCTTGTTTGTTTTGTTGTTTAGCTTCCTGTTAAAGGTGAGATCATATGGTATTTGTCTTTCAACACCTGGTTTATTTCACTCAGCATAATGCTTTCCAGTTCCATCCATGCTGTTGCAAAAGGTAGGAGCTCCTTCTTTCTTTCTGTTGTATAGAATTCCATTGTGTTTTTAACCTAAGGATTAGTTGAAACTTTGAGTAGATTAGCTATAACAAAAATCAGTGAGATTAGCTATAACAAAAATCAGTAAAATCCCCAAATATAATCTCTGAATGGAGACTTTCACCAAGATTCATAAAAATGCAATTGTGCTTATTATGTAGCCTCCAATTTTATAACAGTATCTTAAACATTGGTTAATTATCATAACTACATTTATATAAAATTTATATGGAAATTGTTTTCAACATCAAAATGGAAATATAGAAATACATGTACATATGTATAATGATATATAATATATACATTGTAGTTTATTTATATATTGTGATTTAAATAAATTTATATTTATAAGTACATATTTCAGGGTTTAGCTAAGGTTACAAAAGCCACTGTAGTCATTTTAAACAGAAAAGGACTTAGTTTAGGAAATCCGGTACTTAAAATTGTCAGAAGAACTGGAGAAATAGGCTTACCCAGGTCCTTCCTTAGTGACTCATAGAGTGACACTGACAGAAAACTGTACTTGAACAAGAATTAAATAAAAATTAAAATTAAAAAAATAAAAATAAAAATCACACACACACACACACACACACACAAAAGAATGCTTAGTTCACCACATTTAGAAAGGAGGGAAATTAGGGTACAGCTTTTCTCATACCTACTCCAAGGACATACCGCCCTAACCACGACCAGGATTATTGTCACACAAGTCACAAAATTCCTGCTCAGTCCTCACTACCAAAATGAGTACAGGATGGTCTGCCACCTTTCTTTTCACGTTTTAATTCTGGTTGACAGAGCCTAAGTCACTGCTGGAGTCTTGTTGAAAAGAAGTATCAGAAAGACTGAGAGCTGTAAGGACACACAGGTCTTGCGGCACACACAGGAAAAATTCCATGCCCTCAAACACCGTACCTAGATCTGAGAAGTAGGAGGAGGAGAGTGGTTTGTGGCTGAGAGAATTCTTAGCAGTGCCCCGGGCTTCTGCCCATCTCATCTCCAGCAAAGTGGTACAGGTGACTTTCTGCATTGTTTATACAGTCCTGTATAAACAATGTATCCTGTATAAACAGTCCATAGTACCCGCAGTGTTTCTACAGCCCTCTGTAGTCACAGGGTTTCTTTGCCATACTTCACGCCACTTCTCTTAGATAACATTTGGCTGCAGTTTCTAAAGCAGGTGGCACTTGAGAATCAAAAATACCCTGAGGCAAGTGAGCATCCCTCTGCTTACAGTCTGGCTTATATAAAGAATGTTAAACTAGCAGGTGTCCACCCCGAGGAAGCATTCTGCTCACAAGCCATTGGGGAATATATTTCAGGCTTTACGGACTGGGGCACAGAGGAATATTCCTGGAAGACTAGCAGTGTTAGGGACTTAGTGTGTGCAAGCAGACAGGCTGTTCCAAATTCCACTCTCCTACTGGAAACAGTATCTGTTTAGGCTCCATGGGATTTTCTTTTTATTCCCCCAGAGACCAAAGTCAGAAATGTCTTGGTAGATGTTTTCTTTGTGCCTAGGATGTTAGCAGATTAAAGCACAGAAATATGTCGTTGCTCCTAAATTCTGAGTAACATTTAATCTATATTCTCAAACAGGTAACTCCTTACTGTTTTCAGAGTGCTGCTAATACGAATAATGGGGTGACAAAAGTAGCCGCTAAATCTTTTTTTTTGTTTGTTTTTTTAGGGATCATTGAGGACGAAAAGACGCTGTTCAAAACATCCCTAGGTCTAATAAAAGTAACAAAAAAAATGAGACACATCTTTAAAAACTACATAAAGTATTCCAGAAATGTGCCTTATAGCATGTGAAAAGAATGGAACTCCATTATCCCACGTATTTTAATGTCTGTTAGTAAAACTCATTAACTAGACAAGAAGATAAGAAGGTGGAAGGGGTTAATCTGAATGTGGTTTGCAATGCCATCGACTCATGTTCCAGTCAGAGGTCCCAGCAAACTATTAAGCTTTCACTTGAGCTTTCTTTCACACCAGCAATAATAAACCGAGATAAAATGCGTTCTTGGAGGCATGTGGAACTAAGTGATGAGTGAACTATTTTAATGTGTCCTTTATGAAAATATTTCAATTAATATTTTTATTATCAAAATCAGGGCAGAAGTTTTATGAAAACTTCCAATAGATGTACATTGGACGATATGTTCGTGTTACCAAATTGTTTCTGAAGAAATGAGTGGAAATAACTAACATAAACGTTTTTACAGGCTTAATCAATTGAAGATTTATATTAATCTTTACATATGTCATTTAAATATTTTAAGTTAATATAGTGACTAATTTTGCTTCGCAAATATTTACTATGTATTGATTCTCTTCTATCACACCAGTATGCTAGTGATTATCTATCCAAACCCTTAAGGGTGCACATGCCTTTAAGGAAAGCCAAAATGCTAAATCTGAGGTTGTAAATGGGATGTTACTCTTCGCAATTCAAAAAGATCTATGCTTTGCAAGGCAATTATTTTAAAATGCTATCACTAATGCATTTGCTGCTTTACAGAGCATAGTTGCTTTTGAAAGAAGTTTGGTGGATAGATAGATACATTTAAACTTAAAGTTTATGGCTTTACCTTCTTCAGAATATGTTTTAATGTCCACAAAGTTAAAAAATAAAAATGTATAGAATGGCATTATGTAAAATAAATACATAAATAAACAAATGTCTTTCAGCAACACACCACCTCCATTGCATTCCCAAATGGAACTTTTATTTACTGTGTATCTAGAAAATGGAAATCTCTACTATCCTTCTACTAACCCTCCAAACTAGTAGAGAATCATAACATAATATCATCCAGGCTTATTTCCTTGATTCATAAGTTTCTTATGTTTTAAAGAGGCTGATCAACTTTTGCTTAATTTCAAATGTAGGCTACATATAAAACACCATCTAAACTTTAACCCAGATCTTCTTAAGGAATATCCTATTTCTGGTTGAACGTTTATTTCTGTATTGGTTTCACAGGCCTGCATTTGTGTTTTCAGAGCTCCTTTGCCACCCCTCCCATCTTTGGGATGACATGGCAGAAAAAGTAAGACCTATACCTTCAACTCTCATAATACAAACTTGGCTTCCTTTCCTTTAGTGCGCACCCCATAATTGACGTTAGGTCAGTTAGTGGTACTTTCTGCATATGGAAGGAGTAATTCTGCCCCTGGCACACCCACTGAATGCCTGGAGCCTTCTCCAGCCGAGTAATAGTTTAGTAATTTTCTGGCACCAGTAATAATCTTTTGAGTCACTGATATTAATGTCCCCCCGGGCTTAATAAGATTGAAGACCACACTGTTGAGGCCAGGCTGAAACTTCGAATACAACTTTTCATATAAGTGAAGGAAGGAAAGATGGTTCTAGTATGAATAAACTTAAAACTTGCTATTAGACAGCATTATGAAACTTACTACCAGCCACATTTTCTTCGGTCTATTCATGATGTCTGTCTCCTTGACTAATTTTTTAAAGTTTTTAGTTTATGCTGTTATAATTGTTCCCGGTTTTCTCCCTTTCCCCACCTTATCTAGCCTCACCCTCTCCCCTCCCCAAGTCAATCATCACATTGTTGTCTGTGCCCAGGGGTTGTGCATAAACGATCTTTGGTTAATCCCTTCACCATCTTTCATCCTGCTCCCCCCATCAGTCAGCTGCCTGGCTGATTTTTCATCTATGATTTATGGTGCGAATTCCCATTCTTTTCAACCCAGAGCAGTGTGACATTATTTTATATGCTCAATGAAAAAAAATCACATAAAAAATATAAAAGACAGCCATGGCTGGCGTAGCTCAGTGGATTGAGCGTGGGTCTGCAAACCTCACGATCTCGGTTCGATTCCCAGTCAGGGCACATGCCTGGGTTGCAGGCCAGTTCCCAGCAGGGGACTCACCAGAGGCAACCACACATTGATACTTCTCTCCTTCTATCCTTCCTTTCCCCTCTAAAGATAAATAAATAAAATCTTTAAAAAATTAAAAAATACAAATAAATATAAAAGACAAAAAGCATTGCCTTGTTCGGAGCTTCTCAAGGACTTCTGTTCCCAAGGAAGTTCTTTGGTTAACAGAGCAAAACTCTGAACAAAGGTATGATCACTCTATCTTCCCTAAAACAAAAAACAGCTTCTAGGTTGGGAAAGGCAGGTTTTTCAAGATGTTGCCGATCCCATGTTGGCATCAAAAACAGTAGTGAAACATACAATCTTTATGCAAGAATTAACTTGGTCAACAACTCAAACTTTTCATGAGTACTCTAAATTCTCTTTACTGACACATTACAAGTTCAGTGAATTAAAATGAAGCTCTCATAGGTGATCAGTTTTGTCCAAAAGAATAGGTGTTTCTGTACCTGAGGATGGTGGGAAATTTCCAAAACTTTCTGTTTTCTCTCTTTAAATACAAAAAGGAGAAAGATATTCTAGAATGTTTTCTCACAATTTTAAATATTATAAGGAACTGAAGAGCTTCCTTCCAAAGAAGAATCAATTTTTGTTTATGTAATTATTCCAAGTCTTATTTTATGTTCTTAATGTTCAGTGTATTAAGGCTATCGAGAGAAACAAAATGAATAGCAGAGATGTAGATCTATTTCTACATCTTTATCTATATATCATACAAATATATGATATAAATAAATCATAAATATATCTGGCCTGACTTGGGGTGTGGAAGGTAGAAAATGCAGTTAAGAATCTTGAAGGGCTATAGGTAAAGTGTAAGTTGTGCTGAAGCCTGCAGCGGACTTCATCTGCACTTGACTGTTTATGTGTTCATTTCGGCTCTGGGCATATGTCTATGGGAAATGGGCCTACTGACTTTGGGAGACATGGAACCCTGCTCTGGCCTAAATGACTCTTTTCTATCTGCATGCTGTATTGAAGTGATAGAGAATGTCAGACTGGACCAAATACTTTGGGTGTGTGTGTATGTGCTTGTGTGTGTGTGTGCATATATATATATATATATATATATATATATATATATACACACATACATATATATATGAGAGAGAGAAAAAGACTGAGAGAGATTGAGAGATTTTAAGGAATTGGTTCACGTGATTGTGAATGCTTGGCAGGTTTCAAATCTGCAGGGTAGGCCCAGGGAGAAGTTAAATTTTGAGTCCAAAGTCAGTTTGCTAGAGAATTACTTGCTCTACTTTGTTCTCTTAAGGTATTGGACTGATTGGATGGTGTCCATCTGTATTGTGGAGGATAATCTGCTTTATTCAAAGTCTACTAATTTAAATGTTAATCTCATTTGAAAAATGCCTTCACAGAAATGTCTAAAAGAATATTCCAATCAAAGTGACACATAAAATTAACCATTGCACTCAATAAGTTGATCAGTTCTGAAACTTTCAAGTATAAAATTATAACTTATATTGCTTTACGATTATTACATGATAACATGAAATTGTGCAAATGCTTTAACAAAGAAAAAATAGAGGGCGTCACTAAATGGGCTAACTGGTAAAGGTATAAGCCTGGTACAACAGCAATAACTCCCTGACTGATAAAGCAATCTGTGTGGTGCTGTCATACACAAGAGTTATATTCAGTCTTGAATATTGTGTGAGGTTGTACGGACCGAGGAACTCACTGACAGTCTGGTGGTACTGGAGGAAAAGGAAGGCCATCTATCTACCTTTGGGAGGGTAGAAAATCCAGGATTAAGGAAAGATCACAGTCTGAATCTTCTTAGAAAAAGTAATTTGAAATACCTCACTAAAGTAGATGTAATTCCTCTGCTTTACTCATCCTTCATCACACTTTCCCCAAGCTCTTACTAATTGTTCTACTTATTTCCTATTTTCTTTTGCTCTGACATTGTTTCCCATATTCTTTCTTTTCTGAACAAACACACCCACACTCACACACACACATTTTTTTCCTATAACAGCCTACTTCCACTTTCGATTCCATTCGCTATGGATAGTAGCTATAAATCATCAAATCAGATTTGCATCAAATAAGTATTGTTTAATTTCTCCACTGTATATATGAATTTCTGATTTTGAGTCGCCATTCATTCGGTTTGGCTGTAAACTCAGTTTTGCTTCTGAGTTTCCAGACTCTGAAGCTGAGTCACAGTTTCAGTCTTGTACAGCGCTCTGACTGAAGCCATGGGTCCCCACAGTTTGTTGGTGATGGTAAGTCCATAACCCTGTTTATCATGAAGTCCTTGGATTTAGTGGCTCTCTGTGCCTCTCATAGTCCAGGCTGGCAAACTCCCTGCCTGTCTCCCTGGGGTCCAATCTTACTAGATGCTTCATGGGGCAAGGCTGAATATGCAATTCTGACTTCCCAGTTTCCTGAAGAATAAACACATTAAAATTCAAATCACTTAATGAAGTAGGTCAGATATTCTCAAACATTAACTTAGGTAGCTTCTTGCCCAAAAGAAGGAAATATTAAAGGCAACATTGGTGTATGGCATGGAGGTGCTGCTAAACAAAGAACTTGAGAAGTGAAATAGGAAAGCGACACTAGAAAAAGGAAGGATACAGAAGTTTTGGAGAAACCCTAGATTGTTCAACACAAACATACCTAAGAGGAGAGCTGAGAGGACTACCAACTGTGCCTTTGCCAAGGATGGTGGAGAGTGGGTTGGAAGAAGATGTCGATTTTCAGTGAGGAGATCAGTAATAAATAAATCACCCAAATGGACTAGAAGTAATCTCAAAAGCTGAGATCCAAAACCATGACAACTTTTCCAGTAAACCATTCCTAGTCAGAGGGCTTTTTTCAGGTGAAAGACAGAGGAAACAGGGGAGTGGAGAGGAATAGGCACAGGTCCCAGGGAGAATAATTGACAACAAATTGAGAATTAGACTCATTTTCTCATGGTTGGGACATTGCACACTGCTATTTCTGATTCTGGGAATATCCATTCTTTTTGGTAATTTACAAACTACTTTTTTTTTCATATTCCCTGAAAATGTCTCTTCATCTTTGTATGTCACTTCATTTATATATGTGGTCATTTCTATTGAATTACTCACTAAGCAGACTCAAAATTGTTAACTAATTATTTCTGTCTTGATATAAATTAAACCTTACAGAAACAACATTTTTGGATGTTACCCTGTCTACAGCTACCCTTTGATTCTACGTAAATGACAGAATTAGCCATTGCTCAGAAGAAGGAGCATGTTGGATTCCAAACAGTACAATTGAGGTGGTAGAGACCATGTTACTTCATATTTATGTATAGAAGTATTGTTACTGTTTTTCATATCCGCATTATTTTTTCATTTCCTTTGCCACCACCATCATTCAGGTTTTTAATTATTTAATGCAATAGTGTCTTTTTTAAATAGAGTACAATAGTATCTTCTTTTCTACCAGCTTATATTGAGATATTGCTGACATATATGTAAGTTTAGTTGTGTACAACANAGTCCCCTGCTGGGAACTGGCCTGCAACCCAGGCATGTGCCCTGACTGGGAATCGAACCGCGATTGTGTGGTTCGCAGGCCCGCACTCAATCCACTGAGCCACACCAGCCAGGGCCAATAGTGTCTTTTTTAAATAGAGTACAATAGTATCTTCTTTTCTACCAGCTTATATTGAGATATTGCTGACATATATGTAAGTTTAGTTGTGTACAACATGATTATTTAACAAATGTTATAGCTTTGTGTGAGTTTACGCTGGTGACATTTAAGATCTCTACCAACAACTTTCCAGTATCTAATATAGCATTGTTAATTATAGCCACCACGCTATGCAATAGGTCCCAAGAACTGATTAATTTTATAGCTTAAAATTTGGAGAAAATTATTTTCTGGTCAGGAAAAATCATCTCCATTAATGTCTGTAACCGAGACCCATGTCCCTTTGAACAATGGCTCTTTGCTTTAACTAGTTTTTAGTCACACCATACAAATAATATGTTGAGTCAAATCAATAAATTATCGGATAACTTAGTGGGACTTTTGAAGAAAAAAACTAGGATAGTGGAAAATAAAACATGAAAACAGTGGTTATATAATGAAAAAGTGATGAATTATGGAAAAAATAATGACTACATAAACTATAATGAAGATTACTGAGATAGAACATTCATTGTCACTTTGTATTTTCAGATAATTATATACAAAAAGAAGTAGATAAAAGGGAAAAAAGTAATGAGATTCAGAACCACTAATATTCTTAACATAAATAAAAACTGTGAAGAATTAGGTCTATTTTGTTAGTGTTCAAGTTGGAGAATGAAAATGGAGAAATGAAATAGACTGCCTTGTGTTATGAATAGACCATGGAATGTGGAATAAAACAAATTAATTTTAAATTTCACTTTGCTACTTAACCACTCCACGGCATTTTTCATATTAACAACTCTGAATCTCATTACCTTGTCTGTAAATAGTGCCTGTTCACTGAATTACTATGAAAATGTAATGATCATTACCAAAATGAAAACAACAAAGCATGTGGTAAGTGCTCAGGAAATGCCTATTACCTCCTTGTACTTATCTCTGGTAGGAAGTGCAGGGATGTAAGTGTGTGTGAATTCCTGCCACAAACATTTCAGGAACTCAAACAATAATTTTTCCCATTCTCTGAAAATCTTTTCTTGACTCTCAGAAGCTCCGTTGCAAAATCAGTTATTATTTTATTCATTTTAATAGGGGAGTTTATGTAATAAAGGTCTTCATGACTGCAAACGATGAGAACTTCCATGATTTGGATTATAAAAGAAAATGAGTTTCTTATATTTATTGTTCCTCATTTCTCATGACTGTTCTTTATCTTTTAGTCTCCATTAAACTCTGGTATCTTTGCACGCCCATGTTTTATCTTACTCATCTTTTCAGATTGTACTATGTCTAGTGCTCTGCCTCATACTTATTAAAATAAATTAACTTAATAACGGTACTTTCTGCATGTTGGTATAATTATATTAATGAATCATTTTTCTCATAATATTAGGTTCATATTCTGCTATGCTTTGAGAAGTGAGAGAAGAAATGGAGCCAAATGGTTAATTCCTATAAAACCTAGTATGAGAAGCCAAAATAAATCTAATAGTTATAATTATAATAGCTAATACTTTTTAGCTCCAGCTATCTGCCAGACACTGTGCTACCTGCTTTTCATGCATTACTTGACTTAATCCTCCAAACTATTCAATAAGATAGGAACTATTTTTACCCTTATAATACAGATGAGAAAACTGAAACTTAGAAAAGTTGAGTAACCAGTCCAAGTCCATGCAACCCATGTTCAGTACACACCGGAGCCTGAGAAGTCTGCACGTTGCTCTATTCAATTATTAAGTTTGTGAAACTAACTTTGGCTTCTACCCAATAAGTTAAAACTAATCCAGAAAACCAAATAATGTATGCAACATGATAGAATAACTTATTTATACATTGTGTTTCTATTTATTTTCAGATTTTCAAAGATAATACCTATATTTTTGCTATCTCTTGATTATGGAAATCACAAACAATAAATTGCTGACATTAACATATGCAATATAAGTCATAGATCAAAATTTATGATATAAAATGAAAACAGGATTAAAAGTTGTGAAAACCAAGTATTCAGTGTTCTATTTCTTAAGACATTTATATGTAGGTTAAACGGTACTCTTGTTTCCAAATTCATAGAAATAGCCTTTGAAGTAAATGAGAGTTGATTATGTAGCTTTTTCTCTTTTTTAAAATATTTTATTTATTTATTTATAGAGAGAGGGGGAAAGAGAGGGAGAGAAACATCAATGTGTGGTTGCCTCTTGTGCACACCTTACTGGGGACCTGGCCTGCAACCCAGGTATGTGCCCTGACTGAAAATCAAACTGGTGACCCTTTGGTTCACAGGCCAGCACTCAATCCACTGAGCTACACCAGCCAGGGCTAATAATATGCATTTATAGCTTCTAATTGAAGAAAAAAGGTATTTCTGGTTTAGCATTTTTTAAAAATTCTGCATGAACTAAATTTTAAAAAAATATTAAGCGCCAAAAGGTGGATAATGATAATGATCAAAAATATTTTTCCCAGAGGAAGTATGACTACCATAATAAAAAAAGTTAAGTCTGAGAAATATTTTCTTAATTTTTCATTCCCTTAATATCTTTTTTTCACTTTAGACCTATCAGTTTATCAAGTGCATTTCATTTAGTGACTACACATCTATAATTATTCCAACCATCACAAGGTAGACGTGTGGAATCTTTCTTACCACGGGAAACAAAGTCCTTGTGCTTTGTTTATAATTTTTATATACACAGATCTTAAAAGTGCTAATAAAATTTATGTGCATAAAATACCATGTTTTTATCTTCACATCAAACTGAAAACTAATCTTTTAGTGTTTAAAAGTTTCATTATCTAACTTGTTTCCTCAGCTAAGAGAATGGACAAGTTTTAGAAGTGTTCATTTTTTAAACCTTTCCATTCCTATCAGTTGATATAATGGAAATTCCATAGGGTGGATTTCTAAGCAATAACATCAGTGTTCTCTTTCTTTTATATATTAGCTTGTTAGGCAAACAATTGGGAAGTGATGTAGAATTTCTAATAATATATGCAGGCTTTTACATATAGACATAACATAGTCCAACATTTTATTTTTGTCCTAATTGTCATATTTTCTTGTTTAAAAAACTTGAAAACCATTATTTTTAATGCAAATTTTAGGTGTGTTATTTAAGCTAATTAGAAGCTGACCACTTGATTCAATGAGTTTTCATTTTCTTTTTGTGAATTTGGTCTTAGGAAGGAATTAAAGACATTTCCCCGTTTGCTGCTTTCATACTAGGAACAATGAAATCTCAAAATCAAGTCGAGAGATGAAGAATAATATGCATTTATAATTTTGGAAGAAAAAGAATCTGCAAGACAAACAGTGATTATAATACTTGTCTCAAAATGACTCCATAGAATCAGCTGAAGTTAAATAAATTTTTGTAGCCACTTATGAAGAAAATTTTTCATTAACAATAGTAATCTTTGTGGGTGTTAAAAGAAAAATGATTGGGTATGAGTGCATTGTACTTATCACATGTTGAAAATTAGATGAAGTACTTTTATTTATGACGTCTTTTTTTCTTCAGAACCATTAACCTTACTCTCTCTTGAAATAAAAGACAACATTCAGATAAAACAAAGTGAAATAATAGCACAGATTATAATTTTTCATCACTTTGGAATTTTTTTAATATTTAATACTATCTTAAATATGTATTCAATATTTTACTACTTTTTATGAGATTGTTTTTCTAGACTTGCTGTTGTGATATTAAGGAATTTGTCCAGACGATCAGGTTATTAAATTAGCTTGTACTTTGTTTAGTTAAAAATGTGCTTATGTGAAAATGTTATCAAACTAATAGAATGCCAGGGTTTTCTATAGCATGATAACCATGTCTGATAATGTCACTCACTTACCTGGAAAGTTATTCATTCATTGCAACCAGGAGAAAAAGACTCTAATATTAAAATCTGATAATTATAGTTGGGTTTTAAATGTTACTTTAAAAAGCTGGAAGTGGCTGCTTGACTATGGCATACATTGAATTAAAATTAATTATGCTGAGTGAAATAAGCCAGGCAGTGAAGACAAATACCATATGATCTCACCTTCAACAGGAAGCTAAACAACAAAACAAACAAGCAAGCAAAATATAACCAAAGACACTGAAATACAGAACAGGCTGACAGGGACCAGAGAGGAGAGGGGAGAGAACTTCAGGGGGAAAAGGGGAAGGATTCACAGGAACAAGTATATAGTACACATGGACAAAAACTAAGGGGGGTGGGGGAAATGGGAGGGAGGTGGGGAGCACTGGGGGATTGGGCTGGGATGGGAGTAAAAGACAGAAAACTGTACTTGAACAATAATTAAATACAAAAATGCTTTAATAAAAAATGAGGGGGATGGAATCAGGGGAGGGAGGTGGGGATGACTGTGGTGGGGTGAAGTGTGGGGGAGAATGCAGACAACAGTACTTGAACAACAATAAAATAATAAATAAATAAAATTAAAAAAAATAATACCCAGCATAGTATGCTAGAAGGTATAGAAAAGAGCAATTTGGAGAAAAATAAGATTTTGATGGTTTGGTTCACAGTCTTTGCTTTGCCACTATCTACCCCTGGGGCTTTGGACATCTCTCTGAATTTCTAAGGATGTTGTGATACCTATCTTCCAAAATCTGCTCTATCTCTCATCTCTCATAATTATGCTTTCCTTGGCAAATGACTCTTTACATATGCTTGATTTTGTAAAACATTTTCTCTAAATTATCATCTATTTCTTCTTATAAACAACCTTTATATCTTTGCAATATTATTAAATACTCCTATAGCCAACATTTTATATGTAAAATAATGAATTATTTCGATATATCCTCAGACTCTAGCCCTAACTTATAAGCTGCAAACAGCATGTTATTTATCTAGTTTGAGGATGTAAGTCATATTGCATGTAGGTCTTATTCACCAGTGGGATGGTGTACTTCTGGAAGCATTCAATGACTATCCAACAAAATGCGGTGAATTACAACGAGAAGGAAGATCTCACTGAGAATGCCTCTGATGGACTTAGGGGAGAATCTTAACAGTTCATGATATTAAAATAGTACTCAAATAAATAAAGAATACAATGATTAGTTGTGCAATTGAGGAAGGTCTTTCTGAATTTTGTTATAATATCTGATCTTTTGAGTGAATGAGTGCATGAGAGAAAAATATTATTTGTAGTTACCCATTCAGTGATTTTACTCACCCATTAAGATCTCCTAGCAATTATCTGGCTATAAAATTAATTTTTTCTTTAAAGCCTTGGCTTTTACTGATACTCTTTTTTTCTAGAAATCTCTATTGTACTTTTAAAAATTATGAGACATATTATTAGATATAGTTATCATACTTGACCACAGATTTTAGGAAAATAATGAAATAGTATAAAAGCTCAGCGTAATGCTACCATTGAGGGAAAATGGCCCATTATTAGATGCATGTGTGTTCTAATTATATATTGATTTAGTTTAAATGAACTAAGTAAAATAATTATATATTTAAATCAACTAAGTAAAGTACCTTTGGAGTAGAAAGACTAGTTTTAGAGAATGCTGTAAGTAATCATGTTTCAAGTCCAAAGCCCAATGAACATGACACCTTTTGCCTAGAAAATGTTAAATTTAGCTCTTTGAAATGAAACTAGAAACTCAGCCAAAGGAAACATATTACTCTTGGGTTTAAGTAGGTAAGAGTACTTAGCAGATTTTAAATTTTAATGTAAAAAGTTCTGAAAATTACATTTATATATGTATCATACTTTTTCCAGGCCAATTTTTTTTCATATTTTTCAACACAATTATTTTTTCCCGAAGTGTAAGGCTTGTTCTCTAGCAGGCAGATATGCTGAAATATATGTAAGACTTATGAAGTTCTGAAATAGATCATTCAGTTTATAGGTATGGTTTCACAAATCTTTAGTAGGGCAATTTTATGTAACGAAATTTATAATGTTCTTAATATAATTACCTTTCTATGTTGTCATTGCAAAGCAGTTCTGCAATCAGTTGATTCATTGTAACCTACTTTGAAATTGTGTGATTATTTCCACCTTAATGATATTTCACTCAAATCATTGACTTAAGAGACATTTCCTTATCTGAAAAAGGTTTCTTGAAGAAGCTGTATAAATCAAGCTTGAATCTTTTATAATGTGAATTTTCTTGGGTTGTTATACAAAGCAACTGAATGTCTCTTATTGAGACCATGAAAGGAAAAGGGAACAGTTCATATATCTAACTCCATGTGTATAACTCTCTTTTAATGACACTTGATTTTGACAAAGAGAAGGAACACTGAAAATACTGACTCCCCATTACACTTCAAGTCACAACTGTGTCTAAAGATTTATCCAAAATTTAGAATCTCAAAGTAGTAAAATTAATCTCTAGACTACTATTGTTCATAGTCATTTGATTCTTCTTTGTCTAAAAGTTTGATGAGTTTCTTATTCTAAATGCATTACTATCTCCCCTAGTCATATTTTTATTTTACTTTTCACTCCAAGGCAATGGGAATGAATTTATAACCTGCTATTTTAGAGAGAAAATTCAATCATTGTAAAAAATCAGAACCTTATTATTCAAGTCCATTTTTTTCTCTTCTTGACTCTCTTTTCATAATTGGGACAGAGAACTCATATCTGAAATTTAATATGAGTAACTTAAACTAACACAGTTACTGATATCTATTGAATTTTTCCTACATAATGAGGCATGCCCACAAAGAACTTTGGGGAAGAAGTCAATGAAATTTTCACATTGCAGGTCCTGGGGTCGCTGCCTTCTCAGACTGAATTTGAGCGCTCTTAGACCTCTCAGTTTTTCATGCTCCAGAAAAGTAAACTGTGAAATTTCAAGTCTATCACCAAGACCAAACTCCTTTTCCTTTTGCCTAGTGACTTTTTTATACTGTTTATAAGTAAGGTGTCTTTTTGACTCTATGCTATTGTTACCTTTCTTAAGTTCTTCAACTTTGCCATTATTGTTTCTTATAGCCTAAACTCAAAGTACTGGCTAGTACTTATCTTTATAGTTCTTTACATTTTCCTATATATAATACAATACTTTTAGAAGAGCTGTGATCCAATTTTGTTTCTTCTCAAAAGCTTTCTTTAGATCCTACTTTTTCCAAGGGTAGATACATATTTATCTTAGTTATTTCTGGATTTCCACTGTCTTCTGGAATGTCTTCTCTTATGCATCTCCCATTTATTTTCCATTTATCATTTCCAAAAATCTTCTACTATGAGTCACCTTAGCCCTACCTTTTCTTAATTAGTAAAGCAACTTTTTTCTACCAAGATGAAGACCTTTAAATGAACTTGATCAACTTTCCCTTTTCTTGGGTACATTTTTACCTTCATCCTCCCTCCTTTTTCCAATCCGTACTTTCATTTATGCCCTGGTTCTTTTTAGCTCTTATTACCTGTGTNATGTCTTCTCTTATGCATCTCCCATTTATTTTCCATTTATCATTTCCAAAAATCTTCTACTATGAGTCACCTTAGCCCTACCTTTTCTTAATTAGTAAAGCAACTTTTTTCTACCAAGATGAAGACCTTTAAATGAACTTGATCAACTTTCCCTTTTCTTGGGTACGTTTTTACCTTCATCCTCCCTCCTTTTTCCAATCCATACTTTCATTTATGCCCTGGTTCTTTTTAGCTCTTATTACCTGTGTAACAATCTACCTCTCTCTTTATACTTAGAAATAATGTCAAGATTTTTACATTCTAAGGAAGACATCAGCAAACCCAGCTGATCCTTAGAGTTGTTCTTATTTTCCTACCAATTTTTTTACTCACTTCAGAACATCCTTGATAAAATCATCTGTCTTCTACCAAAGTGTTCTCATCACTTATTCCTTGCAGTCAGACTCCGGCCTTACTTTGAAACTGTTCTCATAAGTATCAGTGGTGATTCCATAAGCACCGCACACACTCAATCGTCATTTTCAAAGCATTCAACATCGATTGTCATTTTCTTCTGCTTGAAACTCTTTGTCATTTAACTCTGTGACTCCTTTGTAATATACCACTCTTTAGGAAAAGTTGGGTACAGTAACAGATACCACCAAACTTTATTAGTTTGAACAAAACAAAGGCTTATTCTTTCTCATTCTATATTAAGTTTGCAGGACTCTGCTATTCCTAGTTATTAAGCCATCCAGGTGATGGAGACCTCAGAATCATAGGGCTACACCACAGGGAGCACACAGAGACCATCAGTGGTTCAGGGGAAGATACTAGAGGTTGACTGCTACCATTTTAATGCTGCACGTCAGGAAAATTACCTGTCACTTCTTCCATAGCACAGTGTCCAGAAGTCCTGTGATCCTGCCTATCTTCAAGGAAAATTTTGGAAAGGCAGAAGAATGTTTGGTGAGCTTCCCTTTTTCTGCTACAAGAGTCCTGCTCAATATCTTTCAGTGTGATTACTCTTCTTTTAGGTCCTTTTTGAATGTATGCCTTCTCCAGGGTTGTCCCCTTGACTCTTATTCATAATCTGAATCATTAAACTATCACCTCTATGGAGTGGACTTCCACCTCTTTTTTTTAGTATATATTTTATTTATTTATTTTTAGAGGGGAAGGGAAGGAGAGAGGAAGAGAAACATCAATGTATGGTTGCTTCTCATGCATTCCCTGCTAGGAACTCGCCCCTGCCAGGAACTGGCCTGCAACCCAGACATGTGCCCTGACTGGGAATTGAACTGCGATTGTCTCCACCTCTTTTTATCCAACTTTACCTCTCCAGTATTTACCTGCTGGATGTATATAACTCCCCCACTCCTTCAGTATATTGTGAATAATGGATTGATTCTTATCGTAGACACATGACTATAGAAATAACAAATAATTTCTTGAATTTCACTTTCTTGTTTCTTTATTGTCTACAGTAATTGTTCATTTTTTCCCTTTTTAATTCCGGCTGCCCACAACATAATTCAAAGACTTATTACTACTTGGTTGAACTACTAAATAACCTAAACTATGCTTTTATTTCTTAAAACTCTCTCAACATATTTTTGTCCTATAAAAACAATTCTGGCTTAATCATCTAAATCCTAGATATATGCATGTATATATATATATGTATGTATATACATATATGTGTATATTAAACTTTTATGTTGCTTCATTTTAAATGAAAAAAGTCTAGTTTTAAAGTATTAAAAATTGCTTTAATGTTGTTAGAAAGAGGCATGAATGGATATCTTGCTCATTCTACATCTAGAGTTTATGTTTCTAAGTTAACTGCTTGATTGAAATTAAGGCTTTCATTGTATCAATCTGGGCAACCTTTGGTGCAGTTCCAACATCTATTATGTAATATCCATAAACCAAACCAAGAAACAATAAATTTATTCTTATACTATTATTTATTAGATAATTGCATCAATTAAATAAATATTGTTATTAATTATTGCCATATTATTAATTATTACTATTAACTTACTTTTGCCCATTCCTGTATGTTATAACTTAAAATCAAATGTATTACTTAAAAAATATATTCCTGATTTTTAAAATTAATTCACAATATCATCATAGCATCACACCCTGTTGACTTACAATTTTCTGCTAGATCTAGAGAGAGTAAAGTATCCTAAAAAAAAATAGTCCCCTATGAGGTTTTATAATTCATTGTCAATCTTCTACACACCCCATCTCCTTACCAGGGAGTGGTATCAAAGGTTTTAAGAAGTAGCGTGGAGTGTGAATGTAGGAGGAAGAATATTAACCTGCAAAAAAGCAAGAAACTAACCATGCGCTCATGTCCCAGTACAGAGATTCTAGCTGGAAGTAGATCCTAGTAAAAGGAGGTCACTTAACAGTCAATCAAGTCCAGGACATTGAATAATATTTTGGACGTGACATTCTTAGCAATTAAAGATGATGGCTCAAAGATTGTCCATTATCTGTGAATTTGCAGAAAAGTCATGGGGCATTCTGGATATTTCACTCATGAACAGGAAAAGATTTTCCCCATAAACAATAAAGGATTTGGTGGGAAACTGAACATCAAAGCTGAATTTTGATTACATAGTGCATTGGTTTTTAAAGAAGTCATTAGATATGCTCTGTCAGCATACCATATTAGGAGAGGAGGGTTGGACCAAAAGAGAAAGATAGACTATGTATTTAAATTCTTCTTCATTAAGTATCTTTACTCAATAGGGCATCAGTATGAAATAAGCTTATGGAGTTTCAATACCTAATAGCCAAGTGTCCATGATCAGAGGAGCTATTTAACAACTTCATTTTATTTTGTAGCAAACATAAAAAGGCATGGTGTACTGTTGTGTGTTTAAATGAAAACACTTTTAAGAAGAGGAAGATAAAAAATAAAAACAGTTGCAAGCAATGGTGAGAACTGCATAAGGAGAACCAGAAAAGATTAAGGAGTGGTTGCTTATGTCCCTTTTCACCCTTATTTGTTCACTTTATTTCAACTGAAAGCAACTGGCATTCAGCAAACATAGCAAAATTTGTTTTTTAAAAAATTATTTCATACAGTGGGTCTGATACTGAAATGGCTTACCTTTGAATATTTCTAGTATTTATTCAGATGTGGATTTATTTGATTTTCTATATTATTGCTTCACCAATAAAATGAGCAATAACTATGGAAAATTACTATATAAGTAAATATAAATATATCCATAATTTTAAATATTAATGTAAAATATATGTGCGAATATATATTGGTACATAACATTTTATTGCTTTGTTGCATAATGAGATGCAACACATCAGTTTGTTTTTGGAAGGAGTCAACTAGCAAAAACCTTACTTTAAAAGCTTTTCAGTTATAGCTTCATTAGAAGAAAGTTACATAGCTACTGTGTTTATACACCTAGTCTGTTTTTAGTATCTTCTGAATGTAAGTAGTTCATTGCACTTAAATAATATTTTCTTCCATTTTATAGGTACAAAGTTATAGTTACAGCATAAAATATTTCCTACAGCTGAGCTCCTTATAAAATAACAAGAATGCAACTTGTATGCAAATTGGCACTTTTTAAAATTTAACATTTTAATTTCAAAGGTCACACTCATAAAGACTATGGAGGCTTCTTCCCACAAGGCTTCTGAATTTTTAGAGTGTAAATTGAATTGTCTGAGTGGTGCGGAGGGGGATTGAAATACCATCTAGGTCATCTAACTCACCCTATTACACAAAATTTTTTCATCACACTGATAGGACTTTTTGTAAGTATGCTTCTTTCTTGAATTATCCATACTGTTCTTTGTAAGGCACACTTTACTGAGAGTTGTTGAGTAACCTAAGTGTGTCTTTATTTTTCTCCAGAGCAACTCGTTTCTGCTGACTATTGGCCCCTAGGGATCAAATACTACTTAGCACTACAACATTTGGATGTGAGCCTTAGGACTAGATAAGAAACAAAGAAATGGATGGACTGATGATCAGATGGCTATGGAAACATATGTAAACACTTCACCTATATTTTAACAAATAGCACTGTAGTGTTAAACCTCAGTGAATCCATTAATACAAAAATAGGTCTTTGGGAGGCAATGGGATGAATTAGGTCAGGAGAGTGGGGCTCTGGTGTGATGGTATTAGTGTCCTTATAAAGAGAGAGGTACCGGAGCTTTCTCTGTAGGTGCACAGAGGAAAGGCTGGATGATGGCATGGAGAGCTGGTGGCCAGCTGCAAGTCAGGAAGAGAGTTGTTACCAGAAACCAAACTTGCCAGCACCTTGATCATGGGCTTCCAGCCAATCTAACTGAGAAAAATTAATTCTGTTGTTGGAGTCACCCAGTCTGTACTGTTCTGTTACGGCATCACAGGCAGTCTAATACAAACATCCAGTAGGATTATAACTGTAAAAACTTGGTGGTTAAGTCTTAGCTCACTTTGTCCTTGGTAGATGAGGTTCCATGTCATATAAAATGCACAGCAAGCAATTCTAAATTAAAAAAAAAAACAGAGAATCTAGAAATGTTTATGTGTATATATGATGGAAACCAGGCCATACTACATCCAAAAAGGGAACATATCAATAATTTGCTCTTAATATTAATGTGGTTTCAGTAAGTCAAATTTAATTCTATGCTAAAGTGAATATGTTCTAGAAAGGGAAAAAACTTTCAATTTTGCAGTGTACTGAATAAACACATAGTTAACAGATGAGAAGTAATAAGATCTTGTGCTGGTGTTCTCCATGAGCAGAGAGATGTAATGAGTTAATGGTTTGGGGTGATTGTAATAATGAAAAGTGGAAGAAGTACTGAAATCAGAGAAAATCGATTTTAAGTTAAAACAAGGACATCCATGTATGTAGTTTTCTCCAGGGACTAGGGTAGAAAGTTTTGCTGTATTCCTAAAACTTTTCTTGTGGATGTTTTAAAATTAAGTATTGATTTGGTTTCAGGTTATGCTTTTGGGCCCCTGGTGATTACTATAGTTCCATGTTTATCTTTTTCTTCCTCAAAAACAGAGAATCAATCAAGAAGAACATATAAGTATATTTTAGCCCTTGGAACACAATAAAAAATTATTTTTTATCACAGTATTTAAATTTAATCACTATTGATGCTTTGCATTTCAGTGGTCACACAGTATTGAGCATAAGAACATTTACCTTTTAAGACCAGATTCTACAAATACTGTTATAGCTATATAAAATATTTGATTTTTATTTAAAATTATATCAATTTAAATTATTTAATATCTGTTGGCAGAAGACAAAATGAATTTGCATGTAGACTATTTAAAAGTAACATTGAAATTTTAGTTTTTCATATGTAAAACATTTTAGATATTAACTATATCAGCAAGAATTAATTTGGTGGGAAAAATCAACGTTGTATGAATGGTCAAATCATTGTGCAAAATAAGAAAAAGATTAGACTTGTAAGGAGAAAGATTTTTTACACACTTTACTTACCAGGCCCAGTATCATTTTATATATGCTGTTAAAGAAGAAAATTCATAAATATAAAGAGTTTTATTCATTTTATAATGTTTTAGTATCAACCATCTGTTTATAGATATGTAAATTTACTTCTTTGAAACAATTTTCCTTTTGTCATTTCCATTTAAGAAGAAAAGAAATCACAATCTGAAAAATTGTATAATTCCTAAGTAGTGAACAGGCTATGTTTTTTTCAGTATCTTATCATTTTATGGTCGCAGATAGATTTTTGAAGGAAAATGTTCTACGTTCTTGTTCCTTTTGATAAAAGGTTGATTATTCAACCATTTTTTTCAGAAGCATTTAAAAGTCTGGAGGTCACATTTGATCCTACAGCACAGACAAATACTCAAAAGATTATAGTCAAAGTTTTTAAACCAGGAGCCAAAATTTGCCCCAGATTAAACCAAGATGACAAATCACATTTTAACTTGAAAGAACACACAGAAAGAGATATGGGAGTATTAGACAAATTACCTATATTCTTAAGTCCTTTGATCGTTTTCAGTCTGATCCTGATGATCTCAGACATCTCTCTGTAGCATGCGAGTGTGACAGTCCTCATCTAAAAATGAGTGAACTCATGAGACCAGTATTAAGAAATCTGTCCAGAAAATGTCCAGCTATTGTTAATATAGGGAGAATGGTTAGCATGGCATCGAAGTAAAGAGAGTGGACAGGAATACACATGCATAAACAATGATGACTTCACTGCACCAGTCAGTGGGGGTGGTAAAGGTTGATGAGTGAACAAGTGTACAAGATTGGCTGTAATTTTCAAAATGACTGAGTATGTAGATGCAAATGAGTCTGCATCAGATTTTGCGTTAAGTTTGAACATCCCTCCATGGAAACTATTCAGATGATTCAGAAGGCTTTTGGGGATGGTGCAATGAGTGCAGTGCAAATAAAAGTGTTGTACAAATGTGCCCTGGCTGGTGTAGCTCAGTGGATTGAGCTCAGGCCTATGAACCAGATGATCGTTGTTCGATTCCCAGTCAGGGCACATGCCTGGGTTGCAGGCCGGTTCCCTGCAGGCCAGCTCCCAGCAGGGGACCCACGAAAGGCAACCATACATTGATGTTTCTCTCCCTCTCCTTCCCCTCTAAAGATAAATAGATAAATAAAATCTTTAAAAAAAAGTGTTGTACAAATGCTTCAAAGATGGTCAAGAATCTGTTGCAATCGATTCACTGTCATGAAGGCCTGCAACAAGCAGAACACCTGAGAATGTTGTAGGTATATGGGCTGGAATCAACAAAGATCAGCAACGGACAGTGTGAGAACTAGAAGCTGATCCCAGGATTCCAAAAACTACTGTGTCTGAGATTTTAATGCAGAACCTTGGCATAAAACATATCGTGGAAAAATTTGTTCTGTGTCTTCTGCTACCAGGGCAGAAGGAACATTATGCTGCAGTTGCCAATGATATGGTTTAGATCACTGACAATGAATCATGGGTCTATGGCTATGATCCAGGGAAAAAAGGCCCCATCATCCCAATGGAAGTCACCCGATTCTTCACACCTGAAGAAGGTGTAGCAAAGTTGCAGCAAGTTCAAGACCATGTTCACTGTGCTTTTATTTTTTTGATTGGGAAGGTGTTGCCCATCATGAGTATGTCCCATCACGAGGCCAAACAATTAATAAGGAGCATTACCTCAATGTTCTTCATTGGTTGAGAGATGCAGTACAATGAAAACAGTCCCAGCTACGGACAACTGGTAATTGGCAGCCTCATAACAACAATGTACCTGCTCATGCACCACAACTTGTGCAGTTTTTTGGTGAAACATCAGATCACCCAGGTGAGTCAGATCCCTAGGGCCCAGATTTGGCACCCTGTGACTTCTGGTTTTTCCCCAAACTAAAATTTCACCTTTGAAAGGGAAGAGATTTTAGACCCTCAGTGAAATTCAGGAAAACAGAACAGGATAACTGATGACTATTCCAACAAAGTATTTTGCAGAGTGTTTTCAACAGTGGAAGAGACTCTGGAAAGAACTGTGTGAGGTTCCAAGGTGCCTACTTTGAAAGGGACTGAGGTGTCACTGTCCTACTTATGATGTTTCTTGTATCTTGTATCTTCTTCAATGTGTCTCTATTTTTCATATTACATGGCTGGATACCTTCCAGACAAACTTCATATATGTAAGGTAACTTTTTTAATTTCATGGATCTCTCAGTTAAGGCATTCTCTGGTCTTAGTGAAACTGAGTCTAGAGCTATCTTTTGAACCAAAGCTTATAAGAATCTTCCCACTTTCTAGGCTTTTTGTAAAGCATGAAATGGGAATGTTTGGGGACAGAAAACAACAGTTCAAAATTTTCCTTCAGTGTTTAACATTTCTGAACTCAAATAAAAGCCCAGTTTACCTTTTTTTTAATTAAATCTTTTAAGACTTGTTTGTTTTTAAAGGGAAACTGGTGGGCTGAACTGGGTCCTGGAAGAATTAGAGCCCCATGTAATAGAGCAAAATAATGAGGAAGGGTAGAGTAAGCCTGGTGGTCTCATCACCATCCACATTACCAAATAATTTGGATAATCTTATAATAATCATGAATACACTTAGCATGGGTGTCTGGCAGAAGAGCTGTTTTTCATGTATTACTCAATCCCCCCAACAACCCTAAGATAAAGTTACTGCAATAATTCCCACCTTACTGAGACAGTGAGGGTAAGTAAGTTCCAAAATCTGTTAACTAGTAGATGGTGGTGGTGGTAGGTTTCAAACCCATCCTGAAGAGTCTTTACTTCCACCCATTGTATAATGCCACCTATCACATAATGGACATGTTAATTAACTCATTTTGGAAATCCTTTTACATTGCATGTGTGTAATGAATCATTACATTTTACACTTCAAATTTATTACCATTTTATTTGTCAATTATATACCAATGAAATTAAAAAACAAAAGAAAATGAAATAAAGTACCACCCTTTGTCAGTAAGACTTTAAGAGAAAAAAAAGAACCTATGCAAGACTTTATAAAATTTTGTTTTACCAGAAGATTTAATATAATGTGTGTTAAAATATTTACCTAGTTTTATGGAATTTATGGAGATATATTAAAAGAAAACCTGAACTTCATTTTTATAGATGAATGTGTTATTTTTTAAATGAGCTAAAGTCTAAAAGTATCAGAAAGTCTTTTAATAGGTTATTTAGTGACTGTGTTTATGAGTTTCTGATCTATATAAAAATTATATGTAATATGTAATTTTATATTAGAACACTTTTAACTTGTCTAATGTGAAAATAAAACAGAGCTAGAAAAATCTTGACAGCTAACTTTTAAATGAGTCAAACCAAATTTGATTGAATTATCAAATTAATTCAATAAGTTATTCATATAGCAAGATTCTATATTAAGGTTTTATTATATAGGGAAATAATTTTAAATAATCCCTTGCTTCATTATCTTATCTGTTCAATTTTTTACTTATTCAAGGTCTGGGGACTCCATAAACCAAAGAATGAAATAAATGAAGCATTTGCCATTTTAAGAACCTTTAAAATGAAGCTCAGGTTCACCTTGAAACATCAAACATCATTTTTAATTATTTAGTGTTTTTTCATCCTTAATTGGAAAATTGATCATGTAAGACTTATATTTGAAGTGTAAAGAAATGTAGTCCACAGAGGAAAGAGCAGGACTATAGCTGGGCTTCAGGCCTTGTGACAGTCTCAGCAAGATGCTTAGTCATATTTTAACAATCATATAATTTGGATCAAAGCCTAAGGAAAAAGAAATTTCTAATCCATTATTTTCATTATTAAAAGTAAATGTGAGAGTGGGAGAAAGAGATATGAGTTGGGAGGCAGAATTGAAAACAAATACTTTCATGGTTAACTTAGAAGAAAGAACAGTTTTATTTTTATTACAAATAAATCCTACAGGCATTCATGACCTAATACTGGTTTGGGTAGACTTGCTATAAAATGGTAAGTTTGGAGTTTGTGGGGTCTAAATTTTACAATCTACTAAATATTTGCATTAGAAAGGTTTAAATAATATTTAGATAAAAGATCACATCATTTCTTTTTTTTAAGTTTTAAATTTAAAAAAACAAAACAATAACATAAGACACTGGGAAGGAGATATCCTGACTTTGAGAACAGTATGCTAAACTTGGCATTCACAAAAGAAAAGAACTTAATCTAAATAAGAATTTTTATTATAAGGAGTAACAAAGGCATTCAAGGAAAATTTACTACACCAATCAATTAGCAGAAGTGTTCCTAAATCTTCATTTTATTCTTAAAGTAAAAGATTTACACTGTTACAGGTAGTATAATTTTCCTCAAAAAAAAAAAGCCCAAACAGCAATTCCTTGATAAAGCAAGCAGAAGATGACTATATTCTTTTAGGCAACATATAATAGTTTTTTTAATTTCAAAGTAATATTCATATTTGAATGGAAAATAAACATGAATTATTACTGGCTATTTGAAACATAGTATTTTAATCCAAAGTCATCATTAATCTATGATCATATGCTAATATGGAAGTTTTAATAGAGGTTTATATAGATAATATAAAAAAGCAAGGTTGGAAATTAGATGTGTTATTGCATTTAACCTTCATGCTTAGATAATACAATTTCATTAGTTGTAAACTGTACAGTTTAGTTTTCAGGAACCTCCACCGATAGAAAAATGTCTTCTGTGTGTTGTGGCTGTTGGGAGAACACTGATATTTGTTACATGTAAAGGGGAAACTCAACAGGTGAAGTTATATTTGACATTCAAACTGAACCTTTTATTAATTTATTCAACTTATTTGGGGAGTAGCGATGTACTACCTGTTTATCTTTGTGAATTATAATATTTTAAGGCATGTTAAGTCCAATGTTTTGCTTATTTTATCAATTTACTCATATTACTTTTGGCCCTCTATATGTGATTATAAACATTTATTTATATTTCTTGCTAGTAAATTTTCAAACATTAGTTTTCTTTAAATTCTGGTACTTTTCAAATTAGTGAGGGCTCCGAAATAATACCAGTAAGATTTATGAACCACAGAAGTAGTAATTATAATTAATAAGTGTCCATTGTTCATACACGAAAAAGACAGTTTGCAAACCAAGAGCAATCGAACCAAAACATTGAACAGGGCATAGAGGTATATTGTTGTAAAGCCCTTATATCATGCTGGATTCTTTACAGTAATTGATTATAATATCAGAATTTTCAGTGGTTACCTCATGTCAACCTTGGCAAACAGTTCAAGTTTTGCCTATGACTTCCAGGGACATAGCAAGAAACGACACAGATAGAGCTAGTCCCGCACAATAAGCTAACTAAAGCTTTGTATGACTAGACTGGCTTTGTCCACGCAGAGAATCTTCAAGGCTTGCCTCGGTTTTTGATTTTAACAAAAGTTCTGATTGATGAAGTAGTAATTCCTATGGAGACATTGCTATTAAAAATTAGGCTCTATGCTTTGTTCTGTTCCATTGACTTTTAATCTGTAGGCATACGCAGGAGAAAAAAAATAACCCCAAATCCTTTTTAGAAGAAGCCCATTGGGGTTTTAAAAAATGTAAAAACGCTGAGAATATTAATTTGAATAAAGTGAATCTGATTGATTATTAGGCCAGTTACGGAAAGAGATTTGTGGTGAAAAGTGTGGGGGTGACGAACTTGGGTGGGAAATATAACATTCTGTGAGTACTAGAAAAAAGTAGCTCCTGGAGTTACTCAGTGCAGTAGCTGGGAATCAACTAGTGGGTATGTGTCAACTCTGAGGGAGAGCCCTCCCTGGTTTTGATAGGACAGGAAGTAAATGCAGGAAGGGGAAGCACAGATAGCCATCCAAGAAACGGATGCTAAAATAATCAGATGATTGTGTACATGGAGTGAGTGCTAGGCACTTAACTACAACCTGGTGATTAAATGCTCACAGCACAGATATTTTGGAAGAAGGGTGAGGATCCAGCTAGGAGGAAGCACGAGTTTGTTCAGAAGATGTATTGTTTCCTACACTAGACTGCTGAGTTATCTGTGTCAGACAGCATTCCTCCAAGATTGAGTCCCAGTAGTCAATAAATAGACCTGTCTTTCTAAGAAGCCTTAGGTTATTAATAATCACTTGCAGAACTGATTGTTTTAATGGGGAAAATGGGATTGGAAAACAGCCAATGACTTTCAAAGTTTCAATGGCAAAATATTTTTTTTCTGGGAGGAATTTTAGAAATAAAAGTATTCCGTAGCTAAAATGAACTAGGCAATTTAATTATTGAGAAAATCTAGCCTTTGATTAGCTTTAGCTTTTGCTCAAGTGTCATGGCCTTTTTTTTTTTTTTTTTTTTGCTTCTCACCACTGCTGCAGCATTCTATCAGGCCCTCTTTTCTTAAAATTCATATCACCGATAAACAAACAACAGACCACCCAGGCAAAGTAATTATGATGCCAGCCTAATAAATTTTGTCTGGGGCTTTCCGTTGTTGTAGATGAGGGTTACAACCTACTTTCATAATGAAAATCGAGCTCCATAATTAATCAGTCCAGTTACTGCCGATTCACATTATGACAACATACTGTGTATGTAAAGCTGCTGTGCTCATTGAGATAGAAAGAGCAAGAACCTCATTTCTGATTCAGCCCAGGACCTTTGTGCAAGTTATTGCCTCTGGCTTGCATCCTGTTTCCTATTCTTTCCCTGGATAGACCTACTATTCCGTGGAATCTTACACTTTTTTGCACAATCCCCTACCAAACATGGATTTGTTCTCTCTTGCTATTTTCTTCTTAACACAACCCTCTGATATTTTCCTTCTAAGGTTTTCCATAATTTATAATAATGAATTTGTTTGTGAGCTTATATTTTAAGTCAATTTTTCCTATTTTTTGCACTAACAGAATATCAGACTGAAGAACGCTATTTTAAATTATACAATGCCATGTCTGATTTTTAAGTGAGAAGCGACACTATTAATTATTAAATAGTAAGAGAAAGGGAGGAAAATTTCATAATTTTTTATATCTGGATACCTTATAGTTACTGACTCTTAAGCAATACAATTCTGCAGAATTTATTATATTGTTCAGTATTTTTAAAAAGATGAGCTAATTCCACTTGTGGTTCCTCTTCTGTTTTAAAACTAGATGTTCATCTTCCCAGAAATGCTAGAACATATGCTCGTTGAACAACAGCATGATAATTCTCTAACCTTTTCACAATTATAAGAAGCTCATTAAGAAATCAGAACATTAAGTTGAGAATATTTAATGACAAGATTTATAAATTTGATCTAACCAAGCAGTGGTTTCAGTAAAATGCTAATTTACAAGTAATGGCCAAAATGAGCCTCACTATTTTACAAGTATCTTTCCAGGTAGAGAAGCACATTACGGATACAATGCAGTGTTGCAGTGTCCTCACATCTCATCAGGCTTGGAACTGTAAATATAGCCTGCCTTTGGAATAATAAATCCCCGGCACCAGGAAAATATGATAGCCACAGGATAACCTTGCCATAGACATTTATAAACTACTGATAAGTGTGAATAGTGCTTGCAAGGATTTCCTTCAAATCTATGAAGGGTCAATTAAAAAAAGTTTACTAAGAGAACATATGTAATGTGAAATTGTTACACTCATATCCCTAAAATAGTTTACTTTTTGTGTTATCATTGGGGTCTCTCCTTTTTTAAGGAACTTTTTCATAGGTACAAGGGTTTCAGAACATGCAAGATAAAATTAAAGAATCACCAGTAATAACAAACCTTTGAAGAGACTGTATATTGCAGTCTAAAGAGAGGAAGAGCTCTGCTCTAACGTGTTCGTTATGGATTGGCACTGAGGAAAAAGCGTAATTGAATTTGACTTGTCAATTATGTCCTCTGTATTAAATAAAATAGTGCTTGAGTAGTTAAAATGATAGAGCAATACAGTTTTCAAAATATATTTCAGAAAAAACCTGAATATATGAACAATAGATACATCTGGTTTAGGAAGGCATCTATTCCAAATCCATTCCCACCTCCCAGTGTGGGAACAAGAAGTTCCCACTAACAAGAACTGGGGCATATTGAGTCAGAACGCATGTTCACGGCTTAGAGAGACAAAACATGGGCCAGACCGAAAGTAGTTGGAAAACTTTGCTGAGGATCTTAACATAGTCCTGTTTTACACCTCAGTAATTGAAGATTCCCTCCAGCTTACTGAAGAGAGTATTTTAGGCTAGTCTCTTATCTTTTCTACCTTTTCCTGAAAATTCCATACATGCAACCTCTGCCCTAGTTGTACTGAACTTTTTATATCACCCAGAATATAGAACCCCTACTCACTCCACCACTCAACTGAACTGATGCAAAGTTCACCTTCTTCATCATGGGTATAGATGAAACGTGTCTTCCCCAAATCCGTATGCTGAATCCTAATCTCCAATTCAAGTCTATTGGGAGGTAAGGACGATGGGGAAGTAATTAAAGTTAAATGAGTTCATAAGCACAGGGCCCTGATATAATAGGATTGGTGTCCTTTGACGAGGAAGTGACCTGAGGGCTCCCTGCTGGCACACAAAGGAGAGGCTCCGGGGAGCACACAGCCAAGATAGCAGTTGCCTATAGGCCAAGAGAGAAAAACCTCAGAGTGAAACCTACCTTGCCAGCACTATGATCTTGGACTTCTCAGCCTCTAGAACTGTGAGAAAATAAATTCCTGTTGCTTGCGCCACCCAGTCTATGGTATTTTTCAATGACAGACCCAGTAGACTAATATAATTGGTCTGGTTATTTCTTTAGGACTAAGAGTTAAATTTTCTCAATAAAGCTTCTGGAGTTTCCCTGTCTTCCCTACCATCCTGCCTGCTTGCTTTTTCCCTGGATAAACCAAAGAGCCCTGGGGCTTTGGGTTAAGTCGTTGAACACCGTAGTCCCCCCCTGCTCTGTACTCTCAGGAGACTTCACAGAGCTGTAATAGGAATCTGCATCATCCACCATTGCAATTATTTATTTATTTTTGCCTTTCTCACGGGGCTGTGATGGCCTTGAATATGTCGAGTTCAATTTTGCATGGATGAAGGAAGGAAGGAGCATAGGAAGAAAGGAAAGGAAGAAAGGAAGGAAAAAAAGGAAAGAAAAATAGAAGGAAGCAAGGAGGGAAGGGAAAATAGGAGAGACACTGGGAGGAAGAGAGGAAGAAAGACGAGATACATGCTTGTAAATAGAAACCTATAATACCATCATCATCATCACTGTCCTCAAAGACATATAATAAGCATGACAATGGATACTTTAGTATACCAGAGAGAATATGATTTTAAACATGTAAGTATGGCATACTCTTTTATTTGGACAGGCTGTAGCTTTGTGCTCATTTATAGTGAAACGTCTCTAGATTTCTAGAAAAATGGGGAAAAAGCAGTTGAAACCATCTTTTACAATTTTGATGGTTAAAGATTATCCAATTAATTTTAAATATTTTAATATAATAGAGGGCAGGAAATAATACTTTTCCCCCCCAAACCTCCATAGTTTGGTATTACATCATTATGGACACTGAAACCATTAAAATGATCTTCAAGAGAATTCCTATTTTTTTTTTAGGGATACTATGATCTTTCATGATATAACATCTTGATAGCCTCTTAGAGACTAGCTAAGTTCCTTGCTTTTCAGCTGTTTTAGAGCTTGGGTATTAGGGGACTTACCCACAGCCCCACAGCTCTCCTGTTCACCACAAAGAGGGCAAACAGGCAAGTGTTCTGAATTCCTGTGGGTGGGCCCGTGGCCCGCTGCCTGCTGCCCGCTGCGAATGCGTTCATTTTAATTTTCATGAATCTAAAGTTTTTATTAGGCAAGCTTAGCAAATGTGTTCAGTGAGCAAACTTGCTTCCTGTTAAAAAAAAATTATCCAAATTATCAGGTAGATGATCCTGGAGTTATTTTAATTAAAGGCAATGGAGAAAAAAATTAGGCACTTAGCTAAGTTTCTTAGACTCATAAAATTAAAGAGCCTTTTCTGTCAATATGTAGGTTAGAGGTAATTCCTGTAAATGTGAATGTAAATTAACTGTGTAAATTCTCATGCATATTAATTACAAAATAAACTCACTAAACTATCCTTTTTCCCCCCCATGGCAGAAGCTCTTACTTATTAAGAAAAAAAGAAAGAAAAGAGTTCTTCTATGAACTGAAGTTGGCATATTTTAGATCTTTCTCTTTTGATCCTCTCTGGCTCCAGATATGCAGATATATAATTACTCTTTGATGAACTTTTTGCTTGAGGTATTTTATTAATATAATGATTATATATATAAAGGACTCTAAGTGGTAATATCCTGGGAGAGTGGTTAAATCTCTAGGGACTCCTACTCCTATGTATATTTATATAAGAAAAAATGCACACTACCCTCTTAATATAAAAATGTGAGTTAGTTATTCAGAGCACTAAGGGATGGCTTTACATTTTTATCCATTTTTTATACAAGTTAAAATATAATGGTAAGCTATTGGTCATCTGGCAAATAACTAACTTCTGCTTTTATTTCCAATTTGACCATTTAAATTTTAAAAGGCTCATAAAGTATAAGAGTAATCATTCTTCTATTTAAGAAATTAGGAGACTCTCCAACTACAAATCCCTGAAGTTGGGTATGATTCAGGAATTTTTATCCCAACCAAATTTGATGTTAATCACTGAACTAATTAGTAAATATATATTTAACAGCCCATAATTTAATCTTCTGTCTTCAGGCAATAAACTTATTAAAGTGCCCCAGGTGGACATAGGCTATAACTAATAAGATGGAATTAAAGAACAGGAATAAAAACTATGAGAAAAAAGAAAAGTTTAGGTAGAAGTTATCAATATGGTCTTTGATGGGGACATATGTAAGCACTAACAATACATAATTTGAGCTAAGAGTCAAACAGTGATTCATAAGAAATAAAATATTATTATTCTACTAATTTAAAAATTAGTTATTTTTATAAGATTTGCTGCTTCAATATTTATATATTATTTATATGCATTATTTACTTGAAGTCATGCTTTAAAATAACACGTTTTGTAGTGAAAGGTAACTTCTTGGTCTAAATATCAAAAGCTAAAAATTATTATGTACTAATTATCATGTATCAGATAATGTTCTATGCATTTTGTATATATTAACTAATTTAATCTGCCAGTCATTAAAATGCAGGCACTACTTCGATGCTCATTCTGGAGGTGGAACCCAGAAAAACTTACTACATTGCTCCAGTGTACATGGTTATATGTGGTGGCTTCTCCTTCAGGTCCCACTTCCATGCCCGTGCTTGCAGAGCAGGGTCCGTGAAACCACAGCAGACCCCTCCTCTCAGACAACAAACAATTTCCAACCTGCATCCTGCAAAAAATTTCAAAACCTGCTTTCCCTAACTCTGTGGTGGTGGGGAAACTGCTCTCTTTTTCCCTTAGATTGTCAAATTTTAAAAAATGGCAAGTCAACACAGCAGTAGCCATTTGGTGTGAGTAAATCATAACTATATTATTTTTTGTCAAATTGGTAAAAAAGTATATTTTTTGGCATGCCACAGAATTTTAGTAATTAGTGTATGTGTGCCATGAGATGAAAAAGACTGCTGGAAAGACTGCTGGTTGAAAATGACTGCTGGAAGCTTGGTAGAAATGCAGAATCTAGGTCCCACCCCAAGCCTAATAACTCAGCATCTTCATTTTCAAAGAATTCCTAGGGGATTCATTCAAGCTGCTAACTACTTCCTCTAAAAGAAGTAAAACACTTCTTTTAGAATGACATTATATATTGCTTTATATATATTTTTTAGATTTTATTTATCTTTAGAGGGGAAGGGAAGGAGAGAAGGAGAGAAATATCAATATATGGTTGCTTCTCGTGAATCCCCTGCTGGGAACTGGCCTGCAACCCAGGCATGTGCCCTGACTGGGAATCGAACCACGATGTTGTGGTTCACATGCCCATGCTTAATCCACTGAGCTACACCAGCCAGGGCTTATTGCTTTATATTCTTAACTAATAACTTATGCTTCAGTTTTTTACAGAAACTAAAAACTTTCTTGGGATCAGCATCCTTAGAACAGTATATAATTTCAAAGCTAACTTTTCATATATTGAACCAGGAATTATTAGTTAATATTCTTGATGTTGCTTTTTTAATGGGAGGCATGGTGGTTATACATTTAAACCATTGAAGGCATTTCTGGGTTCAGCTGCTTCAGTTCTTCCTTGCTGATTGAGAGCACACTACCCAGTCTTTCTTTTCTAATCTACACAATTTGACATGAATAAGGCCAAATATGTCTGAAATACCCGATCCAAGCAGCTTCCTTCTTTGTCTACATAAGGGCAGTCCACTACAATCGCCCAAGTCTGTAATTCTTATAGTTTAGTGGTCATTAGAATCACTTTGTTACTTGTGGAACCCCAGAGTGCTGCTCCACTCTCCCCAGGTTTCAGATTTCAGGAGACCGAGTCGAGATCTGAGATTCCGCATTTCTAATAAATTCAGACTGGATGCTCTTACAACTGGGTGAGGGGCCAAACAAGTCTCTTTTCCTCCTTTCTGATTTTATCTACAGTGATTACCAACAGTTTCCCAAGTTAATTTAATTAGCCATTAAAAAGGCCATAGGCCACATTAATCCCATTCTACAAAAACAGCTGAGTCTGGAAATGAGTCAATAAAATGGTTGTTCCAAACTGGGTGGTTTCATAACCCACCCAGTGAAAACTTCTTAGAAACTTGAGGAATAGCTACTATTTTGGGCATGGATAGTTAACTGTTTCTCTGTTAGTCATTTTGTTTATTCTGCTACAGAGGCCACCTCTTCCCATATTAAGTAAAAATGTTTTTATAGGATTGTACTTGTTTCTGCAAATATTGTTTTGATGATTAAATGTCACCTTCTTACTAAATGTTTTGATAAGACATTTGCATGCATGCATATGGCTTTTCTTTTACTGAGGCTAAGTCAAATATTCTAAGTATTTACAGAGTAATAGAATGTTGAGACCTTCAGAATTTATATATCCTGACCTCTCATTTTAAGAATGGATGAGTTAGAGGGTCTTACCAACAACCACACAGCTTAGCATAGTGTTGAAATACATAGTGCTGATATCTTTGCTGTGTTTCATTTTCACTGTGACAGGGATAACTCCTTGGGTTAAATTAGAGAGTAGTAAATGAGTCCTCATAGTTGACCACAGATGAAAAGACAGGCTGCCTAATGGATGAGATGTTAGAATTATACTCTTTTGAACCAAGACATTGTTAGTTCCAAGCTAATAAACAGGGAATACGCATCTTTTCATCAGGGTAGGCATTAGTTGTTCCAAAGTTCCACTGTGTTCTGATTATTTATGATTATTTACTACAGTGTAATGAAGAAAGTCTGCAGAAAATGACAAATTATTAGATCATTTATACTAATTTCTAGGGACTGTCCACTGTTCATTTCCAGCATTTTCTCTTTCAAGTTTTTGTGCTTCATTTAGAAAAGAGCACTAGTAAGAATAATTATTTAATAAGTGAGATTTATACTGAGATGGCAAGATGCTGTTTTTTTTTAACTTTTTGGTAGAGGATTTATGTGGGGAATGGATATTTAAGTGACATGGTTCAACTGGCATTAGATAAAACTCCTCTCAAAACAGGGGTTCATTCTGTCTTGTTCCACCATCTTCAACACACATCTGCCACCTCATTGTCCAAAGTTGCTGTTCCCACTGCAGATGTCTCATTCACGTCCCCTCAACAGGAGTGAAGGGTATGAGAAACATCACACGTTTCCCTTAGGTAGCATTTGTGCAAGTTGAATATCAATTTTGTTTATGCCTCATTCACCAGATTTTGTTGTATGACTACATTTAATTTCAAGGGACCCTGGGAAGTATGGATTGTATTTCAAAGATGAAAATCAGAAGTGAGTTTTTGTTCGTTTGTTTGTTTTTTACTACACAAAGGGGGGGCGGGATAAATAGTGGGAGGAAACTAGCAGTTTCTTCCACAGGTCATAAAGCCGTTTCTTTCACTAGTGTCAAAAGAAAACAAATTGGGACTCAAGTAAAGAGAAACTTTATTGAAAAGAATTATTTCAAGAAGGGTGAAAGGGATTATTACAAAGGGAGAATGGGGACTTCTGCAGTATGGTTCGACCATGAGATCTGCAAGCATCTCTAAGAGTAGGTAGAAATGGTCCTTTTTTTTCAGTAGGGAAGAGTCAACAAAGCTGGGAACACTGAGTGGGGGAAGAGGAATGAAAGAGGATGGTGTGATGAAATGGTAGAGAGAATGTTGTGTACCCTTAGATCATCCTGTTCTCTGGAGTTTTATGCTGGTTTGGGTTGAGGGCAAGCCAGAGTCCAACACTCAGGCAGAAAGTTTGGTTAACAAGGATTCTGTTCTTAATTATAGATCAGTGGGAACAAAATACATGTAGTTCATGTAATTTTGAGGAAAAGAATGAGAATTCTTCAGGGACTGTCTGGCCTTGTCACAGGTAAACAAGGGGCGCATCTGCGAGCCTTATCTGTGTCACATGGGGAAAGATGTTTCTTTGCAGTAAGCCTTTTTCTGGATCACAGAGGCAGAGGGTAGGGGTAGGGTGGATTTCTTTAACCTTCCCAGATGACCCGGGATCACGAAGTTTGAGTAAAAGGCAACACTGTATGGGAATGAGAACAAAAGTAGCTCTAATTTGTAAATTTACTGACTTAGAAAAGGAAGCATTGTCATAGTGAGGATGTGTAGCCCAATGACATTAGATAAACCTGTTCTCCTGAAAGCCACTGGTCCAGGCAGTTCTTCTGAGGTGCAGTGGTATGGGTTGTCCTCTAAAGGAGGAAGTTGTGATGCATGAAGTTGAGAGGCTGATTCTCAGACAAGAAAACTATAACTTTAAATGCAGAACTTGGGCATGAGTGGGAACTGTTTTCTCTCATTTTTATCACTCTTTTGTGTTTGGACATTCAGTTTAGATTTTAACATTCCGTAAAATTTAGAGATGGTCTCACACTATAATTACGGGAGGAAGGTTAAGCCAAGCATGCTCCAGTGAACTTATTTTGAAACTAAATTATACAGTGGCACATTGCTTTCTCCGTGTATTCCTTTTTGTTACTTCCAAACATGGTAAAGCTTTTTAAATGCACAAACCAATTTATCATGTTTAACCTGTCACTGCTAAAATAAAGATGCTACCATGGTGACAATTTTAGTGGTTTGGAAAGAATTTGGGCCATGATGTCAAGCTGCTCTTCCCAACTGAAAGATACCTCTGATTTGTCATTATTGATGTGGTGGGTTATGGGTGAAGAGGTAGCTTCCTTTCTTGAGTATATTTTATTCATAGTACTTAGCCAAAGCATACTGATAAAATATATGAGGGAGCCCCCAGAAATATGTCTTTAGACAATTGAAAAATAAAAAAAAAAAAACTAAAGTAAATGGAGTTCGAAATTACTGACGTGACCTGTGTTGTAAGCCATAGTTTCACGTGAGCCAAAATAGGCTTGCTAACTCCTTATTTCCTTGCAACATTATTCAGATGAATAATATAGATGAAAGGGATATAGATATAGATGAAAGGGAAAGAATGGAAATGAAATCCTCCATTGTTAGAAGTTTTAATAAATAAGGTACATGTAATCATAAGTGTGTAAGAATGTGTACCAGTGGCTGCTGGCCACCCACTTACTTAATCTCCATAATCGGAAGGGGCTGGGCCCTGCCTTTTTATCATATGGTCCCAGTCACCTCGTAGTCACCTGGTGTCCTCATGCAATGGAGTGTGTAGGCAGCCCTGCACAGTGTTTTGACCCAGACTTTAGAACAAGCCATTATGTCCAAGGAACACTAATTTCCCTTAGTAAGAAATTAAATTTAGAAATTACAACAGGGTACTAGGCGTGGTACTAGGATAGATTTTATTCTTAGTTTTAGTATTCATGGATGAATGATTCTTTGAGTTATTCTTATATTTTTCTGACACAAATAATTTTGCTTTAAATTATGAAACCATTTATATAAACAAATGAGTAACCATAATATAGCAGGCACGTAACTCATGATTAAATAAATGTTAATATTCATCTTATCTGCTTTATATCTTATAGAGTAAGATGTAAAAAATTAATTATTTGGAAGTTGGCATGAAATATATGTAATAAATATGTGTGAATGTGCTTTATATTTAAAATGAGAGAAGTGGCATGATAATATCATATTTTCTCAACTTGTTTTTTTAGTCAATATGTTATCTTTTAAAATCTCCCATGGTAATACGAAGATGCAGTTTTATTGCTTTATAGTATTACATTAAGTTGATCAACAACAGGTTAATTGTGTACTGTAACAAAACATTCTATCCATGTTGCTTTGTGCTCAAGTACCAGACTTTCTCCGGGCACGGTGTCTGCAAGGGTACTTGCTGCCTTGGGAGACATCCGCACACCCAAGGTTCCCGAGTCCTAATGAATTTCCTCTCCAAATTGGCTGCACAAACTTGTACTTTACCAGTGTAAGTGTTTCCATTACCTCTGGTTCCAGTTATTACTATTTGGAATGGTGAAACATTAACGTTTATGGAGTGATCATTTTTATTTATATTTTCCTGAATACCAGTAAAATTTTGCAGTGTTTCCAGAAATCTATTTAGGTTTCTTCAATGTTATTTATATTATATTACATATATTATAGCTATAGGTCTAGTCAAGTTTCCTTTTTCATCATAAGTCAATTTTGATAGCATTTTTTCTAGAGTATTGCCTCATTTGTCTAAATGTTTAGAACTTTTGTGTATAAATTACTTCTATATGTTCATGACTTTTGAACATGGATAATATTTTATGGACTTTTGTTCTGCCTTTCTGGATTTCTCTATTTCTTTCTTTCCCAGCTTTATTGAGATAAAATTGATGGTTCTAGGTATTTTCACCATAAGCATGTTTGCTGCATATGTTTGCTGAAAGCATTTGTGCCACAAACATTTTCAGAGTTCAACTGATCAACTATAAGATAAACTCTTTATAAAAAATAAAATAATGAAAAATAAAGACAGTTAAAGGGATATAATAAATCATAAAAAATCTATAACAAAGTTAAAGACTACTGCAAAAAAAAATGAAAGACATTCTCTTCAAAAGTATTCATTCATAGCATTGGACATGTGTTTGCTTGTAGATGCATCTCTTGTACAACACTGCACTTTTCCTTCTTGCCACAATTTCTTCTTTTTTTAAGAGAGGTATCAGTTTCTAACTAAAGCATTGATAATTAAATCTCTCCAAGACTGTTGTAAATTAGTAACCACCTCCTTTGTATTTGTCATAGCTTGGTAAACTTGGTTTTGATGGGTGGGAGGGACGACTGCTCACTCAAGCATTTGTGAACTGGTATACTAGCATTTTCTAGTATGGTATGCAGTCTGGCTTTACATGAAGCTCTGCAATCTGGCATAATACAGACTTGTTATCATCCACTATTTTAAGACCACCGCATTAACTCATCGCCATATAGACCATCACGAGGGCTAAGATTTATATAATATAAAAGTGGGAGTACTTCCAGAACTTCGTCAATGGAGAAATGAAACCAAACTGATAACTAGCTTAAATACATTAAGTCTGTCCAATGAAAACAAAACTGTCAACCAGTTATTTTATCTTTTATGACAAAATAGCCTTACAGCCAATTAGCTGTTCAGCAAAAATGTGTGCTGCAAAAATGCTTATCGCAAAGTTGCTATGGCAAAGATAAGAGACACAGTAACTGATACAGTGTGTAAATTTAAAGTGCACAATGTGATGATTTGACACACACACACATGATAGAATGATTACCACAATGAGGTTAGTTAACACAGCATCACCTCACATAATATTTTCTATTTTGTATTATTTTGTTTTGTAGAAACACTTAGAATCTGCTCTCTTAGCAACTTTCAAGTACATAATGCAGTATTGTTAACTATCGTCACCATGCTGACTATTAGATCCTCACAGCCATTTACTTTCTAACTATAAGTCCATGCTTAATATGGACTTATATGGACTTACTCAGTTATGCTATTGTAATTAATGCATGAGTGAGCTTGGGTACATATATCTCTCTGAGGCAGTGATTTCATTTCCTTCAGATAAATGCCCAGAAGTGAGATTGCTGGGTTATATGGTAGGTCAAGTTTTAACTTCTCGAGAAACCTGCATTCTGTTTTCCACAGTGTTTGCAGCAACTTACATTCCCGCCAACACTATACAAGGACTCTTTTTTTTCCCATACTTTCAGCAACATTTATTTTCTTTGCCTTTTTGATATTAGTCATTCTAACAGGTGTGAGGTGCTGTCTCATTGTGGTTTGGATTTACATTTTCCTGATGATTCGAGTTGCTGAGCACTGATTTTATGTACTTGTTGGCCGTGTACATGCCTTCTTCAGAAAAAAAAATATATATTCAGGCCCTCTGACCATTTTTAAATTGGATTATTTGTTTTTTTTCCATTGAGTTGTACAAGTTATTTATATATTAGATATTAACCTGTTATCTGATAGATGGTTTGTAAATATTTTCTTACATTTTTGTAGGTTGCCACTTCATTTTGCTGATCATCATTTTTTTGATTGGCAGAAGACTTTTCTTTGATGTAGTCCCACTTGTTGATTTTTCTTCTGTTGCTTGTGGTTTTTGTGTTTTTTAATCATCTTACAAAAGTATTTCAATATTAGTAGTCTTTGTAAATAAACAGCTTCTGTCTTTATTTTACTTATGTTGTTTGATTCAATAATATAACAATTTGTCCACTTTGTTAGCTATGTATTATCTTATTAAAAGATGAAGACCCTAGAGTTCAGAGAGTTTGTGATTTGCCATACACAATAACAAGTAAAAAATGACCAAAAAACTGGTGTTAAAACCTAACTCAAACCCAAATACTCTGATTCCAATTTTAGGTCTTTAAACTCTTTATTAGTAATCAGGAACTGACACTTTTTCACAGAATTTATAGAAACATAAGTTAATATGTAGAAAAGAAATTTTATATAGAACAAACCCAAGCACATTTTCACTTTCCAGCATGTTGACAAATGACTTCCTAAGGATCAACCAAAATATATTTTCCATAGCAGCAGGCATAACTTTAGCTTCTGTTGAAAGGACCTGGGTAGTCATCTGTAGCATTCATTCATCCAGATGGTCAGCTCCATAAAAATTTGGATGAAAATTAGTATATGCAGATGAGCTGTAGATGCTTCACAGCTTGACACTGCTGAATGTTGTTTTTTCTTTTTTTAATTTGCCTGGAAGCTCAGAGCTTTTTCTTCTTTTTCTAGAAAAAAGGAGAAAAGCCACTTTTACATATCAATTGTTTTAATTCCACTATATCATAACAATCATATGTGTAATGTCCAAAGGATGATTATTTTAAGCTACTTTTGTAACTCAGACTTGAGACTAAGAGTGGTCTATCTCTATCAGGCTGACTTGCTTATTTTCGGTAACACTACAGAAAACACAACAGAAAGTACAGTTCCCTGAAGAATCCATCAAACTCCTACACTTATTTGCTACCTAGATAATTTTCCACTTTAATTACAATATCATGGGTTTCTTATTTTTAAAACTAAAAGAGTGCTAAGCTTCTGTATAACTATTTGGTAGCTTGAATTATTGTAATGTTTCCAAAAATATCTGAAAAATTTTAAAAGTAATTTACAGAATAGTAACATTAACTCACTTTACCCATGGTTTATGTTGTATCTGTTGGGGGTAAAATTAATTAAAGCTACAGTATTTCAAGTTTGAGGTTGTCTATATTTATATCCTTAAAGTTATAGTTTAGAATGGTAGGTAAAATATATAGTATATATAGCGTACTCTGAAAAGATTTCCCACCTGTTTAAATTAGAAACATGAAGAAGAAGAAAAAGAAGAAGAAGAAGAAAAAGACTTATTTAAAGTAACTAAATTATAAATTTAGAACAAAATGTAACAAAGCCAAAAATGGAAAGAGCATTATTTTTTTTAGTTTTACAATATGAGAATGATAATCTCTCTTTTGTAAATGCCACACCGTAGCAAAGACATTTGAAATTATAGAATGACTTAATAATAAATAAAATTTTTTTAATTCACAATTTTGAATGGATATTATAGGAGTTTATCCTACCAACATCACATAAGAAAAGTCAAATTTAGACTTTCCCTTTTATCAGAATGGAAGTCCCTTTTCTTTTTTTTAATTTTTATTTTTACATAATTCTTGTTTAAGTACAGTTTTCTGTCTTATATTCCCAGCCCTGCCCGCTCTCCGCCCCAGTGCTCCCCACCTCCCTCCCATTTCCGCCCCCCACCTTGGTTATTGTCCATGTGTCCTTTATACTCGTTCATGTGAGTCCATTCCCTTTTCCCCTATGATTCTCTCCCCTCTCCCTTCTGGACCCTGTCAGCCTGTTCCATATTTAAGTGTCATTGGTCATATTTTGCTCGCTTGTTTGTTTTGTTGTTTAGATTCCTGTTAATGGTGATATCATACGGCATTTGTCTTTCACCACCTGGCTTATTTCACTCAGCATAATGCTTTCCAGTTCCATCCATGATGTTGCAAAAGGTAGGAGCTCCTTCTTCCTTTCTGCAGCATAGAATGGAATTCATATCCATAAATCAGTAAATGTAATACATCACATAAACAAAAGCAAAGACAAAAACCACATGATCATATCAATAGAGGCGGAAAAAGCTTTTGATAAGGTACAACACCCATTTATGATAAAGGTACTCAGAAAAAATGGGACTAGAGGGAGCATTCCTCAATATAATAAAGGCCATATATGAAAGACCTACAGCCAACATCATACTCAATGGGCAAAAGCTAAAAGCTTTTCCACTAAGATCAGGAACAAGACAAGGTTGCCCACTTTCATCACTTCTATTCAATATAGTATTAGAAGTTCTAGCCACAGCGACCAGACAAGAAAAGGAAATAAAAGGCATCCAAATCAGAAAGGAGGAAACAAAACTGGCATTGTTTGCAGATGACATGATAGTGTACATGGAAAACCCTATAGCCTCTACCAAAAAACTGCTTGAACTAATAAATGAATTTGGCAAAACAGCAGGATACAAAGTCAATATCCAGAAATCAAAGGCATTTTTGTATACCAACATGAATCAGCAGAAGCAGAAATCAGGAAAAAAATCCAATTCGATATAGCAAAAACAAAAATAAAATATCTGGGAATAAACCTAACCAAGGAGGTAAAGGACCTATATGCAGAAAACTACACAACACTGAAGAAAGAAATCAAGGAAGACACAGACAAATGGAAACATATACCATGTTCATGGATTAGAAGAATTAACATCATCAAAATATCCATACTACCCAAAGCAATGTACAGATTCAATGCAATACCTATTAAAGTTCCAATGGCATATTTCACAGACATAGAACAAACACTTCAAAAATTTATATGGAACCATAAAAGACCCCGAATAGCAGCTGCAATTTTGAGAAAGAAGAACAAAGTAGGAGGGATCACAATACCTGATACCAAACTGTATTACAAGGCTACTGTAATCAAAACAGCCTGGTACTGGCATAAAAACAGGCACATAGACCAATGGAATAGAACAGAGAGCCCAGAAATAAACCCAGCTCTCTACAGTCAATTAATATTTGACAAAGGGGGCAGTAACATAAAATGGAGTAAAGATAGCCTCTTCAACAAATGGTGTTGGGAGAACTGGACAGCTCCACGGAAGTCCCTTTTCAATGTCAAAGCCCAGAGGGAAGGGGGATAGAGCACACCTTCCAAACCTGGAACAGCAGTAGATGGAAACATGACTTTTTCTTTTCCCCGCAATATATGTGATATGTTTCCATATAAAAATGATGATAAATAATATATTAATAGTATAGTTAAGTGATATAAATTTATATGGGGTACATGGAAACATAATTATTTTATATTAATTTAATAAGAAAAACTACCTTAAGTTATAATCAGCTGATCAACAAATAAACTTCAGAGCTATAAATTCAGTCATTTCTAAATTTATCATACCCATTCAATCTATTATTTTTACGTTTGCCACTCTTGAAACTAACACCATATCTTACCAAATCTATGGTATACTCTATTGGAAGACATATTATTTTATATATCTCTATGGAAAAATGAAATACAATTAAATGACCCTGTATTCATTCTAAATTCAATCTTAATGTGAGGGGTGACAAAATGCAAGAGAGCACATCTTAGAACTGAGCATATATGATATTGTTTTAATATGCTTTTTGTTATGTTTAACCATCTATATGTGAGCCTCCAAACTTTTTAAAATCTGTATTTCAACATCAAATATTACATTATTTTGTGATATTAGTTTATATCTTTCATAGTTCAGTATCATATAAAATTTTACAGATATGCCATGATTTTTAATTTTGATTTTTATATTATTTTGTTATATATATATGAATTATGTATATACTGTATAAATTATATATATAATTATATATATAATTTTATAACAGAAGCCATTTACTGACTCTTAAGGACATCTTTTTCTGAGGTGTAATTTAGGAAAGCTTTAGTTGCATTAGCTTATTTTATGGAAACTTTGACCATCAACTACTTTATTTTGTAGTAGTTTAAGGATGTATGCATGTCTAATTGAATGTGAATGTGTGCTGTTTGGTTAAATACTTAAATATCATTTAAGTTGATGTGTATACTTCTTTATAAAGTTCTAATAATATTGCTAAGATTTTTAGCTATATGTGTCTTCTTACCTTGTGTTAATACTTTAAAATAGATTGATACCTAGATAGAAACATAGATCCATAGGTAATGGAAGAAACAGGCTCAGCATGAAAGTGAGTTAAAATTGAATAACTGGTTGATGTACTACCTAGATCATTTTTAGGAACAAAAATTACTTTCCCAACATTTGGAAATGCCCTGAAAGATGGCCCGTGAAGATGACTCCCTTGTTCAATTAGACTTCATTTTGTTGAAGTCGGAAACCAATGACTGATCATTACAGGGCCTATCAAGGCCTGATGTCCCAAATGGAATGACTACGAAGGTCTATCACATCTCCAGAGCTCCCAGTGGGGTTTTCTGAGGTCTTCATTTGAACCTATCAGTGCTCAAAACTGCCCCCCCACCCTTAGGTGTTTAATCCCAGGAGCATTTCCTAATAAATGTCCTGTTTCCAAATCTTTATCTAGGAGGCTGCTCCTTGGGAAGCCTAGCTTGGACAGCAAGTGGATCTAAACTTTACAAAAGAAATACATAAACATTTCTCTTCCTCCAGGGGCACAAAACACAAGGTGGGCATGTTTTGTTATTGTTGGCTGCATATGAAAGAAGAATACAGACATAATTTTCTGCAAACTATTTAACAATATTTGAATGACACTGCTCTGGTAGGTCATGCCATTTGCAACTCACAGGGAATTCTCTTTACAAACTAAGGAACAAGGAATGCTGGGAAGTGAGCTCAGATTAATGCACTTGAAAACCATGTGGATAAAGAACTCAAGTGAGAAGAGTAAGTGAAGACACTAGCCTTTGTTTTACCCAGTGACTCAAATACAGTACCTTCAGAGGGTAGATCAAACCCATTATTTCTTTTTAGTTTTTATTTCAAGGGAAGGATTATGTGCATAGACAATGTTTGCTGTGAAAAATGCTTCCAACAAATATGTTTATGACAATTTTTATGGTGAAAATACCTAGAATCATCAATTTTACCTCCACAGAATTGGAAAAAGAAGAGAAACTAATTGGCTATAAGATAAAATACCAAAAAATAAAATAAAGTAAAAGAGGATTATTTAAAAGAATATAATGAAACATGAAAAATTAATAACAGAAGTCAACTTTAATGGAAAAGCTGTAACTTTAAAAAGCATTAACTTTTCCATTATGTAACTGAGGTTAGTAAGAGAATATATTCATATGAAGGAGTTTATTGTAAATATTCCTGGATGAGACTAAGAAGAATAACAAGACAGGCTGAGGAGTTTGGAATTTGCTCTAAAATCCATAGGAACCATCAAAAGAGGTTTTTCTTAATAATTTATTTTTCATTGTATATTTTATTATCATTTATCCCCTTATTCCCTCTTTTACCTTCTCCCACTTTCCTCCCCCTAGAATCGCTACATTGTTGCCAGTATCCCTGAGTTTTTCTTTTTAGCTCTATCTCTCTACCCCCCAACTCCACTCCCCCACCCAGAGCTGTCAGCCAGCTCTCCATTTATAAATCTGTCTCTATTTTGCTTGTTAGTCCAGTTTGTTCATTAGATTCCACATATGAGTGAGATCATATAGTATTTGTCATTCTCTGACTGGCTTATTTCACTTAGCATAATGTTCTCCAGGTCCTTCTATGTTGCAGCAAAGGGTAAAATTTTCTTTTCTTTTTTTTACAACCAAGTAGTATGCCAAGTAGTATGTGCAAAAGTACCATAGCTGTTTTATTCACTCATATACTCATGGACTGTATAACATTGGTTATAGAGAGAGGATTAACATTTCTATCTAGGGAACTGATTGTGGAAATAGGAACAGACCCTTTTCAAAAATATTTCAGTGGAAGATTCAAAAGGAATAGGAGATTAATTGGAATTACACATAATTCCAGTAAAGAGAAAGAAGCAAACCAAGTGACACCAAAGTTTTGCCTCAAGTTGATGCAGAGTACCTTAACAGGGGTCATAAGCAACACATGCACACACACAGTCTAGTGTAGATGCTGAGACACAGGTATAACGATTGGCTAATTCAGTGTTTTTGTGTTTTGTTTTGCCTGAACTACATTAATTTTCTGCCTTAGATTATTGGCATCTAAAATATGATTATTGAGAGCTGGCTGGTGTGGCTCAGTGGATTGAGTGCTGGCCAACAAAGCAGAGGCTCTGATTTGATTCCCAGTCAGTGCGCATACCTGGGATGCGGACCAGCTCCCCAGTAGGGTGTGTGAGAAGTAACCACACATTGATGTTTTTCTCCCTCTCTTTCTCCCTCCCTTCCTCTCTCTCTAAAAATAAATAAATAAAATATTTAAAAAATAAAATATGATCATTGAAATCTATATATTTATAAGTGGGGGGCAGAGAGAAAGAATGTTAGGACTAGCTTTCAGTAATATTGAAATATATATATATTTGTTGACAAATATATATATATGTAACGACATGTGTTTATTTCTGACTAAGAAACTTTGGAAGAAAAGTTGTAATATCACAAGAGAGTATCGTTTCTCTCTTATTCAAGGGACTTTAAAGTTTGGGTTCTGCTTTGTAGTTTTTAACAAAAACAGTGCTGTACTTAATTTTGTGATGCTACATGAATAAAATGTAAAGAGTGATTGGTTGAGTTTTGAGGTTATGGTTCTTGAAAATTGCTGAAATGGTCACACTTTACATCAAGTGAAAAGAGCTGTTTTACGAGGTAGACGTGGCATAAACTTTTGCACTGAGTACATTTATTATAAACAAATATTAGGTGCTTCGTGAGAGACCTTAATTTTATATATACTATCACATAACTATAAAATTAGACTTTAAAAATATTTTTAGTAGGTAGCAAATAATCAAGTTAAGGCATCAAAGTTTAACTGGATGGGTTTGTATGATGCCAGTGTCCACATCCATGGCATCAGTCTGGGCTATTGCAATAGAACTTAATATGCCTCATATCTTAGTATTTTTACCTAAATGTGTGAATGTTAATTTCAGAATCCACACATTTTTATTACTTAATAAATACAGCTTGCACATTTTATCACATCTAAAACTTCTGCTACATGAAGTAATAACATTTGAGCTGAAGCATAAGAAATTGCAGTATTAAGCATGAAAACTGTCTTAACCAAGTCACCACTGATGTCTAATACTGATATGACTTCAAATGAGAATTCTATGAGTATTTTGGGAAAAGAGAAGGAAAATATACCAAACATCCATTCGGGAAGAAATTTTGATTTTGCAAGTACAAGAAAAAAGCATTAAGCTGTAATTAAAAAAAAAGTTATGGAGCTCTCCAGAAAGCTTGAAGCCAATTTAATTGATGCAACCAACCTACTTTTCTTTACATGTTATAAAAAAATCAGTAATCTGAGGGTTAGTTTTTCAAAGGTTATGGAATTTTGCAATTATATTTTAAAAGCAAAATACATTTTTATGTATGTAATTTTGAAATTAAAATAATCCAAAAATGCACCTCTGATGTGAGGTCCACTGTTAATTATCTTGAGTTACAGATTGGGATGTAAATATATCATCACAACAGGAGTTATATATAGCTAAGTGAAAAATTAATGCATCTTATTTTAGTAGAACCAAAAAAATAAAGACCAAGATATTTGAAATTATCTTCTGGGTTTTGGAATCCCATAAAGAAATAATTACATTGTCAAACTGCCAAGTTACAGAACCTGCAGCTCTGAAAGGATCCCCTCGTCAGTGAGTCACCAGCATTTTTGAGTGTACGATCAGGGAGTTTTTTCCTGAGCAGTTGCAGTGTTCACATTATAGGACTTGATTAAAGATACAAAATGAATTCATTTTAATAGAATACCATTTTTCTTGTCCGACATAGTGTTATTTCAGTAGAGAATATTTGGAAGGGGTACTGGATGGAGAGAGAAAGAAAATAAAGAAGATAAACATGGTGTGTGTGTGTGTGTGTGTCTGTGTGTGTGTGTGTGTGTGTGAGTGTGTGAGTGTGTGTGTATATTACCCTGTAAGGGGGACAACTGAGAGAGGAGCATATTTATTTGCTAGATAGCAGCAGTAGATTTATAACATGCATACATAATATGATATAATCTTAAGATTACCTCTTATAAAAAATAAAAGTAGCTTAGACACTTTAATTGACTCAGAATATATGTAATATAAGAAAATTGGTTTTGGTTAATTATTTTTAATTAAAATCTGAAGGTTTCTTCATAAGCCAATATATTAATCAGAAAATATGATGATTTTGCTAAGGAAAATAATAATGTTTCCAAGTGTTATTTGAATAACATATAACTGATTTAATATACTTTTCTTATTAAATATATATATATATATTACTAACGATAAGCCTTTAAAATTTGAGGAATTAAATATTCAGACACTAGTATATACTTATGTATAACAAGTTCTCAAAATTTACTCCAAGCTGGTGTTTGGAAACAAGAGTCATTTAATAAAATTATTTTATAATTGCTAACAGTAACTGTAAATGTTATTATTTCAGGTAAAATAGTTTTAGTCTGCTTATACTGGTACTCTATTCTATTAAAGTAGTCTGATTTTGTAAGTTGTATTTACTTCAAGAAGTTATGTTGCCTTATGCAACTTTCTCAAAGCAATGGGGTAGAAGCGCACATGTTAAATTCATGAACTCACCATTCCTTCATTCTCTTCTCCGTTCATCTACCCATCCAAATACTGTAGTGCAGTGAACAATAATCAGTGACCCTCTAATTGTATTTTCTGAATTAACTTGAAAGAGAGATGATCCTCTCTTGTGGTGCTGATTTTCCTGTGCAGTATGGTACTAAGGAAGACCTTGTCAATAAGCTCTTCACATACATTCATATACATTTTGTATGTATAGGCTTAATGCCAAAGCCTATACACATGATACAAAGAAACAATACTTTGGTACATTCTACTTGGTATGTGTCTATCAAATATTTTATGAAGACTATGAATATAGTCTTCAACAACAGGAGAAGACTGTTGATTGTGAATATAGTCTTCAGCAACAATAGGTATTATACCCAGTTCAACCTACTTAACAATAGATACTAGCTCAATAGATATTGCTTTCCATTTCTTAAGTAGGATAATAAATCCATTAAATACTTTAATTCCAATTGTATCTGTATCTATATCTATCATTGGAATTAAAGTGTTTAACGGATTCATTGTCCTACTTAAGATATGGAAAGAAATATATATATTTAATTCCATACACAGAGAGAAATAGATGGATAAATATATCATTTATATACAAGTTGTTTCCCTGATTGTTGTGTCTATTCAAATCCACAAACCTGACATTGTTATGTATCTCGGACTATGTTTCCTGTTAGAGTGGACAACAAAATTGACAAGCTAGAACACAGATTAGGAAAATCAGTCAGTGTAAAACTACAGTTCAAGCAGTATTTTGAGCAAGTAAATTATCTCTAAATTATAGTACTTTATCTTCAAAGTTTTGTAGATTAAATAAGTTGTACTTCCTAAAATTGGAATAGACATCTAGTCAGTTTTTTTCTGTAGTAAGAAATGGTTATGGTGTTAAAATATGCATTTTATTTTCTATTTGGTGCTTGGCATATGTCAAGATGAATTTCATCTTTACATAAAATCAAAATGCATTTCACACTGTGAACTTTTTATAAGCCGGTTTGAGCAGAACACTCATTAAGAGTAATGGAGATTGAACATATACAGACACTGTTTCACCACAACAAAATTTAAATCTCTAATGTTCAGGATATTACCAAGCATGAAAGATTCATGAGTTGGGATCTTAAAATTAAAAGGTATATAATTTGGTTTACAAATCCAATCAATCTTTCCTGTGTTTGCAGAATTTGTATTTTGTCACCAAATGTTGCTACAACTAGAAAGGTAGTTTTTCACTTCTTTAACCAGGTGCAACACACCTATTATGAAACAGATACAGGGTAAATGAATGCATGTGGGATCTTACTGGGAGTGTGGCAAGAATTAGAATGAGTATGGGGAGAGTTTAAAATGTATTTTTTCCCTACTCTGAATATGCAATAGTAGCATTCTATCTAGTTTTTAAAATTCTTTTTCATACCTTTTCTCAAACACCTAACTGTTCGTTAGTTGCCAAACTTATGCTAGGGGCTGGTCAATGACTTAGTCAGCTATGGCTGTCATAACAAATACCACAGGCTGGATGGCTAAGTAACTGGAATTTATTTTCTCACAGTTTAGGAGGCTGGAAGTCTAAGATCAAGGTGCCAGCGGGTTTGGTTTCTCCCGAAGCCTCTCAGCTTTCAGACAGAAGCATTCTCACTGTGGCCTCACAATGCCTTTCTTTGGTACATGCACCTCCCTGGTGTTTCTTTCTGTCTTTTATAGGGCCACCAGTCCTTTTGGATCAGAGCTCCACCTTTATGGCCTCATTCCACCTTAATTACCTTCTTAGAGGCCCCATCTCTGATTGTGATCCCACTGAGGGCTAGGGCTTCAACATGTGAATTGTGAAGAAACACAATTCAGGAAGTAACATTTCATCACTATTTTCCTCTCTTTTCTTACTCTAAAAGTTAAAATTTGGTCTCAGGTATGGGCTTCTGTGTGTATTAAACTAATTCTGCATATTTAGATCTTATTTTACACAATGATTTTGCTCACAGGAAATGATGAAATGTAAATAAGTGAGGATGAGAAGCAGTATAGTTTGGTGGGTCAGCCTCCAGATCTAGGCCAGGCTGTCTGGGCTGGATTCTGGTCTCACCATATACCGGCTGAGAGACCTTGGGAAAATATCATAACCTAAATTTTCTTATGTGTAAAACTAGCAGAATAAATAATGCTTTACAGGTGATTCACAAAGTATTATAAAAATTCTGACAAATAGTAAATGCCTTATATATATATATATATTACCTAATTTTATTATTGAGAATATGTTTCTATAATTTTGATATTTAAAGAAAGGCTTTGATTATTTTTTAAAATGAAGGAGATTTTTGAAAACGTTTCTGTTGCCAGTCGACAACGTGCACGGACTCTGGGGTCAGGCTGCCTCGGTTGCCTCCTGGCCCTGTCACTTCCTAGCACAGTGTCCCCGAGAAGCCGCTTGGCCTCTCTACTCATAATTTTGCTTGTAGGTGAAATGACATTAAAAAGGGCAATTTTGGGATTGTTGTGAGCATTAAATGCAGTAATGTAGATAAAATGTTCAGAGTGTTGATTGGCACAAAATGAGAATTAATTACTCTTGTGACTTTCACCTATATAAATATTAAAATAAAGATGAGCATGCCTTAACTGTTCATCTCACAGCTACTAACTTACCAAATGTGTGCTGCAAAGTAAATGTGTGCTCCAAACTTTGTTTTTTTTAATTCACCCACACCTGAACAGTAGCCATTTGTCCCCAGCTGTCACTGCTGCAATTCAAGTTTTTCCTTCTGCTTTGGAGGACATTTCTGAGTAGGCAAATGGAGAAGACACTCAGCTTCTAAAGCAGTTCCTACAGACTGACTTTGTTTGTTCTTTTGTTTGTTTGATGTTTGCGTAGATGAAGAGCAATGCCAGTGTTTCATGTCTGCCTTGTTGGGAAAGAAATAGTTAAATCACCCCATTTAGAGCTATTCTCTAAATGATGGGGGCAGCAGAGGAAGGATCTCCAAAAACATGTAGAATTTTAAGGAGAAACAGGGTGAGTTAATGGCAGGTCAACAGGCTGATGAGAAACCTTCAAATTGCACCCCTTCTTTGACCCAGAAGTTATGCATCTCTCGATTTATCCATTGAAAATAATAGAACAAGGCTTACAAGTGTAAGTATGAAGTTGTCCCATAAAAAGTGAAAAAATTTGTCTATAACCTTGTATGATGATAGTGGCTTGTATGCTTGCTATCACTGTGGATGGGTATGAAACACATACATATGTATACACTTACATCTGTACTTACCAAAATAACAGTGGTTATCTTGGGATGCTCAAGATTTGTTTTCCCCAGGATGTTTGTTATTTGATAATCAGTTATATGTGTGATCTTATAATAACGATGCCAAACAAGCCCTGGAGTTAGCAGAAATTTATAATTCACGTGCTGCAAGTAAGTGCTGTAAGCCTAGATGGCGTGATGCATTCTCTCTGTTCCTTAGTTTCCTCATTTATTTAAAGAACACAAGAAAACAGGCCTTCTCAAACTCATAAGGCTGCTGTAGGAATAATATAAGATGGAAAATATGAAAGTGCTTTGTAATACCGAAAGAACAATGTAAACATTAGGGGTTAGTGTTAGAGGTGATAGTGAATTTGATGATTCTCTTCCTAGGTGATTAAGTGGCACAGTGTACATTCTACTTTTTCTGTAGAAAATATTCCTTGGAAATACAGGTCCCATTAAAAGCCCATTCTGGACAGAAATTTAAACTGAATGCATCATAACTTCACAAGAATGACCGTATTTGGACACTGCTGATGAAAGAATGGGGCCAGCATAGTGGAAGCTGCAGTGCTCAGGGCACTGTGCACTGGTTTGATCCCAGCTGGCTGAACCCTGGGAGCTTTTGCACAGACACTATCAACATATCGCTTGTTCAGTGAGAGTTTATCTTGCTGCAGTTATTGGGGCACTACCAAAGCCGTGGAGGCAAAGGAGCCTCAGCTCCCCTACCTGCCTGGAGAGAGGATTAGAGGGTTTCTTTTCTTTAGGTACCTGTGTCTGGTTTCTGTATTTGGAGGGCTTATTTTTAATAACTGAAGAGAAGAAGGTGAAGTGAATATATTCCTTCTGAGAGACTGGAAAGGTGATATGATCCATGATAAAAGCTTCTTGCTATAAAATAAACGACACAGACTTAATTACCTAGCACTTCTCCGCATCCGACTTAAACCCCTGTTCTCTGGGCTAGCACAACTTTGTGTAAAACAAATGCAAGATGAGAGGATTTTTTTCTTTTTAAAATCTTTTATGTATTTCTTTTTGCTCCGATATAGAAAAATTTATAAAATGCACCTCTTGAATTGTTCTTTAAGCTGAAATTGAGTCTACGAAGCCATTTCATCACTGGGCATTATTTCACAGGATGGTGGCTGTCAAAAAAGCTACATTAAACTTAACACATGGCAGACTGCATCTTAGAAGGAGATTCTGGGAGAATAAGTCTTAGGAGGAGCACAGAGCCAGTAATCGATGCTGAAATCTTGGCTTTGTAGCTGGTTACTACATAGAGGACTGACATTCCAGATTCAGATTGTGCACCTAGGTACGTAGTGGGCTACTCCCTGGGTGCTGCTTTTAAGGCTTCATGAGGGATAGTTTTATGAGCTACTGCATGTTAACCTACATGTTTAAATCTACACAGCAACACTTAGAAATCACACCCGACATTCATTGTGTGCTAGAAAAAAAAAAGTGGTTTTAGAATAGGCGACTCATGATCAGATTCTAACTCAATCATTTACCACATAGAATTTAGGACAAGTCAGTTAAATTATGTGATTTCCAAAGTCCTTATCATACCTACTAGGGAATTTTAAAGGATTAGAGAATATATATGTAAAATGCAATGCCCATTAGCTGATCAGAATATCCAATTATTCAGAGATAATATTTAGATTCAATACTTACAAATTTATCATATAAAATGATTTTTACTGATTCAGGTTTGGAACTTAACAGATCTTATTTGTTTAAAAATAAATATTATATAGTGATTTGTTACAGACTTGCAAACTAAATCCATCTTTAAATGTAGAGCATATAGAAATAATTCTTTGCCTTTCCTCCCACTACTTAAAACCACCTATTAATAGTGTTTCACTCAGTTTGTGTACTAATGTGTGTATCTATGAATAGAGAAAGAAGAATGGTGTTGGAGATAAATTCTCTTTGAAAGTTGCCACACATTTTTTTAAGATTTTATTTATTTATCTTTAGAGGGGAAGGGAAGGAGAGAAGGAGAGAAATATCAATGTATGGTTGCCTCTCGTGAGTGCCCTGCTGGGAACCTGCCTGCAACCCAGGCATGTGCCCTGACTGGGAATCGAACTGCAATCATCTGGTTCGCAGGTCCGCACTCAGTCCACTGAGCTACACCAGCCAGGGCAGTGGCCACACATTTTTAACCTGTTAATAAGACTCTGTGTACAGACCCTGGTTTCTCTTCCCAAAACAGTGCAAGCTGTTAGGAAAACATGCCACTTGAGGCTTGATAAGCAGAAATCACGTTCATCTAAGTTAAGAAGTTTGCTCCTGCCCCAGGTGTTGGAGAAGAAGTTAGTCTGCATATACTTTCAATCAAAAAAGCAATTTGCTGGCAAAAGGCTACTGAGACACGTGCAGAACCTCCCTTCTGTAACACTGGGAATGAAAGATTACAGGAAGCCACACAAGTCCATTGGGAGTTAATCAGTTTAGTCGCTAAGCAAAGTATGTGTGTCCCCAACATCCTTTCTATCCACTTTATTTCATGCTCTATTTATATTTATTGAACTCGTTCTGCATCTTCACACTATTCTAGAAGCTAGGCACTTAAAGATGAATAAATAGAGTATTCTTCCTTTCAGAAGAAGGAGAGACATAAGTGCATGTAGTACAAGATGTAACACCTAGTAAATACTGCTACTATTGAATGTGCTTGGTGCTGTCATAGAAATGCATAGCAAATATTATGGCATCACAGAATATAAAGAGTGATTAATTTTGCCTGGAGGATTAAGGAATGCTTAAAGAATGGGTAATATTGGATTGAGCTGGGCCTGCCAATTGAATACAGAGGATGGGAAACTTGGAAACATTTTGTAGACAGAGGAAGCAAACAAAGGCTGAGAGAAAGGTAAATTCATAATTCTTTGCAATACCCTTCTGTGCAGACAGAAAGTGTATTGTGTTTAGAGTTGTAATTCAGGAAGACAAAGTCAGTCTCATTTGGTTGGGGTCGTGAATGGTGTGCTGCATTGCTTGGACTTCGTTCCTGAGACATTTATATGCTGGCAATTTAAAAAGTGTCATTAGGGAAAGGCATGGATACAACCATGTCACAGAAAATCATCTCCAGGAGCAATGTGGGAAAGAGCCTGGGGTTAAGGATTGGGCCAAGAGGAGGAGACAGGCAAGGAGTCCATTATAAGAACCATGAAGTAATCTGACCAAGGAACAAAAAGCCAGGCATAGCTCACAATTCACTGTCAGAGTGGTGCAGCGCCTGCTTCATAAAATGTGATTGTAGTGACTGTAGAACATTAATTTAAGAATTTCCAGGGGGCAAGAAAATTTACATCAATAATAGAAATAACTTTAAATAAGTTACTTGGATGAAACTAAAACTTCTGTTGAAAGTTTTTATGAAAATTATGTACTTAAAAGTTATTCTCTCTTCCTCCTTGTGCTAGGTATATATGGATGAGTGAGTAAATGTCTTTTCATTCAATCATGTATTCAGTCTTCATTCACTAAGTCATTATGAATTGTCTCCATCTATTAGATACTACACTAGGCGCAGGGTGCTGAATGAGACACAACCTTTTTGTTCGGGCATCTCACTGTTAAGAGACTTGCTCCGAAATTATGTGTACAACAGGGCATATTTATCACACCAAAGCCTTTGCTCCGCAGAAAATATAGTTAGGGACAAAAATGATATTATTTGTTAGAACATATCACAGTGATTCTATGATTTGAAACTGTATATGGGGTGTGGTGTTTCTGGAAAAATTCTCAAAATAAATCTATTTTGGAACATGATTTCTTCCTTACATTTTGAGAAAATAATTACACACTGCTAGAAGGGGAAAAGGTGGCATTGTGCCAAACCATTACTGCTATCAGGGGTTAATCAGTTTACTGTGTTCCTATATCCTAGACAGTTCTGAACCACAGAAAACTTTTTTTCTTTTTTACCTCTGGAAGTGGAGGGTGGTGATATTCTTTTTCTTTCCTTTCTTTATTTTTTAAACATAAATTCTTCCTGTAGGATAAAACTAGAGTGACCACCATAGTTATCGCACATTTCATTTTGGGTAAGGAAGCAGCTATGTCATTGATTCTAGCCCAGAGTGAGGGAATCCACAGTGATCATTTATTTCCATTTGAGACAGGGCATATTCACCAAAACCTTGGCTCAGCAGAAAATACAGTTTGGGAGCAAGTGAGCATTTGAGATTGGGCTATTGAAAACACATAAGGTACAGTTAATATAAGTTGCAACAGTTCTGTTGCAGAGGGGAAAAAATACCTTTAAAGAACTATTTATCCATAAAACAAATCAATTTTTTTCTCTCTAGTTTTGTCAAAGGGGCCCTGCCTAATGGTCAGGAGTCTGGAGTTTACAGAATGGAACCTAATGGATGGCACTAATGTATCCATCTTAGTTAATTACGTGGTAACTTTTGGAACTTGAATAATGTTTATTGCTCATGTCCATCTCCTGCTGCGTGCTGCTTCAACTAAATGTCGCAGACTTTTATTTATGCTCAATTTTAAAAGAGCGTTCTGTAATCTAGGAGCTTATCATATTAACTCCTCCTCCAAACAAGGGCAGAGATACAAATAAAGAGGTTATTAAAATCTGCTGTAAAAGACATAGATCTTTCATTAAAAGTTTCTAGACAAGCAGAAACATATAAGCTTAACTCAAGAAGATTAACACGGTTAGGTTAGAGGCTAATTGTGTTTTGCATCTGAAATGTAATAAAAGTTTGTACCCTTCGGGGGCAAATGCAGCTAAGGTTCATCAATTATTACCATCTTTAATTCTGCAAACCCTGGAAAACTAATTCAGAGCAATAGTACGGCTAGTTAGGATGATAAATCTCTAATTAAACAAGGAACTGTCTTCTTAAGTGAATAATCTGTATCTAGATCTCAGTGTGGCTCAGTGTATTTAAGTGTGTGTGTGGGAGAAGAATCAAAGTGGGTTTATACTATTCGAGGTAGAGAGCTTGAGGTATCTGGAAATGCTATTGACATGAGTATAAATTATTAATGTCATAATTTCCTGAAAGCGAGCTTTGTCACTTCATAAATATTAACTTTATGAAAATTTTATTATAATTTTTCCAGCCAATTACTTTGTCAGAACACTGCAAGATGGATTCTTTGAAGCCAGAGTTCCATCTAAATAATGTTGAAATCTGAAATGCTTCTGGCACCGTCATGGAAGGGACACAGGTTTTACGTGTGAAACTAAAGTTGTAAGTCAAGGAGGAATGTTGGGTTTTCCAAGTGTGATTTTTCCTGTTTGTTTTATGCTTTTAAAATAGCCACTAGTAAAATATGATTTAAGATTTAGGCCGTGGCTGGTGTAGCTCAGTGGATTGAGTGCGGGCCTGCGAACCACATGATCGCGATTCAATTCCCAGTCAGGGCACATGCCTGGGTTGCAGGCCAGTTCCCAGCAGGGGACGCCTGAGAAGCAACCATACATTGATATTTCTCTCCTTCTCTCCTTCCCTTCCCTTCTAAAGATAAATAAATAAAATATTAGAAAAAATATAAAAAGGATCTAAAAAAGATTTAACGTGAATGGTATAGAAATTTATAAGAATTAGTTAATTTTATCATTTTGGAAACATGTTTATTGGATAAATATTGATGGTAGTTCAACCTGCTGAGAATTCTGCCTCTTCTATAAGCAACACCAGCCAAGAAAACATTACTCTCATTCTGTTTCACTGTTAACTTGTACATTGTGATTCAAACTATTAAACTCTGTCTTATCAAAAAAATAATGTTGGCAAGGCTGCCACATGCTTATAATTGGATATTGGATAGATAAAGTCAACAATGGAAAAAAATTTAAACTTTAACCAATTATTACTTATAAGGTGAAGTGAATAAATCACATTTTGTTTGAAAGAATGTCTGTATCTGATACGCAAGGTTGTGACCTGTTAAGGCAAAGAAACTTTTACCCCCTTGCCCTCCTCAAAGAATGAATTGCCTGGGAGTACAGAGAAGAAGGGGTCTGGCAAGAGCCTAGGTCTGCAGCATCAGTGATGATGAGACCATTTCCTGTGCAACTGCGTGTTAGCAGAACCTAGTGGCTACAGATGCATATAGTCCTTACCCCCAGGCTTAAAATTAGAAAATCAAAGACCCTAATAGAGAAGGCTTACGTTGAAACTAGATGCTGGCCTCTGTGTGGCTGCTTTGTTGACATCTCGTCACATTAAATTTACTAGAAACTTGAAAGAAGAGTAAGGCAACAAGAAAAATGGGGAGAAAAATCAATGCATTGCAGCAGGTCTAGGGACCAATCTAAAAGACAAGCTTCAGTTGTCCTTCCAATGTGCCTTTTTTCATTTTGTGATGCTGTTAAAGTAAGATCTTCATTAGTTACCTCTGGTGTTTACAATCCCCACAATAGAAATAAAAAGGAAATGAGATGTTCCATTTTTAATATTACACATACAATCATTTTAGAGTGTGGAGGTTAATTCTCCCTGCAAAAGTGCGTGAAAGGAATTAAAGGAAACAATTTGAACGTTTTAATTCTTTTTGTTCATTTCAAGGAGTGGAATTAGGCAACAAAACACAAAACAATTATATGTTTAATTTAAAACACATATTGATTTTTTCCTGAACAATAGATAGGCACCGCCACTAAATATAAAGCTTAACTTGTGTAAATAAAATATTTCCCTGCCTAATAACTCAAAACTAAAATGATAGTGATAGCAGATGCCTAGTGTACCAAGATAATATTTATAGAATAAATGAATCTTAGTCATTGCTATTATAAGTAATGCATGGAACAAACCAGGTATAGATGAAAAAACTACTGTTTAAAATTTCTTTCTAATCCCCTACTATTATATAAAATGTACTGCTTTCTTTATTTCACCCCGTGAATTCCAAGACACTTCCGAAACCATCAACAGACCTGAATGGAACCCTTCAACTTACTGCTAATTGAGTAACATTCCAGATATCATTGTATCTAATTGGACCTCAAAGTTGTACTATTGGATTATAAAAGAAGCCTTTTTCTTGGTATCCGTTGCCAAGTTCCTCTCATTCTGGCACTTTCAAATGCAAAATGTTTGAGCTCCATTCATGATGATTCCTTCATTTCTTCCCAAATTTCCAAACTGAGTCTCATGACATGCAAGGATCCATCATCTTGTATTGGGCAGAATGAAGTTGCATGTGAAAGGAAGGCCCAGATCCTGAACCCCAGAGGCAAATGTATTTTGTAAAATTGGATGGGTGTGCTGTTAGTTCAGTTGTGTTCAGCTGTGCCCAATGAAGTTGAGAAATACCAGAGAAAGAAACGTAGAATAAAGCCAGAGAGTGTTTATGTGTTATGGACTGAACTGTGGCCCCTCAATTCATGTATTGAAGCCCAAGCCCCAAACCATAGATCCCCAGTGTGATTATGTTTGGTGATCCGACCGTGAGGGGGTAATTGAGGCTAAGTAAAGTGATATGGGTGGGGCTTTCATCAGGTAGAGCTGGTGCCCTGACAAGGAGTGGCAGAGAGACCCAAGTGCCCTCTCTGCTGTGTGAGAAGATAGTGAGAAGGCTGCTGTCCATGAGCCAAAGGGAGCACCTTTACTAGACAATGACCCTGATGGCACTGTGATCTTGGACTTTCAGTCTACAAAACATGAGAAAATAAAGTCCTGTTGTTTAGCCGCCCAGTCTACTGTGTTATGCCATGTCAGACCAAACTGACTAACACAGTGTATATTAGGGGCCAAGGGATTCCTAGTCCAGACTTTTGCAGAACTGAGGAGTACACCTCGTGCTTGTTCAGTCTAGCAGGATTTCAGCCCTTTGTAGGAGCTGGGTAGTAAAGAATGAAGTCTTTCTGTTATTTGTTTGCCAAATCTAAAGCAAAGCGAATTTTGAAAATGTTCCTTTGTTGTACCCATGACCTAGGAGAACTATGAAACTACAATAGACACAGCACTTGAATGTTTCTGTAGAACCCAGCTACCTGGGTGGTACAGAGTGGTAACCATGACCGTCTGGGGTGGAGCAAATTAAACAAAGGTTTAAAAATCAAAGTTGAATTTAATTGTGTGAGTGTTCCTATAAAGCACAACCTGAATTTTGTAACAGAGAATTTAACCAGGAATTTCTTTTTTTCTAAAGTTTAGACTGTGATAAGCAACTTTTGTAATTCATTATTTTATCCACCTATCTTCCTTCCATTTAATAAATAATAACATATGGATCAGCAGTAATACCAGGTACTTAAAGAACTATTCAGGCACTGCCACCAATTTCAGGAACTCTCAGCAGAAAGTAGTGGGACATGGAGTAGGGGGAGAAGGCAGTGGCTTTAAGGAAGAGTGAAAACTGCTGAGACAGAAACTGAGTACCAAGGGCTCTGGGAGCACGAAGCAGAAAGGCCTGGCTTTGCCTCGGCGTAAGGCGGTGTGACAAAGAATGTAACTATATGATCGATTGTTAATGGTCATAAAAGGACACATGTGTAATGTACCTGTGTGGAATCAGAAAAATTGTTCAGAGGCAGAGGAAACAGAAATGAGTGGCTAACTGGATGTATTAGTGTGCAAGTACAGAAAATATGGTTCAAATAGGCTTCAAAACAAAAGTTAACTTTTACACCCTATTAGTTCTTACTTAAAACACTGCTGTGTGTGATGAAGAAGAACTAATTCAATGAAAATGAATTACTAGCTACTGTTCTACATTTTAAATGTAATCAAAAGACATAGATCAGTGAAAATAGTATTATAAATGAGCAATACGGGACATTTGTTTCTTAAAATAGTAACTTAGTGAGAATATAATGATATTCTTATCACTTTGATGAGCTTCTAAAGTAAATCACTATAATTCCAGCAAGAGCTTCACTTACCAGATAGATTATTCTAATTTCAATTTCCACCATAGAATCTGGAAAGGCTCTGACAATACTAATTCTGAGAGGTTTTGAAGAAAAACCTGTTCTCGCATACTCATCCAGACCCAGCCGGGACTCTGCCTTTGATCCTCTGTGTCATTATTAACAAAGTAACCCTCCTTGAATTGCCAGAAAAAATTAATAAATGAATAGTAACTTAATTACTCCTTCTACTTTGGACATGTACAAAATTAAGGTTTCTCTCTTTACCGAGCCTCTTCCTGAACCAAACCAGACCCACAAAAAGAGAGAAAAGAAAGATTTGATTAACTCCTACAGAGTAGTAGGTTATTAGCTAACATGAGAACATCAAGAAGTATTATTGACTCATTACATATAATGACTCTTTTGGAAATGAAAGGTATTCAAATCCGTTATAAGACATACTCAGATATCTCAAAGAGTTAACTGACTGGTCAATGTGTTAATAATAATAAATAAGAAGTAAATTGAGAAAAAATATAAATTCAAATCATAAAACCATAGAATTAACTCCAGAATGTTAATAATAATAAAACTGGAAGCAAGGAAGTTTGAGCAGCTTAGTCAAGGTCACACACCCTGTTATTTTCTGAACTAGTATGAGAAGCATTCTCATATACATACCTATGCATATTTATAGGTATGCATTCTTCTTTGTCTTCTTGCACTTTACATTTCAAAAGAATTTTATAAATGGGTTATACAGATGACATGTATAACATGAATTTGATTTTACAAAATGTTTTTTCACCAAACTGTAGTTTATACTTTTCAAAGTACATATGAATTTGTATTTATTTTTGCAAATTGTTACATCTCTGCCATAAGCATTTAATACATTTGGGAATAGAGTAATAACTACTCTTCAAATAAATTTGTCAATAAATACTGTTTGGTGTTGCTACTTGTTGAAATCAATGCATGATCTGTGTACCTGCATATTCAGGCATATTTTACTTTCCACCATTTTGTTAATGAAGTTAAAAAAAATCTCCAAAGAATCAAGGGAAAGTACGCATTAAAACAACAGAGCATTCTAGAATGGGCCTAGTCAATCAGCATTGAGAATTATATCAGTGGTGATCGAGACAACAATAAGAGAAGGTAGTTATTAGCTCAGCAAAGAGTAAGTGAATTCTGCCCTGTTGCATTAAATGAAACTCACTGTAAGTGCTTTGTTCACGAGGCCTGGTCACTGTTATCAAAGACAAAAGTCATGTAGCTTCATTTTTAATGTGAGCCTCTGTTAAACGTTCTTCTGTTAACAATGAGGAGGAGAGATTAAAAATATATAGTATTTGGTATTAGTGAGAAAAATATGTACACAGTTTATCATAAACAAGTCATATTAAAAAAATACATGTGCTTCACATGTCACTTACTGAATGTGTAATCTTGCTAATTACTTAATATTTGGAAAAAGGCTTTGAAGATGAGAAGTGCCCTATGTGTTAATATTATTGTGTGAGTACTATGGCCTCCATAATTAAATGTATTTGCAAATGGAGAACCATTTCTTTGATCTCTAGTGATAATAAGTGGTTTCTGCCTTCTTCTAATTTTATAAATTATAACTTCTCAAATTTATGTTAAAATAGCAATTGCTAATAATAGAAAGAATTTTTAAAAATATGTATATTGAAGAAAATTTTTTTATTTTATCTACAGATAAGGAAATGATGATGTATTCAAAGACAGTATTTTAATTGTATAGATAGCATACGTGGACAGTCGAATATTGGGTGAACTCTCACAGCAAATTACTAATGAGACGTGGTGAATACCTACCTGGCCTGGAAGAGACTGGTGAACTAATATTACAAAATAAATCTATCATCAAAGCAGTTAAATAGATATTCATTGCTAAATATAATTGTGAGGGCACATTTTTATTTTAAAACATAAATTTGGAATCATGTACCTTAGCTTATAGAATTGAGCCAGGCAAGTTGAATAATCAACTACGTTAAAAAATCTTTAGTCGAAGGCTGAAGGTTCAGGACTCCAACACCAAACAACAGAGGAAGAACACAGGCGGATGGAAAGTGCTGTGATAGCGCTATGGATGTAAATACTGAGCCACCGAAATGCACCAGTCATTTGCTCACGGACGGAGCACTTCCGAAGGGGTTTCCCTGAACACTGGAGAGTTGCTGGCTTAGTATGAAAATCTCTGATAATTTATTTTTCATTAGATTTGAGGACATTTGCTTTGCAATTTTATTTTGCCACATGCTCTATCTTTTATGCGGGAGATACTTTGCTGTAATTTTCTCTAGCTAATGTATCTATTATTTTGAAATTATTCCCCAGAGCTAATTAACTTCAGCAGGTTTAATTCTTATCACCTTGCCTTATGGCTTTATTCTTTGCTAATTGCTTGAACAAAGCTTTCTGTCAGAAGAGATGGTTTCATTCAGAATGTTTAGAGTATTAGATTCAACAAACATTTAGTTGAGGTTCTAATATGTGTAAGTTATAAAAATCTTAAATAAAATTAAAATAGAAGAAATGATTATATTGATTTTAGAGGTAAAAATATTCTGTCTTTTAAATTAATATCATATTGAAAACTTTTGATATGTAATTCAGTATAAATATAAATATGAAAACTAGTGTGGCCACAAAGGGATTGAAATCAAGCTCAGTATCTAAATAATTCAACATTTCTCATTTCACCCTAAATTATGTGAGTAATTTAGCTAATTACAAATAGAATTTGGCTGGAGATATGTGGCCTTTGAGTTTAATGTTAATTACTTTACTGTGGTTTCTGTCAATTAATTTTAAAGCATGGATCATGTGAGCTGTATCTAGAACCAAGAACAACTTGTCATGGGAAAAATTAAAAGGTGATTTTAAAAAATCTTCATGCTATAGAATTTTTTATTTAATTGGCAAATATTTACTGTTTTTTCATTTATAGGGTACTTATTCTGATTTAAATACTGTGAGGGTTTTTTTTGTATTTAAAGATGACAGTTGACTGGGTGTTAGGTAAAAAAAAAATCTCAGCATCTCATAATTTGTTTATGTGTTTGATCTGACACAGTTACTGGGTAAATTTTTCTTTAAAACGGTAGAGAATATGAAGATATCTTCCCACATAAAATCATATATCTAAATACACAGCTTCCCAGGGTGGGAAAATCAAATGAAAGGAAAGGGTGTGTTTACATCTATTTACTTATGAAATATTTTATGAGCACTTATCATTTGCAAGGCTATACTAATCAATGTGTATTGAATGCAAAAATGAATATATACTTCTTGCCCTGATAATATCACAATCTAGTGACTGAAAAATGCAATAAAAGATGATGGACACTAAGCAGGAACAAGAGTGTGGTGGTAATAAAGAGAGTAGAAATGCTAACTCAGCCTAGAAAAGTCAAAGCAAGCTCTGCCTACCCGGTGAGAGATTCCTGGCTATTGATCACTGTGATCGCCAAATCCAATGAGTGTGATGAACTTAATGGAGGTCCAACACTGAAAAATGCAGATATAACTGAACTGCAAAATTGTTTATAACATTTATGTAATTTATTCTCATGTACTTTATTTCTTATCAAGCTAAACTATTCACAAAGCACCTCATTAGTTTTATATAAATGTTAATGGCACAATTCTACAAATAAATAAAAAAGAAAAATCATGCAAATTAAAAATAGCCTAAACTTTAACTCTGTTCAAAATTAATTTTCTTGAAAAGAAGCTGCTTGAATAACAATTTGAATGTGTACTTAAAAATATTTTGTGAAACATGGTTATGTACACAACATCTTTGAGATTGTCCTTTTTATTGGAAATGTCACAAACCCTGCCAGTGACAAGAGGACGCAGGGATCCTATAGGGAGCACTGCCCTTAGGGGTAAGCTATTTTTTACAAGGCCAGAGTTGGCCAGGATTTTTCATTGGATTTCTTATGAAGAAGTCGCTGGGGTCAGGTTGGACTAGGTCTGCCACTTTAACTTTTTTATGTCAATTAACAGAATTAGTCCATCTGTGCTAAATTTAAAAGGCATTCAGCAGAACCAGTAAGCAAGAGTTCTGTTGTGATTCCAGAGAGATCCATTTCTTCAGGAATTAGACAAAGTTTGTCACTGCCAATTTAATCCTGAATTAAGTGCTTTTTATGACATTTGGAACCTCAAACTTCTCTCCTCTCTCCCCAGTTAGGGAGTTGAACAAAATAATGTACTTTATCATCACCATCAAAAACTATGTCACAAGGCCCCACAAGAAAATATTTATTCATTCTTATGGCAGTAAATAAACCATAAGCAATTCAAGCTACTAAGAAGCTCTGTAAAATTGTTCTAAGGATGAGCTATCATTCTTTTGAGTGTTTTACTCATAGTTCAGTCAAGGGCTTTGGAACATGTGCTCTGAAAAGTTGGCAAACTTTATGTAGCAGAGATGAACTTTGTATTCTCTTTCCATCTTCTTGACATGTTTCTTAAAAAGGCAGTAACTCAAGCCCCTGGCTCTGGTAAAGATGACAACTTTTAGGACAGTAGACAAAAATTCCCTCAAGATTGCTGGCAGGGTTTTATTGCCAGCGTGCGCCAATGTAGAAAGCAGTGAGTCACAGCCATGTGTGGGGCTCCTCTCCTCACCAAGGAGGCGCAGCCATGGCTGGTGCCAAGCCTCACAGGTGCTCCGTCTGTGCTACAAGTTACCAGCCCTTTTTTCCCCCAAGCGAACTTTGTCTTGGCAAAGACACTTTTCACACTTTTGAGGATGTCAGTGGCCCTTATAATTTTCAAAGGGGGCCTATAAAACAAGGCAAGCTTCTTTAATACTATTAAAAATGTACATTGTAATACAAATGCCAACATTTGTAGGTATAGTGAAGTATTTTATTTTGTTTCAAACCACAAATGAGCAAGATTTTTTCCCAGGGTTCACAGTATCACTATGGTCAGTCCAAAATAAGTATTTCTTATTATGCTTGGTAATGCAATGCTTCAAGCAAAGGTTTTTATATTGGGGGAATCCAGATTAAGCCCAAATGCATCCCTTTCACATCAAATTGCCTTCTCATGACAGTAATTTTGATTGTAGTGTGTATTTTCATGACAGACAAGTGTAAGATGCTCATCAAAATGTTTGGCTCATAGTTTCACTATAATTTGGTTGCACATTAAACACTCATTATATTTTCTATGAAATTTAATGATGAATGTGCAGGCATTAGCTATTCAGGAAAGAATTGGGCTGAAAATGCATTGTGAGTGTCACATGCAAAGGCAAAATTAGAAAGTGCATGTAGATTTTAAGGATAATGGGTAGTTTAATGGGATGGAATCTTAGCTTATTCAGGCAATGGGGAGAGAAGAACTCAGATTATGAGGCTTAAGGGTCAGTGAATAAGCTCCCAAATTTCCTGAACCAAGTACAAAAAGAGGAGCGTTTTTTCATATTTCCTTATTTAACTGGGAAAACTAGTTTTCTATATCAAATGAAGACAAGCTTTCGTTCACTCTAAACAAATTTAGAATAACATGGACTGTTATTAGTTAAGGACAGGTCTGAAGGCTTCATTGGAAATGGAGGACGAGATTCCGAAATGGCTCACACAGAGGGCAGCACATTGGTCCTGGCTCTTGGGAACTAGTTCTTCCCTATGTGAACCGCCTCATACTGCTGCTGGGATGTCTACACAACACTAGCTTACTCCGGAGTAGGTAATTCGAAGGGGCACGAGATAGAAGCCAGAATGTCTTTCACCACCCAGCCTCAGAAGCCACATGTTATCCTTTTCCTGATAGTCTGTTGGTAACACCGTCAGTTCCATAGGGTGAGGGAAGGAGCAGAGCATAACTACCGGGGCCGTGACTACCAGGAGGCAGATTATTGGAAGCTATTTGAGGAGCCAACTCCTACACCCAATAATAGACAATCGCTGTCATCACACAAGTGAAACATCTGGAATAGCCACCAAGAGATAAGACTAAAAACATCATTTATTTCTCTAGGTCAGAACTGAAGTGAACTAAACACTTTAGAGAATAATCCAGTTCGTTAAGGGATTGGAGTAAGTCAACAAATAGACCCAGCAAGTTAACTTTCAGTGAAATGTGTACAGTCAGAACAAATATAATTATTCATCCATTTGTTTGAAATTATATGGATCACACAATTTTTATGATAATTATTGTTTCCAAAAGACATCAACAAGATGTCTTTTTATCAGAAGTAGTATCAAAAAGAGTGTAAGTACTACTTTCCTCCACATTAGTGAGAGGCTGAATATATATATATATATATATATGTATATATGTATGTATGTATACACATACATGCATATATACACATATATACACACTAATCTGTATTAGTATATCACTACCATATATAGTATATCACTAGTGTATCAGCCTCTGACTAATATGTTCTATATATAATACTAATGTGTGTGTGTGTGTATATATACACGCACACATATGTGTGTGTGTGTGTGTGTGTGTATAATCAGCATCAGACATTCAAACTTGCTGTTAGAAAAGTTCAACCANTATATATATATATATATATATATACACACATGTATATATGTATATATGTATGTATGTATACACATACGTGCATATATACACATATATACACACTAATCTGTATTAGGATATCACTACTATATATAGTATATCACTAGTGTATCAGCCTCTAATATGTTCTATATAAAATACTAATGTGTGTGTGTGTGTATATATACACGCACACATATGTGTGTGTGTGTGTATAACCAGCATCAGACATTCAAACTTGCTGTTAGAAAAGTTCAACCATTCTACTATTTTGGACCATAGCCTAAATGTAATGTACCAACATTTCAATTTTTCTTCACATTCCCTGCAATATGTGAAGAATTGGAATACAAAGATGACTAAGAGATGGCTTTACCCACAAGAAGTTCACCTGTTAGTAGAGGACACTGACGTCTCTGTGTCCAGCTCACCCCCTGGTTAAGGCTGCGTGCGGTATCCACGAGCGCAGTGGTGGCGGGAGCACAGAGCAGTGAGCTGGAGACTCTGCTGTGATGCTCTGCATCCAAGTCGAAATTGTGTGCAAACAGCTTTCTGTTCTCCAACTTTACGTGATGATTTTGTTTCATTTGAAACTGTGGAAAAATTCAGTTTCTGATAGATACACCTTGCCACCACCTAAGGTTATGTAAGTATCTTTGCACTTACTATTTCCTCAGCCTTCAACAAACTTCCTCAGATTCTTCCTGAGCTTGGTTCACTTTCTTCTCCCATTCTCAATTTAAATGTTACTTTGTCAAGTAAATCTTAACGACCAGTCTATCTAAAGTTGGCTTCCAAATTATTTTCTATTTTATTATCTTGTGTGTTTCCTTAATACAGTGGCACTATCTTAATTTTCTCTCTTCCTTCTGATTACTTTGCTGGCTCCGTCATTAGCACAGAAGATCAGCATATGTGGTTTGGAGCAAGTGGTATAGAAAGTGTACTGGGAGAATCCCTAATCTGAGAAGTTCTTTTTTTGCTTATTTAAGGTTGATCAATGTTTGATTTCATTTCTCAAAATGTCTCAAGAATATGGTAAAGGCATAAAAGAACTATGTATTTGATATAGATGCTTTCACTTTGAAGATGTCACATGATTAAGCACTGAAGTTTGAAGAAAAGACTAGAAAAGCATTTTTGATATATTATTTTCTATCAGGTCTCTACAGAATTTGTTACTTCTTAGTAGAATCAAGACTTATCAATGACTGCCCTCCCCATTCACCCCAGTCATTAATTATTTAATGGTTGCCCTGTATAGAAAAATTGCAATGTAAATATATATTAATAAAATATGAAACTTGAAGGAGCTTTTACATTTAAAGGGATGATGAACTACATGCAAATCTATTCAAAATACAAGATAGAAATGGAGGCAAGCAAGTAGAAGGAATTCTTTCCTTTTTTGCCTCTAACAATGTGCTCTTAGGCAATTCATTAAACAAATTTCAATTTTCTGATGTGCAAAAAAAAAACAAAAAATAAAAAGTCATGGGTGAAATGATGCCTAAAGTTGCTTCAACTTTAATGTCAGTGTATAATAATTAAATTATAACAAAGAATAAGTCCTATGGGAATTCAGTGTTATTCATACCATTCTGGCAGAGGATAATAAAAATAAAGCTTTAAAAAATTCTTGTGTTTGAGTGGAATTCTCAGGGATGCACAGGATGTATAGGATGAATTCTCAGGGATGCACAGGACATATAGATTTTGAACACAGAGAAAGAAGTGGAAGGTGACAGATAGGGCAGGGCACTGCAGAGGAGGAAAACACCCAATCAGGAAAAGCAGAAGTGAGTCATAGGTATAGCAAGTAATTGTTCTCCTTTTCCTGCCTGGTAGGTTACGTTTAAGGATAGATTCTGGAGGGCCTTGATCACCTGCCTGAACACATTTTATTTTGTTTCCTTGCAAATGAAAACTGCTCATACACTTGCTTACACTTAATTGGTGTGTTATATTCTCCTATATGGCATATTTCATCTGCCTAAGGGAAGAAAGACTTCATGGTTTTCGGTAAAAAATAAAAGTTAGAAGTATTGAGTGTCAGTTGATAAATGAAGTGCTTATTAGGGCATTTATACTAATCCTTGTTATTAAATTTCTCAGGTTGAAAATTTTGATTTCTACTTTTCCTTGTCTTTAATAGGTAAGGCTTGAATGATTACTTATAATAGAAATACTCTCTGTGCATGTAAAGTAAGTACTGATCAAACCCAACTTATCAATATATTCTGGAATCTATTTTTTACATCACATATTATTATAAACATCTGGAAAGCTTTTTTTGAGTTATAGTGAATCACTGATAATTTATGATATTCATATTTACTGATGATGCATGATATCAAGCTATCATATTAATTGTTTTGTATTAAAATATATGTATTTCTTTCTTGATCACTATATGTTGTTAAAAATCATGGATTAGACTTATTTTAGGAAATATGATCTCCTAGCATAATTGCTCATTAAAATCAAATGACCTTTCTTTAGATTTTTAACCTTACTTCTGCTTCAATTTTGTATTTATGTACATACCACAGGACTCACTATATAGGAGGTCCTCAGACAGAACTAATGAAATTGTTTTCTAGGGATTTAACTTTGAATATCTTATTATTACTAAACCTCAGCTTTCCTCTGTGTGTTTGACAGGCTTGCTGAAATGGTTCAGTAGGTATTGAAGAGTCTCAGAACAGATTGCCGGTATGGGGTAGGGGGAGAAAACAGCGAAAACTAGTCTTTAAAATGAACTTGGGCAGAGGCCAGAAACATGAGAATGCTCACTTTAAAGTATTCGGCGCTTTTTTGATAGGAAATGTGGAGGGTGGTAAATCTTTTCCTGCAATCTGTCTACCATTCTGCCTGTTTAAAAACTAGAAAGGGGTGGGTGTTTGTAGGTCACAGACCGCATCCTAGCTAGTCTGTCATAGAGCATTCTTATATTTTTGCAACATTTTTCTTCGATTCTTATTAGCCCTTCTGACAATTTTATTAGATTCATTTGTTGAACACTGAGTTTATTTCTGGCAATTTAAAAAAATCGAATTAATACTTTCCTTCTCTTATGTCGGGCATATTTCAACTGTTTTCATTCTGGTAAAATAAACCATGCTACATATAGAATTGTGAAAGTTCTATAAAAGTAATTTTCTTTCCCATTGGGAAAAGATTTACCAAATGGCCAAAAGTTTTATTCCAAGTTCTATGCTATTCTATTTTATTTACTGCTGACTGAGTTGATTCATTTACCTGCTTTAATCTGTCCTAAAAGAGATGCCTATTGCTTTAGGTCATTTATCTGTCTATAATATAGAACATATAATTTATTTATTATTTTAAGGGTTGCAATGACCCAAACTCAATGTAATTTAATTAAATCAAAGAATGCTCTCTTTCTGAAGTCAATTTATTATTTCCTTTATATTTTTCCTCAAAAAAAATCTTAACATTATAAACACATAGACTTATTTTCTGTAATAAGTTGTTTGTTCTCTAGGGTGCACCTCCAAAATATTTAATTTTCATCATTTCATCCTTTGTCAAATTTATTTTCCTAGAGTTTCATTACTTACTTTGCTCTCAAACTTTGCTTTGTTCAATTATAGGACATTTATATTCCTTAACTAAAACTACTAGTTACATGTGTAGCAATGGGCTTTATGGTTGAATGACTGTCTGACATTCAGAAATACAGTTTCCCCCCTATTACTCGGCATTATCAGTGAATCTTTCTGTCTCCATTTGTCCTATTAGATCATTAGATTTTCCAGTGATGCATCTCCTTCAAGTGTTTTGTTTCAGAATTGAACAGGTTTTATTATTTACCAAAAGAGTTCACACTCTAATGAAGTCATATTTCCTCATAGTTTCAAAAATACACTTGGACTTATGTTGTCATTTTGAGATATTACTTTACATCCTTTGTAGAAGTGCCACACAAAAGTATATAAATTTCCTTCCAATCTTTTCTACACTATTCTTCTCTGAATCATTTGGGATATTGAATTGATCTGTTGCTGATAATAGAGAAACTTATTAAATGTGTAATATTTGGTCAAACGTGCATGTTTCTAGTTTTAAATAAATTATTTATGTACTATTAAATAGTTTCCCATAAGTGTTTATCTTTATGCTACCAGGATGCACAGTCAAATGGTCATTCATATATTTTGTTATTGAACCAATGGAGAGATTTTGAAAAACTTTCTTGTACCGATTATGGAAAGAATGGGAGATTTCAACTTTGCAGAATTCTCATGCAGTTGTGTGGTGCTAAAAAGAGGTCAGAATAAGGTTAGGGTGAAAAAAAATCAAATAGCATGTGATAGCAGCCATGTAATGGTATGGTTCGTAACAGTGTTAACACAACTGTGCTAGCTTTTTGTTTTATCGTATACAGTTCATTTGAGAGGATTCTGTGTTTAGTTTAACCTCCTTTTTTTACTTGAGGTAAATTGATCTTTTATATTCATTATGCCATTATTTAAAAAATTAGTGAATAGCCCTGGCTGGTGTAGCTCAGTGGATTGAGTGCGGGCCTGCGAACCACACGATTGCGGTTCGATTCCCAGTCAGGGCACATGCCTGGGTTGCAGGCCAGTTCCCAGCAGGGGACTCATGAGAGGCAACCATACATTGATATTTCTCTCCTTCTCTCCTTCCTTTCCCCTCTAAAGATAAATAAATAAAATCTTTTAAAAAATAGTGAATAGTAGACAAGGAATCTCTATACATTTACTTCAACTTTCTCCTTTAGCATTTATATGTATATTAATAAGTTCATATATCTGGTCATATCTGTGTTAGGAATACTCAACTGCGCTTCCTTTTATGCAGATACGCACTCTCTGGCCAGCTTCTCTAGACTTTCCCCCCCATTCTATAGTTCTGTAGGTCCACCATGCACCATGAAGCAGTTTTCTTAAGCAGAGTGCCTCTAAACCATGCCGGGCTTGCTTGCTCTCTATTATGGTTGACAAATTGACAAAATAAGCGTGCCTCCTGCTCTGATGAACTCAGGAAGCCTGGAAATGCCTTCCACGGCCACCTCACCTTCCCCTGCTCTTTGAGGGACATAGTGGACATAATATCTTGCCATTGTGTCTGTGGTTCAAAGACTCTACACACACTGAGTGTTGAGGGCCTTTTCCCCTAATGTGAGGTGAACACATATACCTGCAGATCTGAATACATTTCTGGAAAAAATTTCTTCTGCCAGTCTCTTCAACATCAGTCATATTATACCCTCAGGTGGAGGGGATGGTCTGGAATCACAGAACCAGTATTCAATTTCTCTCTTGGAAGCCATAGCATAGAGGTAACTCGGTATCTCATTTTGGAACATTGGGGAATTTTGCTATTCAGATTTTTAGTTCCCCATCTTTGAATATGTACACAATTCAAGAAGGAAAACTTCCCATTATAATGGAATGTGTAATTTCAGGAGATGAAAGAAAAACTGTAGAAGAAATAGAAAATATGGAAAAGAAATAATGTAAATTTGTTCGTATTTAAGACAATAAAGTACTACAGTTATATATTAACTGTGAATTAAACATATGAAGAAGAAATCTAAATCTTTGCACAATGTGCTGAAAGAGTACCTAATGGGACAGAAGAAGAAAATAAAGGATAATTTATTGGGACAATGGGGTTAACATTCAAACTATTACAAAAAGTTTTACGTGGGCCTGCGAACCAGACGATCGCGGTTTGATTCCCAGTCAGGGCACATGCTTGGGTTGCAGGCCAGTTCCCTGCAGGGGATGCACGAGAAGCAACCATACATTGATGTTTCTTTCCTCTCTCCTTCCCTTCCCCTCTAAAAAGATAAATAAATAAAATATTTTTAAAAAAGTTTTAAAACATTGATGGCCAAAGATAAACTTACACACCTAGAGTATATTTTAAATTATTTTATTCTTAGTTTAACTTCCAGGTTAAGTATGTGCTACTTTGTAGTAGGGAAATTGAAATTCTATGGCAAATATCTCTTTTGCAACAAAGTCCAATAAAGGGGCATTGACTACTTGAAACATGCTGACATATAGATCAACAGAAACAGAAACCACATTACTGGGTTGTCGGCCACAGAGTGGAAAGACCACTTTGATTGGTTCGTTGGTGGAGAAATGAGTGTTGAAGGTTATGAAAACTATGTTTTGGAAATGGTTGCAAGGTGGTATTTGGGTTGGATTTAATATTTAACACAAATCAAACTGCTGTTCTTGACAACTTCAAACGGTGTTTTATTTTATTTTTATCATAATCTGCATGTACTCAGTCACATATTTTATTCATTACAAAACAGTCATTAGGTCTTTCTTCTTTCTTGCATGCATATGCACACACACACACAATTTCTTTCTTTTCAGTAAGGTTTGAAGTTGATGGACTTGTTCCTTGATTTTTTTGTCAGTGCTCTTACTGCACTTGCCAGTTTCAAGGCTGTGGGTTAGCAAGCTGACAAGTTCATCATAATCAGCATCTATTCCATTTCCATTTTATACTCAAGGTCTATTGTTGCCCATTCATTCAAGAAGGTGTTTTTATTTAAATGGTGCTTAAGTGCTGGCTTCTGTGCACTGCGAATGCAGTACTTATAGGGAGTGATTCTGCAGGATGGTTCATTCTGGAAGTGTGATCCAGGCTACTTTGGTGTTCTTGTCTGTTTCAGATTCATGTGAGAATTTTCTTCCCTTTCATGTAACAAGTGTCAATCTGGCTCGGATTACCCTCTAGCACTTTGTGAGCCTCTGTGCAGTTTCAGGGGAAGACTCTGACGAACTCTGAAAGAGTTCCAGATATATTTTGCTCTTAACAATTACAATATGTAAAAACTGAATCTATAGATAACAAATAGTGAAGTGTATAAATACATGATGTAAGTTGTTATTTTTTAAGGAAATGGAATTATTGAAGGTTTTTCTATGTCTTAGTGTTTTATCTCTTTGCCGTTGCGTATGTGTCTAACAATTACATTTCACAGCTGTGTATATTGAATACTTCTTTCTTTACCTCTTGATATATAGGAAATGCATTTCTCAGTTAGATGCTTACAACCAGCATTTTATCTCACTGGAAACAATTTTTAAATATATTGTCAGAATCACCAACAATTATCTGTACAAGTAAAAACTGAGTACGTCTTCATACCCCTCTGATCAAAAGAATCTCATATTTCTGTGAATCTGAAGCCTTCTCTCTATATTCTCGACATGTTATTGGTGTTCACACTTAATGTGAGAAGATAGTCCTTGAGTATACATTCTTTGATATCATATTCATTCTTCTCAAGTTGCTGTGAGTTGTCATTATGTTTTATATCCTTTGGGGATTCTTCATAGTGAAAAATCTAAAATCCTCTTCTTGATCCCAATATCAAGCAGGTATGCAGGCACACAAAGGATTTTGTTGTTGAAGTTGACTTTTTAACAGAGAGAGTTATTACTCTTACGTGTAAAATGCATTGCAGGATATCTTTATTTATAATTAAGATATAATATGTTGGCTCATGGAGCATCCATATTTTTCTAATGTTGTTTTTTGGAACACAAAGATCTTTGCATGCTTTACTTTAATTATCATCTACACTCACCAATGAAGTGATTAAAAAACGATAATGGACTTTGTGAAAACAGAGATAATATTTTTCATATTTGTACCCAATGTTATTGTTAGCAGAAATTATTTGCAGATGGAGATATTTTGCAAAATAGATTTTTAAAAAGTATGCCTCTGTTGGTATACTCAGAGCACAGTATCTCAGCAAAGGCTCCTGACTTATTGAATAGTTTTCTTGGCTTTAAAAACTACTTTTAATTGAACCATCAAGGTATTTTGGAAGGAATATGAAGTCCCCAACTTCATATGCTTCCATTTTTCCCAATGGAAAATGTCCACCTTCAATCTCAGCTTAAAACTATTAATTTATAATTTATTATAGAAATAAATGTAATCATTGATGTATATAATGTTTTGCAACTTATTTTTATTTTTAAACACTATTTCATAGGTATTTATTCTTGCCAGTAACTAGACTTGCCAGTCTAGCTCATTTTTATTTATCACTGTAGAACATTCAATACTGTAGATGTAACTAACAGATTTATTGAAATATTTGTCAACGAGGAAGTCACTGTAGTACAGTGGTTAACAGCTTTAGTTAGATTCAATTCGTACATTAAACCTTTCAAACCTTACTATACTTCTTACTAGTTATGTGACACCTTTGCTAGTTTCATACTGTGAGGATGTTACTTAGAACATGGCTAAGAATTACTAATGCTAGAAATGATGCTTAGCCAAAGGAACTTTCAGCTCTTTCTTAATTAAGGGAATACTACCAATAGGTGGCAGCAACTTTGCCTGGTAATCATAAACACCAAAAAATGGGATTTTATTAATTATAGGTGGTTCAGGGAGCCATTAAAAATAAATGACCTGAAAAATATGACATCCTGGAAGTAGACTTATTAATAGAGTTGTATTATATGTTTCTATATTCTGTAGTATTATATAAAATTAATTCATATCTGTGCTGCACATGATGAAAATATGTTCAGATGTATGCTGTTGCCCAAATTAAATCAGTCTTTAAACAGATTTATAGCTTGATTTTTAAATGTAAAACTATGCTTTTCTGTGTGTTAATAAAGGTAGTTGAAAATGACCAATTATAACCATGGCAATTGTAGTTGAAGTTCGAAGTTTGAAAAGTGAATGCTTTCCAAAGAACTTCTACAACTTGGTTGCTTAACAAAGGGTCAAAAGAACCCTGACTCTGACATCCAATTATTGAGGTTTATTTTTTGGCTCTATCACTTAGACATGTGACTTGAGTAAAATCATGCTTTTTTCATGGTGAAGTAGGAATAACAACAATATTGACTTTATCATGTTGTAAGGATTCAATGAAGTCATTATAAAGTAAATCATTAGTAGTACCAGGAATATAGTAAATGCTCAATAAAACATAGCTGTTATTTTTCTCCAAATATGATCATAAACAATTTTTAATTAAATATCTAGCCTTATATCTTGGTAAGATCTGTTATTCTAAAGTCAGTCTCAATGTTTCCTGGATTATTTTATGTTTAACATATCAGAAGTTTATATATATAAACTATAAATATATTTATATATATTCCAGTAAAAATTCATTTGCAACAGAGATAGATATTGAAGTGTCAGGCTGTTGTCAGGGGCAAGGACCTAAAGTCCAAGCACCCTCATGTTCTATCAAATAGACCTAATGTGTGTCTGAAAAAGGGGCAATTTTCCTAGTAGGTAAAAAATTAGAAGATTTACATCATCCATTTTGAAAGCTCTTGTTTATTGTTTTCCTCTAGTATGTTGCTATATACTGTAAATTAATATACATGTAATTATGTCCTCCTTTATAAAAAACAAAGAGAAAATTAGCTGTCATTTGTTATTGAAGTTAAACAGCCTATTTATATCCCTTTAAAAAATTAATGTATTTTCCATAACTATTTAGTATTCTTATACCCCGTCCCCACCGTAATCGTTACACTGTTGTCCACGTCCATGAGTCCTTTCTCCTTTTTACTCAGTCCCTCTACTCCTACCCTTACCCCTTAGCTGTCATCCAGCTCTCTATCTATTAATCCGCCTCTATTTTGCTTGTCTGACCATTTTATTCATTAGATTCCACATATGAGTGAGATTATATGGTATTTATCTTTCTCTGACTGACTTATTTCACTTAGCTTATTGTTGTCCAGATCCATCCATGCTGTCACCAAGGGTAAAAATTTCTTCTTTTTTACAGATGTAAATTGTGTGAATGCTCCATAGTTGTGTTATCCATTTACTTACTGATGGACACTTGGGCTGCTTCCATACCGTAGCACTTGTAAATAATGCTGCAATGAACATAGAGGTGCTAATGTTCTTTTGAATTAGTGTTTTAGGTTCCTCCGGATATATTCCCAGAAGTGGAATCTTGGGTCAAAAGACAGATCTTTTTTTTAGTTTTTTGAGGTATCTCCATACTGCTTTGCCAGTGGCTGCGCCAGGCTACTTTCCCACCAACAGAAAGGGTTCCCCTTTCTCCACATCCACCCCAGCACTTGTTGTTTTTGATTTTTTGATGACGGCCATTCTGAAAAGTATAACATTGTATCTCATTGTGGTTTTAATTTGCACTTCTCTGATGATTAGTTACATTGAGCCTCTTTTCATACGTCTATTAGCCATCTGTATGTCCTCTTTGGAGCATTGTCTGTTCAGGTCCTTTACCCATGTTTTAATTGGGTTGTTTGGTTTTTTGGTGTTAAGTTTTATAGTTTCTTTATAAATTTTGGCTATTAACCCCTCATCTGATATATCAGTGAATATGTTCTTCCATTCTGTGTACTGTCTTTTTATTTTGTTGATGTTTTCCTTTGCTTTGCAAAAAAAACATTTTAGTTTGATGTAGTCCCATTTGTTTATTTTTTTTGTTCCTCTTGCCTGGGGAGCTATATCTGATAAACTATTGTTATTATTCAATAAATGGTGTTAGGGAAATTGAAAAGATGCATTCAGTAAAATGAAGCTATACCACCTTCTTACCCTACACACAAGAATAAATTCAAAATGGATTAAAAACTTAAACGTTAGACTTGAGATCATAAAAATGGTAGAAGAAAACACAGGCAGCAAAATATCAGACATTATTCATAGCAATATTTTATCAGATACACTATTCTTAATTTTCATGTTCTTGTACCATGCTTTAGAGTCAAGAGATACAGTTTAGAATTTTTTCCTTTTGAACATCTAATGTAATATTATAATCCAGCACAATTTTAAATGAATATAAGTATTTAATTTTCCATCTGTGTACTTTATTTATTTATTTACTTACTTACTTATTTATTTTTATTGTTGTCAAGTACATTCACATCCACTTCCACCCCATCTCAGCCCCCCACCTCACACATCCCCATCTCCCACCCTTGAAACTACCCTGTGCACCTTAATACAGCTGTTAATTGTGAATCTATAGATGTGTATATTTTTATCTACCGGAGCCTGGGAAAACACAGAACCAATAAACATTTGTGACATCCAGAAATATTAAATTCTTATATGGCAATGCTTTACACTTTCTGTAGATTTCAATACCAAATTAATTTCTATATGAATAATTAATTTGTATAGAATATATTGTGTAAGTAATAAGCTAGGAATATAGATTGCTGTGAACAGTTCTAACAGCATTACATCATGACTCTCTAAAACGTACTTATAGTCAATCAGAGTGCCGTTTTAGAATTAGTGAGTTGTTGACATGAAATCTGAAAGAATCAAACATTTACAGCATTTCAGAGAACCACTTTCAAATAATGCACCTTAGTCAATTTCAACTATGATGTAATTCCTCACATTTACAGTTATTCCCCAATTTTCCCAACTGTAAGGGGTGAAGCCATTAAACACCATTAAAACAGTGAGTAGGGCCATGGGAAGAACTCTCCTGAGAGATGGGAAAATGTGAAATTATTCTAGTTCTACTCAAAGACCATATGAGCTCTCACATTACGTGAACTTTTTCATTTCTGTTTTCTTATGTGTAAAGTTGGGGCCATAACAAAAGTAAGCTTATACAGGGCTTTAGTGGCAATTTAACTAAATAATAACGTGCCAAGCACAGGATCTGACTCACAGACCTTGTCAGTTTATGGTAATGATTTTCATTTTCATAAAATGCTTCAAATCTTTACCTATTTTCTTTCTGGGTAGCCCCACAGTACCTTGCCCCACAGTACCATGACACCCCTGCCTCTCTCATCCACATCTGTACAAAAACAACTGGAGGCATAAATTCTAAACAGTAGGCTTTGGAATCTGAACTTCATGATTTATCAGCTGTATTAATTTATGCAAAATATTCAAACGTCCTGAGCTCTATCTATATCTGTAAACAAAGTGAAATGATACTTAGTCCAGCAAGATTGGGGGAGATGCAAGTTTCGGTCCTGGTAATGTTGTGAAGATCATTTGTAAACTATCATCATCTCTATGACTTATTACTGCCACTCTGCGTAAGGACTAGAGGAGGTAACTTGCTTTCCCTGCCTGTTAGGAGGCCTTTTGATTCAGGAAGGGAGCAGCAATTGTCCACCAATATTCCAGTTCCTTATAAACAAAAAACATTCCATACCTACTCTATGTAGCTGAGATTCTATGACATTGAATAGAACATAACACAAAATAAGGTTTTGTGGATGAGAAGGGAGAGAAATAGTTTTCACAGAAGAGAGAAACCGTGATATGCACAGGTTGTATTTTTTTTTTAAATAGACCAAAAAAGTTAATTAGTGGTGAGCCAGGAAGTATACTCAGAATGAAACCAGAAAAGACACCTGAGCCCATGCTGCCTGTCCCTTGACAAACCCAATAAGCAGAGACAGAGATTGAATCTTTATGGGGGCTTTTTCAGATGGTTGGAGATCTGATAAGATGGTGGGTTTGTACCCTAAAACAAACCATCTTAATTTTTTTTCAGGCCAATGTTTTTATAACAGGGAATAAACAAGGTGCAGTAAGGGTTTTTTTGAAATTCAGGGAGAATTAGGTGAAAGAAACTGCAGCATTCTTGTCCTGGGCAGTTACCTATTCCCAGGAGTGAGTGGTCTTCTTTGTCTCCCTGGGAACACAAAGGCCCTGATGCCTCCGCTTCTCTACAGGCAGTGATCTTTAGCAGTGCCCCAGGAGGTTGGCAGTTTCTCCCAAGAGCCAGGGTGGGCCTTATCTGTAATTTCCGAAACAAAAGCTTTAGCATATGCATTACTCACTAGGCTTATGACTATTTTCCTTAAACTAAAATTCCCCAACTTTTGAGTCCCCTATCAAGAACACCCTGCCCTTTCCTCTCCTGCTCATCTAAAAGGAGATACAATATATTCTGCACAGTGGGTGATCACACCTGCGTGCATGATGGAATGCCTTCTGGCGTTTTGCAAGGGTTAAAGAAATAAAACAGTACTAAAGGAAGTAACACACCTGTGTGCTTTGGGCTAGTACCATTATGTATTGTTAACTGGCCAAATGTTGTCAAATAAGTGTACTTAGTAGCTAATTTTATGTGAAAAACCAACAAAATCCTTGTATCTTTCTGCATGTGTTCAAGGGTGCTTCTGCTATTTGGTTGTGGTGTTATTTTTATTTTAAGAATGGAAACAAGAAAATAATATTGCTCAGGGTTGTTCCACCATCCTGAAACACACACAGGAGTTGAAGTTTGCATTCCATTACAAAAACACAGCGTTTTGTTGCATTTCTTGTTCAGAGTAAAAGTGTAAAACTTAGGCAATAGATCATGACAGGCCACTGTTTTCTGGTCATTATTGCATATATTAGGGGATATTTTAAAGCGTGAGTTCTAGTGACTTTGTCCTCTTTGGGGACATGTGATAATTCTTCAGAAAATCACTGTCTGGAATGTTGTATTGATATTATTAATGCATATATAAAAAGGAAATCATGTAGATCTGTACTTTTACTACGCAAGGTACACAGGGCAAATATTAACAGAATACAAAAATCCAGGTTCTAAAAAGCTGTTTTGTTCATAAACCCAATTAGATGTCTCAAAAATTTGGTGAATTTCTTAAAAATTAGTTAAATGATTAAAGTTAGACAAATAATCATAAGATGATTGCCTATGTCAATGGGGTTAAAATTTCTGGTGTATGAATTTACTTAAAGTGAAATACTATTAACTTTGATGATAAATGCTACCTACTTTAAGAAGTGGCAACACTTATGGAAATATATATGTAGTGTCAGAATAAAATTCTCACCCATAAAAGCCTCCCTTCTGACAGTGCTTTAAAAAAAGTCTTTCCTTGTTGCAGTCTAATAGCTTGACTGTGATGTTTGCCATTAAAGAGCAAGTGCCTGTACAAATATTAATCTTACATTATTACTGCTAAATATTCAACTGATTTGAATATTAAAATAGCCCCAAGGCTCTTCAATAAAATATGTGATTGCTGAAATAGTGCAGTCCCTTTTATCATGCTAGGCATATTCCATACATATATTAATAGATGTCACATTTGCTTAAGTAAATATGTTAATTTATAATAGTGGCAAAACCTGAAGTTTAAATCTTTGCCTTCCTAATGCTCTTTTCTTTATATTTAAATTTATCTACTGCACTGCAGTACAATTTCCATGTTGTATGTGATAACGGTTGAATTTTTGTACTGTATTTTTTATTTTAGGAAGCTCTGATATATTTTTAAGAATATCTTTTTTATTAATAATGCTATCTAACACATATAACAATTATTACAGGCCAGGTTCTATCCTAAATACATGAGTTATTAAAGTTTCTAATCCTTGTAACAAAGCTATAAGACATTTATTTATTTATTTATTCATTCATTCATTCATTCATTCTTTTTTTTAAGACTTATTTATTTATTTATCTTTAGAGGGGAAAGGAAGGAGAGAGGGAGAGAAATATCAATGTATGGTTGCCTCTCATGTGTCCCCTGCTGGGAACTGGCCTGCAACCCAGGCATGTGCCCTGACTGGGAATCGAACCGCAATCGTGTGGTTCGCAGGCCCACACTCAATCCACTGAGCTACACCAGCCAGGGCCATTCATTCATTCTTTAAATGACAAAATTGAGGCTGAGAGTGGTTAAATAAATTGCCCAAGGCCACGCAGGTAGGAAATGATTCCAGTTAATGTTAGATTTCATAGTTGGTGCCTCTATTTACTAAAACTTATTTAATAAAGATGAACATTAAATAAGCAAGATGATTTTTTAAAAAATAAAATATGCAAATGTAAAACATGGCTGTGTGAATAACAACATTTTGGAAAATATTTTGTGTGTGTGTGAATGGCCTGTCCATTATGAATGTGCATAAAGTGAAAGAAACTGATGAAAGTCAGCTATGATCGTGAGTCTCAGTGTCCAATTTTAGAACTCCTATGTTATAGTGTAGACATGGCTCATTAATGCTGGGCAGAATACATAAAAGTTGAAGATTCTACCTAAAGTCTTTTATCAGAGGCTTTCTCTCTGCCATTGCAAGGCGAGAGAAATTGTAAGCAAGGATAGATCAAGTGTAATTTTGAAGCTGGAAAATGTCCCTCTCAGTTTCCCTCTCCAGTCCTTATTCTGCGTGTTAAGTTCTTTGTCCCCACTCTGTTCCCCAACTTCTATTCTTCTCCAGTTGCATCTCGATTATTTAACATTTTTACGATGGCTTGTTCCAAATTTACCCATACCCACAGAACCTAGATGTTCACAATTTAATGTCATCAAACTGAGCTATCTTAAAATTCTTGTATCCGTTAAAAAACCTATTTGAGAAACAAGTAGTCTTCTGCATGCAGGATACTGCTTAATGTAGATGAACAAGTGTTCTGAAGTCAGACAATCAGTCAGTTTGTTTTCCAGCCCTGTTACTTTTGTGCTCTGTGAGTTTGGCTAAGTTACTTCCTCAATCCAAATCTGTTTTCTTATCTTTGTAATCAGAGAAAATAACTTTTATCTCTTTCGGCTATGGGGATTGACTTTTTTAAAATGCACACGAAGCGTTTATCACATGGCAGATAACCCCATAAACAATGTTCTCCTTCCTCTTCTTGAATGCTCCCAGTGGAAGAGATCATAAGATGTTATGATGCGATTCATCCTAAAAATATTCTCATGTTGGGCTGCAGCCCCCCTCCCGTCAGACCATGCCTGCCCTTTGCTGGTTCGTTCCTGGGGCCTGTGGGGCTTCTGACTCCTGGGTCCTAGTGCAATCCCCAAATCTCCCTGGACCTCAACATTCTCACCTGAAAATGGAAGGATTTTATATAAGACATTTTCAGCCTCTACCCATCTATAAAATTTGGCACTACTTTGCTATACGCTTATATTTAAGTTTTTCCCATTTTGCTACTCAGTAACTATAAAGCTAGTGACAATAGAAATGTATTTTTCTTTCCCCCTGACTTGCCATTTTAGAGGATTAATTTTAAGGAGATAATTCTGATGATAACGTTTAAGGCAGGAAATTTATTTTCAAGTAAAAGCTTAAACTGAATTTTAATATCCGATCCAATTACAAATGGAGTATAGTTCCTGAATAGAGCAGAGCTGAGCATAGCGAGAACTGCCTGCTTGGCCTCCCTGACTTTTGGAGTCAGATTTCTCTCATGACCGCCTCTTCCCCGTCGCCAGTGGCTGTTCAAGTAGCTTCACGGAGGTGAAACTGAATTTTATGAAACATAATTTTAAAACTACTCTTTTCAGTCAAGTGGTGGGTCTTATGGTGGGTCTTTCAATCACTGTGGCAATCTGATGCAAGCTGGGGCTTATGACCCAGGAAGGATGCACTTCTCAAGTACCTCAGGCTGCTGTTCCCCATTCCCTACCCCCTTCTCAAAGGACAGGTTATCTTCATAGTTCATAGGATAAATAGTCCTATGATAAATAGGATAAATAGTCCAACTCCAAGTCTCCATTAAAGCAACAACAACAAAAATACCACATATAATAGAAAAATTTAGGACTCAATTTTAAAAACCAGGACACAAGACATGATTGATTCAGAGGTGCTATTAATAAGTTTCTTTTCTTCATTTGTTTTTCATCCTGTGTCTAAGTTCATTGTCCTCTTTCCCAGGAAAGTATGTAGAGTCTTCAGCCATTGTGTCTATGAGTCTTGTGAGCATTCAAATATTTCTGTCATCCAGGGGTATGAGGTATTAACCCCCAACACTCGAAAATGTCAATTACTCTAACTTCATTTGTTTTAGTTAATGTTCCCATGTGGTTTCAATTGTGTGTGTGTCCGTGTGTGTATATATAGAGAGATAGATAGATAGATAGATAGATAGATATAGATATAGATATAGTATAGATATATAATTTTATCTTTTGAAAAGGAAATATTTTTTGTATTTATCATGTAGCGATCACATTTGAGAAGAGCCCAAATTGCTTTATTTTTTATTATTGATAGGATTGCTTTATTATGCCTTAAGTAAAGAACCATAGATCATTTACTGTTTTACCTTTTAAATGACAAAATCACATTTCCTCTAGTGAGGCTCTTGTGCACTAAGTACAGTGTATGGTGTTCATTCTTAAATATGCCTCCCCATAGACTACTGCCTGTGATATCCCTAGTTGTGACCTTGCATACAAGAACTTTTCAATGTAGACTTTCACTAATGCCAATGAGTTTTAACAATGTGGACTTGGCATTTCTGCAGTTATATGAGGACTGGCTTTATATTTTCCACTATCTGTTTCCAAAGCTATTAGTGTTTCTCCACACTGCAGCTTCTTTATAACATTTTTTAAAACTTAGAATTTGTGGGAAGGAGAAAAATCAGTAACAACTTTTATAGCAGGTTTCCATTTTTTCAGTATAAGTATAATTCTATTATATTCACATACTTGTTATATATAAATCTACTTCAATTACCAAATTAGATAAGGTATACTACTGAATATTGTTACTATATTTTGACTGTCTGACTTATGTATCTTTTAGATGGCATTATTCCCTTAATTAATCATGCATAAACATAATTTTCTGCCTCTTATTGAGGATCTCTTGAAATATGCTGTCATCCTTAAAATTATTCCATGCTATTCAAATGCTTTCTCTTCCATTTTGTTGCATATAACCTTGAAGCACAGAATATAAACTTTGATTTTTTAAAACTTGGCACCTGTTTTTTACTTAAAAGCTTATACTTTTCAATGATATGTGCTTAACATTCCATAAGAAATAGCATTGCTTGTCAATAAACACAGCAAAATGACTCTGTTATAGGCACACGATGCTTGATAGACTGGTAATAATCCATTCTATGAGTGACACAGACTTAATGATCCAAAGCGCCACTTCATACAGCCATTTCAGGGGCTAACTAGCCATTCCCCTTACTCACGTTTTCTTGTATCTTTAAAAGAAAATTGTTAGAAAATAAGTGACGATTTTTATTTATTTATTTTTTATTGTTGTTCAAGTACAGTTGTCTCCATTGTCACCCCACCACACTACACCACCCTACCCATCTCCGCCTCCCTCCCTCAAACCTACCCCCTTGGGCTTCATCCATGAGTCCTTTATAAATGTTCCTTGATGGCCCTTCTCCTATTATCCCCTGTTATCTATCCCTCTTCCCTCTGGTTACTGTCTGTTCTTTATTTCATAGTCTCTGGTTATATTTTGCTTGTTGTTTGTTTTGTTGATTAGGTTGCACTTATAGGTGAGATCATATGGTATTTGTCTTTCACCACCTGGCTCATTTCACTTCGCATAATTCTCTCCAGTTCCATGCATGCTATTGGAAAGGGTAGGAGCTCTTTCTTTCTTTCTGCTGCATAGTATTCTACTGTGTAAATGTACTGTAGTTTTTTGATCCACTCATTTACTGATAGACACTTAGGCTGCTTCCAACACTTGGCTATTGTAAACTGTGCTGCTATGAACATTGACATGAATAGATTCTTTTGAACTGGTGTTTCGGGGTTCTTAGGGCATCTTCATCATCATACAAAAGAATACTAAAGTTATTTCCCTTTTATTCCTTTTCTCTAAATAAATATCTTTCTTATATTGTTCCATTTTATTTTAAACTAGTTTATTTTCTATACTTTCAAATTATTTTTATGGAATCAGTCTTTACATATCAGTCTAAACAATTGGCTGATCTACTGTCTTTTTTAACCACTTACTTGACTCAATTTTCTTTGTCCTTGAACAATTTAGAGTTATTCATGCTGTTTAATATTCTTAAATTTTCATTTTTATAAACATTCAATTTTTGCACTTTTTATTTTATGTCATTCATGTATTAAATATTTTATTATCATCAGATCCCAAGTTTGGAGTATAAAACATGGTTCTTGCCTTCAAAGACCTCACGATTTAATAAGGAAAATAAACATTGAAATTCTTGCAATTTTCAAATGGCTATAATAAAGATATATGTATACTACAAAGGGATACAGATAGGAGGAAGTGATAAAGTTTATTTGGAGAAGGTCAGAATAATTGACACAGACAAAAGTATTTGAGCAGACTCTGAATAGGTATAGTATACTAATGATTTAAAAGGCTGGGGAGAAGGCATTCTACATAAAAGTATTGATGCTTTCAAAGGCAGTGACATAAATGACTTAAGGCTTCAAACCCAGGGTGATGTGCTCAGAAAACTGCACTTTGTGGGTAAAGTGGTCAGAAGTGGGTAGGTGCCAGGAGATGGGGGGTTATTTGTCTTTATTACACACATTTTTTATTATACAGTCATTTATCAGATGCCCTGATCGTTCAAATACTTTCGTGTGGATTCTATTTGTGCCTATGTGAAAATAGAAAGATTGTGTGAAAATCTTCAATCAGAGGAGTATAAATAAAATTCATGCTTTTGACACAAAATTCCAAACTAGTGTGAAAGACAGATTAGAACAAGGATGACAGAGTCAATTTCAAAGCAGGAGATAGCTGAGGTAACAGAGGATGAAGGCTCAGACCACTTCCGGGCTGTGGTAAAAAGAGGGAGAAAGTGAGGACTGTTTAGGCTTTGGATTAAATAGGATTTGAAAGATTGGATGTGTAGGGTGAAGAAGTCTCTGGGGTAACTGGGTTGATTACCTCGATGGATTTGTGGAGCCAGTTATTAGAACTGAAACTTTTGGAAACAGCGTTGGAATCAGGGCAGGGAAAGAAATGCTGAATATTTTGGAGGGAAAGTTTTATGAGTATGATGTGTTGATAGAAAATTTTAGTACAATGCTTCTCAAAGTATAACGTGCATACACATCACTGGGGAGTCCTCCTCACATGCAGGTTCTGGTTCAGTAGGACTGGGGTGGTGCCTGAGATTCTGCAATTCTGACAAGCGCCTGGGAGATGGCCATGATGTCTGCCCTTGGACCACACTTTGCACAGCAAGTATCTAACAGATAGTTGGATTTAATACTAAACTAAGAGATATGAACTAGAGATGTTGACTCATAAGGCCCGAGCATATTTGTGGCAGCTGAAATCTGATAAAACCCTTATTGAAATATGATAAAAAAACTAGTTGGCAAGTGAGGAACACAACTTTTAGACCAATGGTACTTGAATCTAAGAAGTGCACATAAAATGAGAAGAAAAATAAAGACTATGACTGATATCTGTTGAGCAAGACCATTTGAGGATTGAATAGAGAAATAGAAAGCAGCTAAGCAAATGGAGGACTGCTGGAGAAGAAATGAGGTTGGGAATTCTTCAAGTTCCTATAGTGAAGAGAAAAAAGGGTTTTGGGGAGGAATGGGTCAGCAATGTCAGAAGGCACAATCAATGAAATTAAGAGGGTTACAGACAATATTCATTTTATTTAGGGTATTTTCAGTTTTGCAGTTGATGACCATTTCTGGGCAATTTCAGGGGAGGCAGAAGTCAGCAGAAGCCAGATAACTGTGGTTTGAAGATTGAATTGAGAGGTGAGGGATCAGAAGAAATACAGAGAAATTGTTTTTAGTTTGTTTGCTTAAAGAATTTAATTGGAAACTGTTCTACTTTAGTAGATGGGTGCTCAAGCCTACAATTCAATAATATGTGCATTTTTGTGACTGCAAAATTCTAATATATTAAAAACATCAAAAAAGAATAGTTGATAAAAATTCTTATATATGGTGATGTTTTAATTTCAATATTCAAGTTGTCTGGCAACTGGTCTTACTCCTTTTTTTATATTTTTCAGAGAACCCTAAAACCTCAGGAAAATAAATAGATTGGGAGGAGAAACAAAGGTATTAGTTGTAGTCTGTCATTAATAATCCATTTAATAGAACTGGAAAAATGACATCTTAAATCAGCCATCCAAATTCCATATTCTCATCTCTTCCCCCCATTTTTCAATTCTTACTAGTAAATCAGTCACAGTGAGAAACTTCACAGTAGAGCAGAGATAAGGCTTTATTTGATCCATTGAACCATCTGCTTTAATATGTCACTTCTGGAAAGTGGGGCTCTTTTCTCCAGAATTGAAACTTAGTTTTTGGCAGAAAGGCCAAAGAAAGGCAAAAGTTAACATCCGCGATGCATTTAAATGCTGCATCAGAAAATCAAATTCTGGCAGATCTAGAAATTAAAACTTTGTTTTATTTTCTTCATTTAACCCTGGGCTTCTTCAGTTACCTTTTCTCTCTTGGGGCTACTCACTGATGGGTTTGAAATTGATCATGAGCTGAAACAGTTTGGATGGTATTTTAACTTTTGATTCCCAGGAATTAGCATACTGGCTGAAAACTTGAAAGCTGTTCTCTAGATGTTTATTGAGTCAATCAGTATATTTTATTACTTAATAGGGGCTTTAAAAACCATAATAGGATAGTGATAAGCTAGTTAAAATACCCATTTTAACTTTAAGTGTGGTATAGCCAAAAGGCATTTTGGAAACACTTTATGTCCAATGCGGTAAGAATGTTGTGAGATGATTTTGGTCTAGTATAAAGTTTACTATCTATCAAATCCTTCTTATGTTTAAAATGTAATAAATACATAGAATTTGAGCAGCTTCTGGCTCTTTCTTCCTGGTGGGGTCAATGTGAAAGTTGTACTATATGAGATATAAAAATTTAGCAATATGTTTTACGAGCTATATTTTGGTGTCTAGACTAGACTGGAAAATGTTTCTTAAAAGTTTAATAGGCTTTCTTGATTTTTGAATCATAATTCATTTGTAGAAAAGTGAAATTGGATTGTTTCACTATAACTCCCAAGTGGCAAATCATTTCAAGAGCTCTATGAATAGGTGCCTTTGCACAATCTGATTGGCTACCCTAAAGGCAGAACCAATTATATTATGCTAATGTGCATATTATGCTCAGAAATCCGAATTTACCATTCTAATACATCAATGTATATTGTCTTTTTAAAGAGGTAAGCTCATAGCTGTCAAGTTTTGTGAAAAGAAAGGTTGTAAAGCAATTGTCAGGTTCAGGGAACTTGAAGCATTCTTACATTTTATGGCAGTGATTGAATCTTTCCTTTGACAGTAAATAAAGAGCTGAATATAGTGATAGCCTCGATTAAGTATAACGTGGCTGTGCAAACATTCTGTAAAAGGCATTTTCATCTTTATGTGGAGTTCATAACAACCTGAGGAAAATTATTTGGAAATTTGCTCATTAAGAGCTTGGCAGAAAAGCATTTTGTTTGCATTGCCTATTAAAATGGACCAGTGGATACATAATTTTTCCTCAGGCATGTAGTTTATGGTTGAAAATGTTGTGATGTTTTTGTGACACCACTTACCATCAACTTTTATTTATTTTATTTTATAGCTCATCAGAAGTTTTAACAGGGTGAATTTCCTATAAAAATGAGATGCTTCAACTAAGAAACATGAGATGATACATAATACATACAGATATTTTAATCCTTATTTGAGACGGAGATAAAAATATGAGGGTGGTTAAAACTTTTAGTAGGTAGAATTTTTTCTCAAATAATTTCTGGTACGTTCTTCAGTAAAAAGTCATGTAGCCAGATGGCTTTACATGAGGAATGACCTGTGTAAGTCAAATATTATATTCCAAATTTTAACAAGGGTGCTTCTATGAATTAAAGAGAATTAGAAACTTTTATACTAGAGCTGGGTAATAAAAGCTTATATTTTTGAAACATGATAGTGCTTTTAAAAGTTATTACTAATATGATGAAGGTACGAGTTGTAAGCGACCCACTTAGTTCACTGTCTTTGTCTGTGAATGTGATTATTCTTTTGTTTAAACAATACAGTGTACCAAGAGAGCATGACATAATTTCGTAGGAGAATATAATAAAATATAATGACATTAACTAGTCCCTAATTCTCCTACTATGTTATTTTGTTGGTTCATTAAACGTTTTTTTCTTTCACTTTAATGTTTATTGATCTCCAGTGAATATGAAAGCCTTTAAATAGCTCAGCTCTTTAATTTGTTATTTGAGTAATTACTGTTCTTGTGTTTTTTGTTAAGATTTTTTTATTAAAATGTTTTAAACATAGGATGTAATCTATCAGGGAAGCATTGTATTAACTTTAAAAATCCCTTGCTTTAATTTACAAGATATTTTCTAATCTCATTACGGGGGATTCAGCAGCATAACGCTCATCATTTACATAAGAACAGGCCTCTCTTGGTGGGGGGATTTGTAGCCTCATTTTAAAGCACTAAGCCTTTTTAATATCCCCCTGATAAATCAGCTTTTAAGATTCATCTAGCAAATAGGTGTTGGAGAAACTGTAAACACTTAGCTAAGTGGTTACAAATACATAAGCAATTACAATGAGATCATTTTATTCATGTAAGGGTTTGGGCTTAATTTGAATCAGACAAGTGTCAAGGATTCTTCCCCTTTCCGATGCCACCACTCGCCACCATCACCACAAAAACAATAGAGACCTTTGCCTGGGCTGACACAGAAAGAGTCAGGAGGTATGTGAGCTTTCTTTTCAAAAACTTCTGCCACAAAAATGATAATGCCAAGGACACTGAAATGCAGTAGATAGAGGAAATAAAATGCTCTTTAATAACAGAAGTTGGATACACACAAATTGTATTCTTCTTTAGGCATTTTTATTACCTCAGGGTAGTTTGTTACACTGAAATGCAATTATTTGTGGAAGTAAAATGTCATTTAATAAAAGGAGTCAGGTAGTAAGGACTTTATTCTTACTGATTTGAGTCATTCCATTGTTTTATATTATGAATCTTTGGCACCTAAAAAAGTACAGTGAAATAAAAAGACCTTAAAAATTGGCATTGCTTTTTAAGAACTTTTCAAAATCCAGTGCACTTATTATATTTATTTTACTCTAACAATTTTAAAACATTAACTTTTAAATGTTAGCTTATCAAATATTTTCTTTAGATACTTTGTATTTTTGTTGTTGTATAAGGTAACATTTTAAAATTAAATATTGGAAATGGGAGGGAGGGGGGAGCATGCGCGGGGGGGATGGGATGGGAGTAATAGAAAACTGCACTTCAAAAATAAATAAATTTTAAAAATTAAATATTTTAAATACTTGCTACTACTATACAAAAATGCAATTTTTTTCTATTATAGGGATTTTATATACAGCAACTTTGCCAAACAATTATTACATTTAATTAGGAATTTATAAATTCTTTTGTTGCTTCCATGTAGGTAATTATATCAGTTTTCAATAATGACCATTTGGATTCTTTGTTAACAAGTTATACCACCTATTTTTTCAACTTATATTGTACCGGTTAAAACATTTATTGGATTTTAAAATGATGATAGAAAATATGTGTTCCGTATCAAAAGAAATGCATTTAGCTTTCACCATGAACAACACCTATTGTTGCCTTTACTATGTGTTCTTAATAAATTTAGGATTTCTTTGTAGATATCCTTTTTTGGTTTTTAAATCTTCTTGTAAACACAGATGCCGACTTTACTGAATGTATTTTTGGCAACACAATGCATTTATGACCATTATTTCAGTGTCAACAATAATTTCTTCCCACCTTCTATATACGTTCCTAATATTTTTTCTTTAAGTCTGTGTGATCCAACAGTTGCCAAAAGAATGCTGTGAACACCTGACACACTATAAAAACATATTTAATATGTTCTTTCAGTAACTATGTCAATTTTTGTTCAATTACTTTGTAGCTATACTATATGGCCATCTAAAATTAAACATTTTTAAATTTCTGCTAAATTAAAACATACCAATTTGTATAACTAATTTTCTCTACTTTTTTGCTGGTTTGTTTCACTACTTTACCTTATGATTTACTTTGATATTAATATAATTATATCAGCTCTCATTTGTTTAGAATTTGCCTGATGTTTCTTTTTTATTTTTGACTTTAAATTTCCAGTGTATTTATGTTTTACACTTTTTTGCAAATAAGATAAAGCTAGGTTGTGTTTTTTTAATCTAGTTTAACAATTTTTATCTGTTTTAAACTAGCAAGTTTTCCAATTCTTTGTTTTTTTGTGGGAGGAGCATTTTTCCAGTTTTACTTACTGGGAGTGTCATTTGTCTCATGCTAGGGCAACTGATTATTTCAATTTTCCATCTTTTCTGGGCCCAGTGTTCAGTCTATTGCCTTCAAGAGTGGCTTGAGGTATCCAAACTAGGACACTCAAGATAAGAGAGTGTTTATGACTTATTTCTCTTTCTTCTGGCATTCTTATACTTTTTGCCTCTGAGGATTTTCTTCCCCTGACTTACCTGCCCTTTGTTTTTTAGGTGATCTATATTGGGAGTAGTTTCCTCAAAATCTGTTATGCTTCATTGCCAGAAACAATGGGAATTAGAAGGGATAAAATATGTTGATTCAAAATCCTAGACAGCAGCCCTGACCAGTGTGGCTCCGTGGGTTGGGCATCGTCCTGTAGAGAGAAGGGCCCCTGGTTGGATTACCAGTCAGGGCGGTGGGGGTGAGTATAAGAGGTAACCCATTGACGCTCCTCTCTCACATTGTTGTTTCTTTCCCTCTCTTGCTCCCTCCCTTCCCCTCTCTCTACAAATAAATTTTAAAATGTTTTAAAATGTATCTCACCTAAAGCAAACACATTAATACGCAACAAAAGCCATGTTCTTAAAAAAATAATCTGAACAAAGAAAACTTTAGAAGTAACCTAGTCAACTTTCCATTTATTTAGTTCCTCAGTTTTGTCATGTGAAAAACCAGAACTATAATACCTGCTTTATAGCATTAGTTCTTTTATTTCTTTCTTTCTGAGATTTTATTTATTTATGTTTAGATAGAGGGGGTGGAGGGGAGGGAAACATCAAGGTGAGAGGTGAAATTTCAATGTAAGAAACGTAGATCAGTTTCCTCTTCATTGGTTGCCTCTTGCTCGTGGACCACACTGGGGACCAAACCGGCAACCTAGGCATATGCCCTGACTGGGAATCAAACCAGCAACCTTTCGCTTTGTGAGATGATGGCCAACCAACTGAGTCACATGGGTCAGGGCAACATCAGTTCTTTTATTAGAACTAAAATATGTGAAACCCTTGGCTCCTTGATAGGCACATACTTGGTAAATGGTAATTAATATTAATAGTCAAAGATTTGTGTTAAAAAGAGTATTCAAATAAGGCATGTCTTTTAAGAGGAACCGGAGGTAATAAAACATGAACTGCTAATGACACTATGAATGATTTGAGGTTAAAATGCGCAACTTCAAATTTACAGTGCATGGGGCATGAGAAAATATGACATGGTATGGCAAATTAAGCACAGTAATGAAGCTTAACCATTATTCAGCTTTTATCAAGTAGCAGTGGCAACTTTAAAATTAAGACAAAAGCAATTTTAAAATGCCTTTACTGTATCAAGGCTTCTACTTGTTTGAAATGTATTTACTGATCTGATCAAGGTTTTATGTATGCTATTGATGGTCCTTTTCTTTTATTAGCTCTCCCTGGTTTTCAGGAACTCTTAAAGAATTTTCAGGTTCCTACTGATGGCACCAGCGTACGGTACAGCTGCATTATAATAGCACATTGTCTCTTGCTTACTGTTATTCTATCACTGTTTTTTAATGTGGAACAAGAAAAGGCTCCTTAGATGTAAGAGCATTTTATAGCTGTGCATGTGTTTGTGCATATGGTATATGTGTTGAGTCTACGTGGTTAAGACTATATATACCTGTGGAAGAGAAGGGAATCTTTGGATATACTATTTTACAATTCTATTTTAAGACACCAAGATCCACCCCCTTTATTTTCTCAGTTAGATGGTAATGCCTAACCATGAGACTCTGCGCTGCTACTCACTTATTTTTTAGATTTTATTTATTTATTTTTGGAGAGAGGGGAAGAGAAAGAGAAGGAGAGAAACATCAAAGTGTGGTTGCACCTTGCACATGCCCCTACTAGGGACCTGGTCACAACCCAGGCATGTGACCTGACTGGGAATCAAACTGCAGACCCTATTGTTCACAGGCTGGCACTCAATCCCCTGAGCCACACCAGCCAGGGCTGCTGTTCACTTCTTACTTGAGCTAAAATCCCTGAAATCATCCTTGACTTCCTCACATCATGTTCAATCTATGAAGAATATCCCCATTTTTAACATAAAAATACATATGGAATAATATATTCTGATTCCCTCTCCTACCGCGCACCCCAAAGCCACCATCCTTTCTTGCAGTTCCAGATTTGTCTTGCTGCTTCTACTCTCGCTCTTGCACAGCATATCTTCTGCAGAGCAGCCTGAGGAATGTCTGTGACACCTACGCCAGATCTCGTTGCGTTTAACTGAGATTCCTCCAGTGTCCTTCGTCACACTTAAATGAAAGTAGATAACCCTCATAGTGGCCCTGACTATTCCCTTGAAAACAATGTACCATGCTTCTCTTTGCTTCAGTCCAGCCAGAATGGCCTGCCTTTGGTTCCTGAAATGTTATTCCCTGGATACCCACATGGAATGCTAGAGAGCAGTCCCTGCAGTGTTCTCCTTTGGCCTGCATTACCTTGCTTAATAGCACTTATCATCACCTGGCTTTGCATTTTAATGCCTATTTGTTCGTTTTGGATGTTCTTTACCTTAGCTGCATATCAAAATTTTCTGAAAAGTTATCAAAATTATAAATTACATAGAAAAATGCCAGAATTACCCAGAAGCATTATATAGATGAATCTCTTGGTGGAGTAGGGGAGGGAGACACCCTAGGCATTGGCAACTTTTAAAAACTCTGCAGCCAAATGACAACCACTGTATATTTCTTTTATTTTTATTTTTTCCTCTCTTCATAGACTATCAGCTCAAAAAAGAAAATGGGTTATCTATTTTCTCACTCCTCAGAATAATACCTGGCATGTAGTAATTTTTCAATAATTAGTTGTTCATATTTAAACAAATTCTTTAGTTGTCCTCATCTAGAATATACAAGCAAACAAACATGAACCATTGCCTCTATATAATTCAGTAAACTCCATACTTCCCATTTCTTTATTAGTTTATTCAGTCATTTAAGAAATACTTATTCCATGCATTTAACGAACCAGATAATATGCCAGGCTCTCAGATCAAGAGTTAAATAAAGATATATCTTTGTCCTTGTGGAGCTTACATTCTCATTGAGGACTCACATTCTGTAGATAATTGTAGTTTTAGAAATAAGAAAATCTATGTTCTTTTAAAGAATTTTTTATTATTCAATGGGTTTTCTTGAAAAACCCCCTTAACTTTTTTGGGACTAGTCATAACATTATTTTAGGAATTCTTCCATTTAAGTCAATGTAATTGAAACTGTTATTTTTGTGCCACTGTTTAAAACATCTTTCCAAAGTAATTTTAGAAGATTCTTTCTTTCTTAAACTATGACTAATTAAAAGAAAACCAGTTTTCTGCTAAAGAAAATAATTGGATTGTAACAGATTTACAAAACCCGCTACATCTGTCATAAGAAAAGCTTAGTTTTCAGAACAAAGGCAGCTGGAGGGATAGCTCAGGGGTATCCTGGATGGCATAAATACCAGAATCACTTGAAAGTTCTTTTGAGTTTTGCACACACCGATCACTCAATTTTTCATCCATCAATTCCAAACACATCTTCAGGTGCTAAATATTACTACATGGTTTGCCAAGTCATAAAGTTACAATACATGTCCTCTGCTCTTAAGAAGCCCATTTTATCGTATGACTTTTATAAATAAATAGCAACAAATATTACGTCAAAGATAACATAAAACAAGTAGTGCGTATCACAACGGAGAACACAGAGCTGAGCTTAGACCCTGCCCTCAGCTCACCTGAGGCCGACTGACGAAGGCTGCTTTGACTGTGGGTCTTTACCTACTCATGTTACCCATCCTTTTAACTCCCTCCTTTTGACTTATACATGCACGCTACATGTGTATTCTACTTACATATGTGCACATGCATACTGCATTTCATTCCCTCAATACATAAAAAAGTCCAATAAATCCAAATGCACATCATACTCAAAGCTTCCAAAAAAGCTAAATGAATAACTGTGCTGAGGCATAAGACAAAAGTACCAGAGGTTATAATTAACTGGATACAAAACCAGAATCTCCAGAAAGATCAAAATGTTTACAGCACTGTCATGACTGCACATTGGACACAACTCGGTGGCCATGACATCCCTCTGAGATGGGGGCAGAGCAGTGGTTCTCAGAGGGAACACGAGCACCCGAGCCTGAAGAGTGTGGGCTTTTGTAAATTCTCCCAGGCGTACAGGTTGGCATATTCCCTGTACATGGGAGAGAGATCTCAACACTCAAGAGGAAAACACCTTGAGTTCAATTCTGTTACTTTCTCCATGGCAATTTTTGGAAGAAATTCCAGGAATTTTGTAAGTTTTTAAATTTATTGCCTACTTTTTCATTCTCGGGTGGTTCTCTGGTCCTTTTCATTTTGGGAGGCAGATGAGTCCAGGAGACAGAGTGTGGGCTGCAGAGGCATACAGGCCTGGATTTCCAAGCCAGATCACAATCGCACCCCCTTGGGAGAACGAACTCTCTAATCCTCAATTCCTTTGTCTGTAAAATAGTAACAGTTTGTAACTCGCAGGTCTTTTTGAATGGTTACATTAGAAATTCTTTGTAAAGGATGGTAGGGAACAAATGCCAGTTTCTTCCGTGTCTGTCTTTCTTGTACATTACATCAGTTTGAGTTTCATTTCTTGTCCTCACTTGGGCCCGTTGTCCTTACTGCTCCTCTGAGATTGGATTCAAGCCCATCAGTGATACCAGAAATTTATTTAACAAATAAAGTCATTGAAATACAAAAATGTAAGGTGACATGATTTCAGAATGAAAGACATTTTTTAAATTGAGAAAATTTAGCTTTATATAAAAGTCACTGCAGTGTTCTCGTTCTCATTTATCCGTGGAACAAACAAAAGGTCAGCCTAGATTTGTATTCATGTTTAGAACGAACTGGATAACTTCGGAAGCCTGTTTCTACTCTGATATCATTTGATATGGTTTTGGCCATGGACACTGGTCTTAGTAGCAATTTACCTAAAATAACATTAATGGTCATTTTATCCACGGTAAAAATCTAAGAGGAAATGGTTGCAGATGACTTATAAGTTAACTATTTGTCCTCATAACAACTTTAGTAGAACAGTATAGATGGGCGCTCAAGCCTACAATTCAATAATATGTGCATTTTTGTGACTGCAAAATTCTAATATATTAATATGATTGCTTTAGAAGAAGATAAAATAACACACTATATACATTTAATTAAAAATAAGATATAAGGCAGAATAGAGTAACCAATTTCATTTATATTCATAAAAACACAAAGTAAAAGGGCCTTTTATTCAGTATGTTTATTCTATGTTTTTATGACAAATTCAAGTAGTTATTTTTTCTAAATTTTGTTTCACAGTTTAACTTATATCAGTGTGCTCTCTAAAATACGTTTCTTGGATGTTAGCAGTAACTGGAACAAATGAGATGCTAGCTGTAGCATTAAATGAAACACAGCCTTACTTACTTGAATGTCTTAAATTAGATCATTGGAAAACAACACTGTGAAAAGTAATAACATGTAATATAATTTTAATGACAAACAAATGCCTGAACTTTTGGCATATTACTTTATGAAAGAATACCTTCCTCTGGCATATATCAGAGACCTCTTAATGTTGCATTTCTGCTCACACTAAGAGCTGTGAATAATTGTCATGAAAGGGACTGTCTTTGTCATAATGGATAAATAAGTATATCTGGTGTGATTGGGACATCATAGTTAAGTAAAACCTTTAAATATTCAATATCTACACTGGCTTAATTAGAATATAATATGTTTTGTTGCTTTTAACAGCCAGAATTAATTATTCTAACATGTTATCTAACTAAATCTTGGTATATGGATATTATATTGCTAATATACCTTCTGAGAGTTTATTATTTTAAAGGTTTCAAAAATATTGAACTTTTACATATTATGCTACATATGTGAAAATATGTTGACTAATATAACTTAAAAATTCATCAAATAACCTGAATTTTAAAGTGAGGTGAGTAGTAACAGTCCCACTGATGTTATTGAGAAATGTTACATCAAGTACCTCAGAAAGAATTGTTCAAATGAGTTAAAAAAAACTGTTCAAAGAGTGAGCATTCAATAAATAATAGTACTATAATGATAATATTAATACTTATCACTTAAAATAAAAGAAGTTATATGGTTAAAGAAATTTTGGAAATGTTGCATACAAAAAGACGACTTTTTTCCCCAGCATTTCTTAGGGCTTTTAAGATGCTAATATGCATTGCAAATCTCATAAAATTCTCCAATTCTCGAGTTTAATTAATGATGAAGCCACAGTTTTTTCCCCCACAGAGCATCTCCTGGGACTAGTGTTCTTCCCACACACTTTCCTAAATGATATCTTTGATAAACACCTACCTATTAATCATAATTCATGTAAAATTCATATTTTTAGGTCTTCAACTGCCTGCATTACAAAATTTAAATACTAAATGTCAAATGTCAGAATAGAGAATGTTTAAAAAACTCCCTTTGTGAACGTGACAACCCGATAACCAGGATTTTAGGAATAAAGTTTCCAACTGTATAGGAATCAGTCTTTCCATTGCATAAGTGCCCATAATTGCCAAAGCATAATATTCAACTAACACCTCCCATCACTGATAATTATTTATTAATTATGAGATTATTTAGATATTCAGATTATTTAGTCACTGTATGTTAGCAGAAATATTACATTACAGGGCTTGAGATTATTTATTGTCACAATTCTATTTAGATTTCAACACTTTCCATTTTTAAAGAACAAATCATAAAGCAAGTGAAATGAGTATTATCTTTGTTCCAAAAAAACTTCATACATTTCATGTATATATAGTTGATTTAAAAAATGAGATAATTAAAAGGGTAAATCGTAATATATAAACTGGACATTTAAGCCTTAGAAGCTGAAATAATGTCTTTACCTTGTGTTACATTTATTTTAATTAGTCTGCCTCTGTACAGTTTGGAAAATACAGCTTCTACATTGCACCAGAGGGATACACTTTGACAAACACTGACTTTCCTTCGTTTTCAGGATAACTCCCAGGACTTGGACACAGCACAGACTCTCCAGCCTTGCACACGCTCTGCTCTCCATCCCCACCAAAACGCTTGTCATGCTCTTCATCAGCTTATGCCCTGTCACTATTTAGGTGCTTCTAGGTCCCTGCACACTGTACGGTGTTTTGTTTGTTTGCTTCTCTGCCTTTGTGTACATTTTCCTTGCTGGCAGAGAACTCCAACTCCTTGTTTAAGATTCTGCTTAAATATCACCAGTTCTGGTGAAGCCTTCTCTAACTCCTGAATCAAAAACTGAATTTAACACCAGTTAGGTATATTCCAATTTCACACTATTACGTTTAATATTTGCAGTGACCATGCTGTATTTTTTTAAAAAAACTATTTGAATGTAATTTTATTCCTAGACATGTCACCTTTATGAGGGCTGGTATTGTGGCTTATTAATTAATTTCTAGTATATTTTGCTCTGTGTGTAGTTGCCATATGTGATCAATCTAAGTATTAGAAAATATTTCTTTAGGCAAAATAACCTTAAAAATTTGTGAACCCCTAGAAGTTTTTCATGTAGTATCTGAGAGTGTGTGATTTGCCAAAGTCAGTATTCCTATGTGAATGCTATTTATTGTATAACATTGAAAGACTGTCCTTGAGAACCTTAAACTTCCCTTTCCCAAAGATATCAGTTCACCCACTGATTTTCTGAATTATTCTAATACCAAGTGCATCTTATTCAGTCACTTGCTGGTAAGGAACTTCTCAGACACGCTGAGCCCAGTAATATCCTTTGAGTTTTTATCTTCCCTCTCAACCCCTCTCGGGGCAGAGTCTCAGAGTGCTGGTCAGCTCCCATGGAGCCAAATGGACTTTCATTGACGTGACCAAAATCACGCAATGGGTACCATAGTACATAATTTAAAAAAAAAAAACAACAAGATCTTGAGAGGAATATTACTTGTAAATACATACTTATTTTTTCCTGTGACTTTATTTTTTAGCCTGGGTCAATCATTCTTAAGGCACCATCTTTCTATTCTCTACTGTCAATGGCACCAAAATACTCCATCTCGGGCCTCTGAGAACAAGAAATCTCAGGACAAAGATACCGATAAAGGCCAGGGCACACACGGTCAGAGTTGCCGTGTGTGTCTATTTTAAAAATCTAATTATGGTCATGATGACCTCCTAGGCTCAAAGAAACTATTCCCTCACCCTGTCTTCTCTCCCAGATTTTCATCAGCAAGTACATTCCTACACTTGTGCTAACGTGACCTCTCAGAGTGGAACCAAAGGCAAGTTTCCTTTGAGTTTCATACATTTCTGCTCACAGAGAAGAAATCCTTTCTTTCCATTGTTCTGGTGTGAGTGGGAGGGTAGGGAAACGGCGGGGTTGGGGGGGGGGAAATTGGTATAAATATCCAGGGAAAAAATACTGCAAAGTTTTAGTTGAACCTGGCAGTTATATAGAGTTGTGTACTGCACATAAGGCAAAAATTTCATTTTTAACCATTGTCATCACATTTCCTTTGTGAACATAAGGAGGAGAAAGAAAGAGTATGACTTTGTACTAATTAGAAAAGCAAAGATAAAAATGGACACTTTGAAATTAGACATTTTATGAACACCATTTGTTCTTCCTTTTTCTTCTGTTTGTATCCAGCCCTGTTTTTCTTCCACCTTCTTCCCCTGTTTGTAAACTCACCTCATTTTATCCCCTGTCCGTTATGCTTCTGACCCATCACACGTGGAATGTGGCACCCGCAGGTGTCAGCAGCTCTTCACAGCTGGCAGCGCTGTGCTGGCACTTGATTTCCCCCCATTAAAAAGAGAAAAAAAAAACAACAAACACCCCTTTTGACTCATTCCCCTTCTTTTCTCCAGTTACAAATTAAACTGACAAGCTGGCTGGACAGTGGCGGAGGGGACTTGGTTCTGAGTCAAATTATTTTTCTCTTTTTTGCCGCTATATTCTCTTCCTGTCATTTCGTCTATGTGTGTTTTTGACAGCCGGAATTATTTTTATAGTACATTGCAGGCTCTGCATTTAATAGCGAGGGGTTTTTTTCACTTCCCAGATTTAACTAGCTTAGAATGACTGTCTGACCCCTGTATTGAGCTATGTCCCCAAAGTTACAAATACCTAACTTGGATATCACTTATTTTTTGAGAACACAAATGTCTGTCATATGCCAATGTTGCCAGTTATTGGGGCCTGAGATATGAATGAACAATACACGGTTCCTGTCATTGAATAGCTCAGTGTGTTGTGGCCAGTTTGATACAAAGCAGGTAAACACACTGCAGAACTCTAGGGAGACAAACCTGGAATTCCTGAGTGGATAACCCCTTAGGTTACATGCAAACTGTCACAGAATGGTTGCTTCCCTAATCGTTAGATTGCTACTTGCAGGTTGTAGATGGTAGTAGGGTCTTTGAGGACTACTTAGTCCAAAAAATATTTTTTATCTCCAGATTGTGCTTTTTATAAACAGACAAAACCTTGCTTTTAAAAGTAGAATGGGTTTTTTTAAAAAGGGAGGGGGAAGAAAACATAAGTTGGGAAAACTATGCTAAGTTTGGATTTAAATGAAATAAAAATTATAATATTAAATAACTATCCACTAGAAACGGTCCCTGAAATGTACAGGGAAATAGGATGTTTTGGGAAATAGGATGTTTGGGGAAATCTCCAGGCCAGTTTCTGTAGTTGACAAGAAAGAACCTTCTTATATTGAGCTCTGACTACTTCTGTTATGAAGAATAAAGAGAAGGCCCTGGGTAGTGTAGCTCAGTGGATTGAGCGCGGGCCTGCAAACCAAAGGATCATGGTTCAATTCCCAATCAGGGCACATACCTGGGTTGCAGGCCAGTTCCCAGCAGGGGATGCACAAGAGGCAACTATACACTGATATTTCTCTCCCTCTTTCCTTCCCTTCCCCTCTAAAGATAAATAAATAAAACATTTTTAAAAAGAAAGAAAGGATGCAAGGAGAAAATGTTAGATTTGTTGGCCATCTGCTACATAAAATACTTTGACAAAAATATCATTAATCCATATTGTAATTCTGTGAGGTTTATATTATTAACACTATCACCCCCTATTCTCTTTTTTTCTCCCACTCCCCTTTTTTGTAGAGGAGAACTTATTCAGATAGATTTAATGATCCTTAGCACTGGTCTGTGCTATAGACCAGGTTTTAATGCAAACATATTTGACTTCACTTTTTTCACTAATGTGATTTCTGAAGAGGTTTTCTGAGACATCAATGGTATAACTCAGGACTGTGTATTTAACAGAGACTATGGTAATTCTAATGAAGATGGTATAAAGTTAAAATACTACCCTTACAGGTTTTGACTTGTGTTTTGTATTACTATCACTTATGCAGACAAGATATATTAACCACTGCCTCAATCATGGGACTATACCCAAAGAATTATATAGACCAAGTAAATCCACTTTCAGTGAGTTCATTATCAGATATGATTGTGGAGATTCCGAATAATAATGTTTAAAATTTCTAAGCATTTACTGTGTGCCAGGCCCTATAGTAAGTGCTTTACATAGACTCTTTTAAGTTTTAAGATAATTTTTAAAGATTTTATTTATTTATTTTTAGAGAGAAGGGAAGGAGAAAGAGAGGGAGAGAAACATCAGTGTGTGGTTACCCCTTGAGCACCTTCTACTGGGGACCTGGCCTGCATCCCAGGCATGTGCCCTGACTGGGAATTGAACTAGAGACCCTTTGGTCCACAGGCTGGCACTCAGTTCACTGAGTCACACCAGCCAGGCCCTACTTCTTAATTTTTAAAGTAGCCCAGTGGGGTCGATACTATATCTATTCCCATTTGCAGGGGAAAAATTTGAGTGTGGTATGGTAAGACGACTTACACTGTATCCTAGACTTACATATGGAAAAATCCAAATATTGACTAGGGAAATGTAATGATGCATGCTGGTATATCACAGATGAAATGCACACATTATTAGAATAAACATAAATCTCTTTGTAGAAACAAAAACAGAGGCTTCATAGAAGTAGATGTCTGTATTGGGACCTTTAGAAGGGTCCCAATACAGACATTAGAAGGGCATTTCTAATGCTATTTTGATTTATCTATTTATTAACTATGTGGCTTTGGATACTTCATGTCTACTAAACTCAATCCCCTAATTTATAAAAATGTGGATAATAACCTTGGACACCAATAAAACCTCCAAACAATTTGTATATCCACTCCATCATTATTTCTTCATCTTTGCAAAGTAATATTTATGTTTTTAAGTAAAATTATCCCCAAATATTTATCTAAGCAAAATGTATTATTGAGACAAAAATTCAAAATGTTATCATATCTCTTCTAATTCTTCTTCCTAGTCCAGAACCAGTCTCTCTCTCATCATGTGCTCAATTATTACCCAACCATGAGATGACTCATTTGACATTTTTCTTTGGGAAACAAAGGAGATATGAGTCAGGCCTCGGGCAAAGTACTAATGTACTTAATGAAGAACTAGATAAAAATAGTAACATAGGAGAGAAAATGACATTTATCCTGAGTATATTTTGTAGACTTAAATTGTTTTTTTTTAATCTTCCAAACTTAAAATGTGTAGCTTCGAATAGAACAAAATGAGAGTAAATGCTTTTTAACTAGTTCACATTTATGTAGAAAGTTGTAGTTCTGGTTCCATACTCTTTTTTTATACTGGCATCAATATTTGATTTCTTTGTCTCTTTCAATGTGTTTTATTTTATTGTATTTTTCCACTACCATTTATCCCACACAGCCTCTTCCACCCCCATCCATCCCACACCGCCAAATCCCTGCAATCACCACAATGTTGTCTGTGTCCATGAGTTATTTCTCTCTCTCTCTCTTTTCTTTTTGTCTCAACTTTTATATGCACTTTTTCAACTGGTAGGCATAGGACAATTGGCAGCTTAGCATAGTAGAATAGTAGTGGCAGAAAAAAGTCTGAGCTGGTAGAGAGAAATGACCTTCCTCTTCAGAAGCACCAGTACTTCCCCTTCTGTCAATCAGCTAGGCTCACAGTGAGCCTGACCTGGAACACTGGTCAGGTTAGACAGAAAGAAGAAAATGTCTTCTTCTCTTTCCTTATCAATTTCATTTTTATCCCTTTAAGTTCAAAGGAAAAAAAGTTTTAAAAGAATTCAATGCATGGATTCACTGGGATGCTAATTAAAAAATCAGAGAATTGTATGAGCAGTTATGAAAGAAAAGATTAGTCTTGTAAATGAGCTCAGAGACATAAGCAAGTGAATGCTTATCATTATGTTTGCTTCTGCGGAAAACCCAAATAGTTAAGCGGCACTTAATTTTTTAAATTGCCCTGATATTAACACGAACTCTCCTTTCTCATGAACTGAAACAATTACTTATTTTTAGGTAGAAGATTTCAACCTTTGAAAGGAAAAGACAGACCTCATTAACAGTCAACTGATATGTGGACAGATGCAAATGTGTTAAGACATACAAAAACAAACGAAAAATTGTGCACCATTAACTTTGACCTTGATCTCTCATCAAAAAATGGTTAACAATGTACTTATTCCCTCTGAGCTCTGTGAGGGAGGTAAGAATGTTAGAGAGACTATTGGTACTGGGTCAAAGGGATTTGTTCAAGGCTATCTAACCTTGCCTTTACAAGCCATTTCATTTTTACATAGTTTTTACTGCAATAAATCATGATAGTACTTTAGAAATGGAAATTTACCTCCACATGGGTTGGGTTGCTAGTCTTACTACGTTTAGTGGGACTTTTTTGAACACTTTTCTTCTGATTTAATTGTTATGTTTTTTCTCATCATATTATGCAGTTAGGTACTTGCCTAATTACCCGGTGCTTAATGTCAAAACATATAATATACCTGAATGGATTCCTCTCTTCCCCTCCTAATGCTCTCATCAGCGTTACACTGTGTCAGTACCAGGAGAGACTGTAAGTAGGACAGGAGGTTTAGTGGCCCTGATACTTCTAGAGGAAAATAATTATTCTGATAGAACATATATTACATTTTGTGGTAGAGAATTATATGATTATAGGCATTTAAATGCATGGAATGTTTCTGCTCTACTTACATGGTCTGGAAGGCCTTTTTCACTCAAGGCTTATTTACTCTTAGAACTCTAAATTTACCATGTCATTTTAACACATTCTTGGGGGCTGACAGAACTGGAGATACTTTCATAGACTAATGTAAGTGGACACACAGAAGTGCCAAAGTGCATTAGGAAAATGAAAATCCATTCTGCTTCACGGTTGAATTTACCCTTCTCTAGAGACTGAATTTATTTGCATATTCTCTTTAAAATATGTGTGAGTTACACTGAAGAAGATTTGAATTAAATAAAATGCCATGATTAAATGATGGACAGAGCAATGACAGACCTAGTAGCCAATCACAAACTTTTCTTTAGGAATTTAAGCTCATGTAACTTTTTGGTAAAAAAAAAAACTTTATTGTAAAAAGGAGTAAAATTTTATTTAAAACGTTTAAGCACTGAAAGGTGTATTTTATAATTATCATTTGCATTACTGATATATGTGGAGAATTAAAGGATAAATTAAATTGAAATATAGGTGATCACATAGTTCTTTGTCCTAAGTGGTTCCTTTGACTAAATATACTTTCCTGAAATCATTGCATGATTGTATGCTGAATATTTCAAATTATCGAAGTCACTGGAAACATTTTACAGGTGATCACCTTACTACTTGAATAAAAGAAATATGGAAGCTGGATTTATTTAAAAAGAACTACTATGATCATATATTTTTTATAACTCAACAAAACTCTTTAAAGTTATTTGGACCCAAATTTTTTAAATTATTTTTTATAAAATTAAATAAATGTATATCTAGATATGTTTAAATACAAAATGTGAATGCTTAACTTTAAGAGAAACCAACAGTTCTGATAGTTTACCATATTTTTAATAATTACAATTTATAGTGACATATATGTATATACATACACACACAGTGTTGGGCAAAAGTAAGTTTACAGTCATTCATATGCAAAATACCACAGTAATCAATAAATAATAATATAAAGAAAGCTATGTTTCATGCACTCAAAACTATAAACCTACATTTGCTCACCCTGTGTGTACATGTGTGTGTATATAAATATATAAATGTGTGTATATAAATATATAAATGTGTGTATATAAATATATAATATACCATATTATAATATATGATATATATATATATATATATATATATATAGGAAAAGGAAAGGAAGAATGAAATTGTGGCTTAAAGCAGATGTTGCTCATGGGAAGCTTTTTTATCCCTGCTGCTGTGGATCAAACACTTGTGTTTTATGTAAATCCACACTGAAGCCCTGATCCCTAATGTGATGGTATTTGTAAATGGGACATTTGGGAGATAGTTAGGTCATGAATATGTAACCCTTACAATGGGATTAGTGCTTTTATAAGAACAGACAGGAGTGAGCTTTCTTTCTCTCCATGTGAGAACACAGGAAGATGGCTTTCTGCAAACCATGAAGAAAGAGAAGAGAACTCAGGAAGAGAACTGACTGTGTGGGCACCCTGATCTCAGACTCTAACCTCAAAGACTCTGAGGAATTAATTTCTGTTGTTTAAACCACGCCATCTATGATATTTGTTGTAGCAATGCAGTTAAGATACCTGTTTTCTCTGAACTTCTTTCCTCTTTGACTAATGAAGCATGATGATCACACAAATAAAAGAAATGTCAGGAAAGCGTACTTTTATTTTTCTACCCATTAATCTCTCAATCATTTATCTATCCATTAATTTCTCCTTTACTGCATGAAAATGCCTCATATATATAAACTGGTTGACTCTACAAAGCTATTGTTGCCGGTGGATATGTGGTTCTTCCACGGGATCACAAGAAAAGCATTTTGGGAACCCCTGCATGGGAGAATGAGGTGCAGTGGTAAGACACATTAGAGCTGGAGCAAACAGAGGTAGCTGACTGTGCACAGGTGCCCACTGTCTCATCCACAACCAAGCGCTTCGCTCAGTCCCACTGTGGAAGAAGCCTAGCCCTGTCTTCAGCAAGCCCAGAAGAGGGACCAAGATCTGAAGATATTGTGCCATTATCCAGCATTAGCAGGGCATCTGAAGCTGCCACGGTTCAGTGTAGTTTATGTCAAAACTCAATCCAACTTAGTCTTTGTCCCGATCTGGCTAGCTGGTTCTCTGTTCCTGTCTGTGCTCTGGCTGGTGCTGCCCTGCTGCACTCAGGCCCATGTTTAGGGCCGCACTTGGGCCTGTGTTGCTGCCAGGCTGCATGGCTGCTATGGAGGGAGAACACATGAACGACTGGGCGAATGTGTGCTACTGAAAGGAGCCTTTGTTAAGCTTTGATTATATGACCTTGAACTTGGGAAAGAGTATGCTTTCTTTTAACCTGAGCAATCTCTTTGCTGATCCTTCTTACAGCCTTGTACTGAGTCCTCCCCCCATTCAATCCAGTCTTTTTCTCAGGTTAGATACCCAGCCATCCCTCTCTTTATGGTCATTATCTTGGCTTCCATTGTGCATGCACCCAGCAGACTAATATCCCCTTTATCATTTTGTCTCTCCTTCAGTAATGCTAAATAATGACTTGTTGTCCCCCAGAAAGCCCACTTCAGGTATTAAGTCTCCACAGCAGAGGATGTGGGGGTTGCCCGGGGATCCTGTAGATATTAGAGCTTGCTAGTAAGTTAGGCTTGATGTCCTACTTAGCTCCCTAGTTTATTAGGTTTAATGTCTGATTCCATTTGCTCCCTTCCCTTATTAGTGCTAACCACCTACTCTAACACTGTAACACAAATAAAGAAATCATGTACTTTATAAGGAGTCTGAATTGGAATAAAACATTTTAGTTTTGTTCATTCTGATTTTCAGGTTTATTGAATTGGTTCTACAAAAAATGCACTGTATATTTCTTTAACTTGATGTTTCTAGTGAGATTTTGTATGATTTTTGTACTATACTTATTTATATAAGCCCAAGACAGTATGAAAAGTCTATCAGTGTAAACAATTCAATTAATATGGTCTAAAAAGTTAATCTTATCTTTCAATACCTTGATGGCTTTTTTCTTGGCCTTTCCCCCCACCTCACCAAGTTTCCCATTTTCTACCTGCTTGCAATATTCAAATATTAGCCTTTTATTTTTTTCATGTCTTTACTTTTGTAATGCCTTTCTTTTTCTCTTTCTTGTTTTTCCTTTTCCACCAATACTTCCTCCTTGCTTATTTAACTTTCTAACTGAATTCTGCCAAGATCCCTTTAGAGGGACACGGAATGTTTGCTGGCAGGCTGCTTTTCTGCTGTGCTGTTCCAGCTGGAGTTCGGGCACCAAACTGTTGATCTTTACAAAGCTTCATGTACAGTCAATATTTCACCAGGCGGAGCAGAACAGCAGCTGGGTTGTGAAGCCTAGTCTGTAGACCCAACATTTTAGGCAGGTTTAAAAGCATCAAAGCTAAAAAGATACCTTATGCATTTGAGTAAACATAAGTGTCTGAGAAGCAAATACCTGCACATAGAATTAAAGTTCTTTCTAACTTTTTTCTGAGTCTCTGTTTTTCAGTTGCAATTTGCTAACCTTGAGAGAGTCCATCTGAATGTCGCCTAGGTTTAAGTGCTACTTTCAAGACATTTTATAGGTTAATAACAGGTGTAACCTCTCCAAACACTTTTATTCATAGGCTATTTAAATTGTAGCCCATTAGCAGAAATTATTTTTAGTAAAAGCTTGGAAACATGGAGCATTTTACATTCGATGGGTCTTTCGCATTGATTTAAGGAAACCATGAAAGATCTCTGGTCGACTCTTTGGTGAAATTTGTAAAGAATAATTAATGAATTGCTGAATTGCATTTTTGAAAGTTAGTATCGATTTACATTTAAGAGTTAGACAATCCGTATGATGATATTGATTACCAATAAGAATGCTGTTTTCTTATATCATTTCCTCATGATCTATGGTTTCATTATTTCAACATTCTTCCACTCAATTTTTAAACTCCTATTGAGCATTTACCATATAGGCTATATGATAAAATTTTAAAAACAATTACATGCACTCTTTTATTGCTCTGTAATGATTATATCTATCACTTCATTAGACTATAGTATCCCTGAGGCTTGTAGATTCTATTACACTGCTACCATACACCAGGTTTTGAGCAGTTCCTGTTAATTAGTTAACATTAGAGCCATCATTTTATCTGCCCAGGTGGCACTGTTGAATTTTCATTTACTCTTTCTCTCTAGCGTGTGTTATATGTGTGTGTGCATGGCAGGGATGGGCTAGTTTAAGGAATTCAGTGACGCAAACACCAGAAAAATATGTAATTGAAAAAAAGGTAATAGTATAACATTGCCATACATCAAAAGTTCTATTTTGTATTTTTGTGATTTTATAAAAATGTTTCACAGTCTTATATGAAACTTTATCTAAAATAAGAACACTAATAAAAATTAAAACTAAATTCATTACTGAACCTTTAATTTTTTTTTATTTTTACCCCCCTATTGCATCATAGTACAATTTAATGACAGAAGTGAATTTAAGTCCAGGCCCAAACAGATTTTTTTCTAAAGCACTTTAACAATTTTTACATATGATCAAAGAACTCCTTATATTAAACTTTGAGAAGCAGAGTGGAAAGAAAAACAGAAGTCTAGAATTTTATTAACACCTCAGTTTCAAAGAAAGAAAAAATGATTTATAAAAACTGCAAATTTGTTTTTAACCCTAGGAAAACTCTACACCCAATTATCAAGTTAATTTTGGGGGAGGCACTCAGGAAAAAATATATGTTTATAGTTTATGCCGTACAAGGGGACAGTTTTCTTGGAATGAAATTTTAAGTGTATCAGGAATATATTCCTTTCAGAGTAGCCGCTATGGAGTTGAAATCCTGTTCCGTTGTATTGGTAATTATTTTTTTATTCTCTCCAACCCTCTGAAGTTCTGGACTAGTTTTCGTAGCTCCTGTCCATAGAATTACAGGCAATATTTATAATGCTCTTCTTAACATAAGAGGCTTGGCTAATGTCTAGTTGTCTATCACTCATTTTGTTCTTTCTGCCTTTCTGATAGCTATCTGATGTTGATGCTTATATTTTATTTTATTTAAAAATTTTTATTTATTTATTTTTCAAGAGAGGAAGGAAGAAAGAAAGACAGGGAGAAAAACATCAATGTGTGGTTGCCTCTCCTGACCCCCCTACTGGGGACCTGGCCTGCAACCCATGCATGTATCCTAGACTGATAATCAAACCAGTGGCCCTTTGGTTTATAGGCCAGCACTCAATCCACTAAACACTAGCCAGGGTCACTGCTTATATTTTAATATTCAGCCCTTTTTCCTCTTGGGTAAGTCCAGAGCATTCACTTGCCATGATCTTGTGATTGTAGATTAAATTGGATGCCTAAATTTGTCTTACATGGTCACAAGACAAATGGTTGTCGATATTAATGTGCATTTCCCAGTATGCACATTAATAGTAAAATGCAGATTCTGGCCTGGCTGGTGTAGCTCAGTGGATTGAGCGTGGGCCTGCGAACCACATGATCACGGTTCAATTCCCAGTCAGGGCACATGCCTGGGTTGCAGGCCAGTTCCCAGCAGGGAACTCACGAGAGGCAAACATACATTGCTATTTCTCTCCTTCTCTCCTTCCCTTCCCCTCTAAAGATAAATAAATAAAATCTTTTTTAAAAGTATTAAAAAATGCTGATTCTGATTCCACGGTTCTAAAATAAAGTTTGAGATTCTGCATTTCAAGTCTCAGATGATGTATACTATGAGTGACTAGACCTTAAAATAGAAAATTAATAGTGTAGATGATACAATAAAATAAACAACAGGTACTGCAGAGAACCCGCACCTTGGGATAGCTTGGTATATTGCTCATTTTTTTCATCAATAGGTAGTATTCAAAAGGATGGGGATTTTTGTGACATAAGAATGTAGAAAATATTTAACAAGCTGCTTGTAAGAACATGACGCATGATGAAAATAAATGCATTCATTTTCTCACTGAAAAAAGCCCCACAAAATAAAAATATATATTAAATTCACAAAAACTAAATATATTTAAAATAAATTTAAATGTATTTTTAGAGCACTTTGCACTTTTGAAGTTAAAAGCTTAAACCTCACCAAGACTTTTTGCACATTTTCCTCCAACTCTTTTTCTTCATCTAGAAAACAGACATTATTATTATGAGTAAAAAAAATTATATGAGTAATATGCTTAACATGTAATGTGTTCAATAAGTTGTATTCAGTTTAATTACACCCATAATCATTACCTTTGTCCAAAATCCAAAATTAAGATGAAATTAAAAGAAGCTTATAAGAAAGGTTGTATATGATGACATTTTGAGAACATTTATCTCTATGATATTCCAGTTTTCAGAACAACTTGGAGGTTTAAAAGTATAGGCTTTGAAGTCAGATTTGAGTGTATACCTAAAACCTTACATTGTTTTTGCCTTCATGAGCCTTGTTTTCGCATCAGTCCCATGGTGTTGGGTTTCTTTGCAAATCTGGCAGGGAGCTTGGCCAGTGTCATCTGAGACTGCCTCCTTATCAGGAGGGCAGGGAGAGACCAGCAAAAAAGTCAGACCTTGCTAAGTGGCAAGTTTAATAAGCAAGGGAACTTAAGATGAGTTGTCTTAGGTGACCACAAAACAAGTAATTTTCCAGATTCACCTGCCAAAATCTTACAAGTTTAGATAGAGAACTTAACTGGGTTCAGTTTTTTTTAATTTAAATGTATTTTATTTATTATGCCATCACCGTTGTCCCATTCCTCCCCTCCATTCCCCTCCACTCTGCACACCCTCTCTCCCCTGACATTCCCCCCTTTAGTTCATGTCCATGTGTTGTAGGCTCTTTAGCTTCTACATTTCCCACACTACTCTTGCCCTCCCCCTGTCTTTTTTCTCCCCACCGTCTATGCTACTTATTCTCTGTACCTTCTCCCTCCTTCTCCTCCTCCCACTCCCCTGTTGCTAACCCTCCATGTGATCTTCATTTCTATGGTTCAGCCCCTGATCTAGCTGTCCTCTTGGTTTGCTTTTGTTTTAGTTGTGGTTGTCAATAACTGAGTTTGCTGTCCTTTCACTGTTCATATTTTTTTATCTTCTTTTTCTTAGATAAGTCCCTTTAACCTTTCATATAATAAGGGCTGGGTTCAGTTCTGTACACAGAGTCCTTACCTGGATTCAATCACATACCCAATCCAGAGAGTCTCATCACCACGGGACTGTCTCAAAGCTGTGTCTGTCGAGTGGCTCCTGGGAAAGGCAAGTGAATGCATCTTCCAAGGACAGGAGAGGGAATGAGCAGTTTCCAATCACTTGGGTTCAGCTCTCAGATGACCTGATAGTTATGTCTTCTGATGACTTCCCCCAAGATGTTATTATAACACAACGCAGTGACCAACACAAAATAGAGGCTTGGTTACGGACACTACACTTGTACACTAAGTGTTTTCAGAGAAACCCGGACCACTAGAACAAAGAGAAACTGAAGGAGGATTAATCGGTGGTGAAGTAAGCAAATTACTACACCTAACAAGGGCTAGGTTTAAGGCTGATTCCTTCAAAACTCGCAAACAGTCAGCCTTTAAACAAAGTGAAAGCTACATATTTTCAGTGATTAAAAGTAATCGCATGGAAAACCAAGGCCCTGACATGAAAGGGAGAAAAAAGTTGCCTTGGCTAAAACAGCAATACACCAAATCTTGGCTTGGAGAAAGAGTGTATCTTAGAAATTTTTTGAAAACAGAATCAACAAACCCAAGTAAAAATGGGTACTTGTAAATAAATGAGGAACTTTATTTCTGAATCTACAACCCATCTGTCATAGTCCTTGCTTATGATGTTATATTTAACTTTTCTCAAAATCTTCTGATGTTGTGTCATCATCTCAGAGAGGAAAAAATGGAGGAAAAACAGTAATGCTTCAATGACCTTGAAAAGTAATCTCAAAACTGTCTGTAGGAATTAATAGTGCACATTATTGACTTGGTGAGGCTCAGTGGGTTGGGTGTCATCCTGTGAACCAAAGGGTCACTGCGGTTTGATTCCCGGTCAGGGCACATGCCTGGGTTGGGGGCCAGTTTCCCAGCCATTTAGATGTTTCTCTCCCTCTCTTTGTCCCTCCTTCCCCATCTCTCTAAAAATTAATAAATAAAATATATTTTTGAAAATAGTGGAAAATATTAAACATGAAAGTGTTTAGTGAAAGGGGCAGGCTATGAAATCCTATTTAAAGATGAAGTCTCTGAAAATAGAAGACATTTTCCTTAATAATGATAGCCTCATCAAAGCCTGGAGTGGGCATTGTTGTATTCCTTTTCAGTCCTAGAATTTTGTGATGTCAAATAATTGGGACTCAGGGAGTACATTTTAGAAATTGATATCTGTCAGTGAGGCATTACTGAAAACCATTATAAAGCCTGGAGTTTGTGTGATTCATAGATAATAAAACAAAAGAAAACTCATTCATTTACATATTCACACACTTAAGGAAATTATATTGATCATTTAATATGTGCCAGACACTGTGTTAAGGTATATATTTCACACAGCTTATGACCTAATAGAAAAGAAAATTATGTATTTAAATTATTATAATCCAAATATGCATGTGTTATATAAAGTTGTTTATATGTGACATGTATATATACTTAAATTATAATATATATAACCCTACATGTACACGTATACATTTTTATATATTTATAATTTTCCAAAGATGTATTTTAAATATTTATATATATTTATATGCGTATATATGTGTATACATGCTTGTATATATATGTGTGTGTGTATATATATGCAAGTCTATGGGAATATAGCACCTAAAAGTGTTGTGGAGGATATGATTTTTTTAAGCAGTATGTTTGGGTATAATAAGAATCGGTATAGAAAAAGAAAAAGTGAGGCCAAGAAGAGCATTGTAAGGAGTAGAAAAAAAACGGTAAGAAGACTTGAAAGTACATAAAATGCCTTTCATTTGGCCTTAGCGTACTGTGTGTGAGATAAACACTGGCATTATAGGCTGGAATGATAGATTAGACATCTATAATGGAAGGTATTGAATTCTCTTCCAGCAATTTTGGATTTTATTTTCTGAGCAGTGAGAAGCTATGTGAGTTTTCTAAGGAGTAGAGAGTTGTAATCAGGGCTATGTATTAAAAGATAAATGTGACAATGATGAGAAGATGTGAGACTGAAATATGTAGAAAGTTATTTCAGTGGTCCAGGTTAGGGGTGACGGGAGGCTTTTCTGAGTCATTAGCAACAGGATGGAAGCAGAACTCAGCTGTGGAAGCTCTCGTGAGTTTTCACAGAGAGATCTTCCCTTTTAAAGACTGGCCTTTGTTAGTCACAAGAAATCACGAAGTTTTGAAGGAAACTATGTAGTTCCTTGGACGGCTTTAGCTTATTTCATTCATTAATACTATAATGACACACTGTACAAATGGGGGCTTTACTTAAATGACAAAGCCAGAAGAAATTGCCAAAAAATTATTTCAGGGTATTTTCTGAAGCTGGATTTTTATGAACTGGTCTATTTTATAGGTATATCATAAAATTATTTTTTATGAAACAGCCTTCTGCCTAGAAGTTAAGGAGTAAAATAAAATTAATGGATAAAATATGAATCAATTATTGATTGTATGCCAAGAATCATTGAAAACACTGTATATACATCCTTCTGTTTTATCTTTAAAAAACCGTTGTGATATGTATTACAATTAGACCCATTTAACAGACAAGTTCTCAGAAATTTAAAGAACTTAAGTAAAATGCAAACACAAGTTGTTGAATTAAAAGTCCTAGTGATTCATCCATTATGTAGATAGAGCCTTTTTGCTTTCCATTTAAAACTATAACTCAGGGGATTTTCTTTTTGATTAGGGAAAATTTAAGAAGTAATTCAAAATTATTAATTTTTATAAACAAAAGAAATATATTAAAGTTAAGAAATATATGCTACCCTAACAATTATAGCTGTATTAATGAACAACATTCAGCAGAGTAAATTTGAATACATATTTGGGTTCTTAATGCACACAAGGCACTATAATGGATTTTCAGGGAGAAACAAAAACTATGTAGCTTCTGTCCTCAGGGAGTTTATAGGAGAGAAGAACATCAGACTTGTAACAGAGGACATGAAGTGATGGACACAATTTAGGAATTAAAAACAGTATTATTGGATGTATGAGACAATATTATGTGGGGCAAAAACATTTGAATTTAAATGATGAATAAGATTTTTACTGTACTTGGAGATATATGACCTTAAAATGTTTGCAGTTTGCAATGCAGAAAGTGTTCAATTGTGTCTGTACTTTAGGAAAAATAATGAGATGGTATTAGTCGAATTTAGACTTGGTAGGCACATTGAAGTTAGATCATGCAGAGATTGAAACAACATGCTAAGGAGTTTGGATTTTACTCCATACAATAGTCTGACTGCATGGATTCATAGATGATCATTAAATTCAATCACCAAATCAATGTCTTTGAAGATTAATCTGTCAGTAGACAGAGAATTCTTAATATGGCAGAAAACATAGGAGTTGGAAGAATTTTACATTGATCTAGTAATGAAGTGAGGAGATTCTAAAGTACAGATATAATGAGAAAATTAAACAACAAGATTTGTTTTCTAACTGGTTTTTGGAAGAGAAATCAGAAGAACTTCAAAATATTGATGCTGGGTGACTAGGATAATTTTATTGATGTTTAGAGACCTAAAACTGTAAAAGAGGAAAAATAATTTTTCTTCTACTATTTTAGGTTTTCAGCAAATTAAGAGGAGAAAACACAGAAATTCATTAACATATATACCTCCTGTGTACATGTGAGATACAGAGGAAAATTACCTCTCCAAAATGGTCCAAACCACCACCTTAAATACTATCTCATTAGAGACAAAGAGATGTTGAGGGTTGGGGAGCAAGTTGTGGGAGGCTGGGGAAAGCTTGGGGTGAGCACAGTCAACTAGGGTGAGGTGGCTGTGCAGGTTTAGATTCTTGCCTTCTTTACTTATGAGTTTGTGATGAATGAGTAGTTCTCACAGAGAGGGAGAAACCACACTAATAATATTTTCCTTATAAATGTAAAATGTCTCTTACAAAAGGGTAAATTGTCAGTTTTCAGAGCTTCTCCCACATCTATTTCTATTTGTCCCAAAGAGGTATATTTGGGAAGGGGGAATTTTGTTCCCCTTAAGAATCAAAGAATTTTAGGGCTAAAATGAGAACAGCATTTGTAGCCATGTCAAATTTTAGATAATGACAGTTTATCCAAATGTAGTTTGAATTGTAAAACTAAAACTGAGTATAGAAATGAGGACTGGATGCTTAATTTAAGAGATATTAAATACAGGTGACATTAATGACCTGAAATTTGTTGCTTATGCATTGATCTCATGAATTAAGTATCACCTTAGGTAGACATTTTTAAAACAATAAACTGATAGATATTTTGGACGGTTCCTTAAGCAAGCAGCTGTTTCTTCTTATCATTGGGGACATAGGGCTCCTCAGTGCCTACATGATTCTGCCATAACTCCTATCATACTGATGCCTGACAGGAAGGGTCAGTTGCCAATGTTCTTATGAAACTCAAGGTAAAGGGGAAGGAAATGAGTAGTGATGACTTCTGTCTCTGGAAGCCTTCGACACTCTCATAACAGGAAATTCTCAGGAGAATGCTGTGACTCTAGGCATAAGCATTGAAATAAGCGCCCAGTCTAAGTTTGTGTGATGGAGGGACTTAATTGACTAAGCGCTCTTTCTTCCCTCTGAGGCTTCTAGGTAGGGGCCATCTGGGAAACAAACAGTGGCCCCCAAACTTCTATAAAGTACTAATAACCTTTTATGGCTCAACTTCTTGGCTCTGAACAAGTGATAAACTGATGAATTTTAATGAATAAGTTGTAGGTATTTCGATGTTTATTATGAATTTTTTACAACATATTTTATGTCTCATGACCTTTGGGCTCATGATTATAAAAGAAATGGTTACTGTATCACACATTTAATCTTTCCACATTAGCAAACTGAAGCCTGACATTTTTGGAACTTGCTAATACTTTATTAGCAAGTACTTGCTAATACTTGCTAATACTTAATTTTTTATTTTTAAATTATTTATTTATCTTTAGAGGGGAAGGGAAGGAGAGAAGGAGAGAAATATCAATGTATGGTTGCCTCTCGTGAGTCCCCTGCTGGGAACTGGCCTGCAACCCAGGCATGTGCCCTGACTGGGAATCGAANGAGGGTTCCTTAAGCAAGCAGCTGTTTCTTCTTATCATTGGGGACATAGGGCTCCTCAGTGCCTACATGATTCTGCCATAACTCCTATCATACTGATGCCTGACAGGAAGGGTCAGTTGCCAATGTTCTTATGAAACTCAAGGTAAAGGGGAAGGAAATGAGTAGTGATGCCTTCTGTCTCTGGAAGCCTTTGACACTCTCATAACAGGAAATTCTCAGGAGAATGCTGTGACTCTAGGCATAAGCATTGAAATAAGCGCCCAGTCTAAGTTTGTGTGATGGAGGGACTTAATTTACTAAGCGCTCTTTCTTCCCTCTGAGGCTTCTAGGTAGGAGCCATCTGAGAAACAAACAGTGGCCCCCAAACTTCTATAAAGTACTAATAACCTTTTATAGCTCAACTTCTTGGCTCTGATCAAGTGATAAACTGATGAATTTTAATGAATAAGTTGTAGGTATTTCGATGTTTATTATGAATTTTTTACAACATATTTTATGTCTCATGACCTTTGGGCTCATGATTATAAAAGAAATGGTTACTGTCTCACACATTTAATCTTTCCACATTAGCAAACTGAAGCCTGACATTTTTGGAACTTGCTAATACTTTATTAGCAAGTACTTGCTAATACTTGCTAATACTTTATTTTTTATTTTTAAATTATTTATTTATCTTTAGAGGGGAAGGGAAGGAGAGAAGGAGAGAAATATCAATGTATGGTTGCCTCTCGTGAGTCCCCTGCTGGGAACTGGCCTGCAACCCAGGCATGTGCCCTGACTGGGAATCGAACCGCGATCATGTGGTTCGCAGGCCCGCACTCAATCCACTGAGCTACACCAGCCAGGGCTGGAAGTACTTGCTAATACTTTAAATGGAAGGCCTCATTCATGTGTTCACATATTCCTTTTTTTTATTTTTTTATTTTTGCAAGATACATTTTATTAAGAAGAATATACTTATCAAGAATTGATATAATAAGATATTTGGGCTAAGTTGTGTGTATATGTGTCAATAGCATTTTTATACATTAACAACACAATTTAGGAAATGTTGGAAGATATTCTTTTTTTTTTATTTAACTTTTGTTCAAGTACAGTTTTCTTTCTTGTATTCCCAGCCCTGCACCCCCCCCAGTGCTCCCCACCCCCCTCCCATCTCCGCCCCCTGTCTTAGTTATTGTCCATGTGTCCTTCATACTTATTCATGTGAGTTCATCCCCTTTTACTCTGTGCTTCTCTCCCCTCTACCCTCTGGACCCATAAACAAAGATACAAACAACAAGTGCTGGAGAGGTCGTGGGAAAAAGGGGACCCTAGTTCACTGTTGGTGGGATTGCAGACTGGTACAACCACTATGGAAAGCAGTATAAAATTTTCTAAGAAAACTAAAAATGGATATGCCTTTTGACCCAGCAATTCCACTGCTAGGAGTATATCCTAAGAACCCTGAAACACCAATCCAAAAGAACCTATGTACCCCGATGTTTATAGCAGCACAATTTACAATAGCCAAGAGTTGGAAGCAACCTAAATGCCCGTCAGTCGATGACTGGATCAAAAAACTATGGTACATTTACACAATGGAATTCTATGCTGCAGAAAGGAAGAAGGAGCTTCTACCTTTTGCAACATCATGGATGGAGCTGGAAAGCATTATGCTGAGCGAAATAAGCCAGGCAGTGAAAGACAAGTACCATATGATCTCACATTTAACAGGAATGTAAACAACAAAACAAACAAGCAAGCAAAATGTAACCAAAGACACTGAAATACAGAACGTGCTGACAGGGTCACATATTCCTTTGATGACAGAATCATGTTGGATGTTCTACCAGCTATCGGGAATATGAAGGCAGGCTTTCTACCACCTATAGACTTTCACACTGCAGGTGGTAGAAAGAATGGAGGAATCGCAATGGAAATCCTCAGAGCTAAACTGAAGATGCCCAGATAGAAAAGGACTCCTAGGGGATAGCTGGATTTGGAAAATGATCTAAGCGACTATTGGTAGCTCTCAGATAGTGACTGTGGTTAACATTGTGACATTGACATTGGAGAGCTTAAATTCCAGATCTACACTTAATAACTGCATGGCATGGAGGACATCCCTTATTCTTTTATCTCAGTTTATATACCTCTATGACAGATACGATAATAGTGCCTGCTTTACAGTGTAGCTTGTGAAGAATAAGTCAGATGATGCATTTAGCACGTTTTGTAGCACGTGGAAAGCACTTAGCATGTGGCTAATATTATTATTGTATTATTATTGTTATTGTTATTATTTCTTAAATGTTCTCCAACTTCCATAGCTTGCTAGCAGAGAAGATCGCCATGCTTATCTTCATAAAACAATCAATTTTAATATGACATTGGGTCTCTAGAGATTTGAGCCTTACAGTTTACATTACTTTTACAAGTTCCATCCGGTAAATAGATGAGGTTTTACTTTCCCCAAGTTAGCCACATGTGGAGGGAGGCACAGAGAAGGCAAAGGGTTTACCTACATTGCCAGCCAGCTTTAGGTGTAGGCAGCTTTAGCTGGAAATGGACTCTGGTTACTCTCATTGGTTTTCTGGCCATTACATGATTCTCCCGTGCTTAAAAGAATTACTTTGCTGCCTGCAAAATTCTTTTAGACATCCTAAGAAAGTTATTCGGTGAATACATAATATCCTAATAATTTGGGACCTGTGTTAGGTCTGTAACTACGGAATGGGAACTGTGAATCTTCATCCTCAGAAGGATCTTCATCTTTTCGGTGAGAAGAGTGTGTCCCCCCCGCCCAAGTTAGCCGCATCACATTTGGCTGTAAACTAACCTGCTGAACAATTTTCCTCAGAGAACAAACCATGTAGTACTAGATTAAAAACTGACTCAGGAAACCCCTGGCGCAGGAAGCTGTCCCTCCACTCATTGCTTTCGAATCTGCTATCAGTATGTTTTGTTCTTCTGGTATTTCTTAAGGTGGTGACGGGGACACCCCAGCTACATTTCCTGAGTCATCCCTATTTTATAGGGAAAACACCTCTCTAAGTTAATTTTTTGAAAGTAATGTAAAGCTTTAGTCCAGTCATAGTTATTACTCAAAAACCAACCAAACAAAAAACCTATGTTTCCTAGACTAATTCAGATTTTATTCAGAGCTATAGTTTGATTTGTCATAGAGTAAATTTTAACTTCACAGTCCTGGTAAACTTACCAATACACTAGCCACTAGCCATGTGTGGCTATCAACCACTCAAGTTGTGGTTATTTTGAATTGAAGCGTACTATAACTATAAAATTGACAACATATTTTGAAAATTAGGATAAAAAATATTTGTATACTCTCCCATCAATGATTTTATATTAATTATAATGTGAAGTAATTTTGATATGCTAAACTAAATAAAATGATAATACAAATAATATCATATGATTCTTTTCACTATTATCTTAAAGTGGCTACTAACATTTTAAAATTGTGTATATATTTATATATACATATATATGGCTGACATATTTCTATTGCTCAGTTCTTTTTTAGACATGTAATTATAGATACCTTAAGAATACCATGCATTAATGATTCTTTCAAATATTTATGGTTTTAGTAGTTCAAGATTTGGGGTTTTACAGTATTTTATATTTAAAGTATAATTTTCTATTTTTATATTTATCTATATTCCTGAAATATTGCTAGTAATTAAATTTCTATAATAAATATATATGTCTTTATAATTATAAATATAATATTCATGATATTAATGGCATTCTTAAAAAACAACACTGATATTATCTGTGTTGGTAACAGAGAGAAATAATATTATTATTTAATACTACAATGCACTCATTTGTTCACTGAGTGATATCCCGTGAAGACCTAGAATATGTTGTATTTAGGATGTAAAGTTTGGTAATGCTTGGTTCTTGTTCTCAGGCAATTTACCTTCTAGTGTATTAAATAGACAGATAAATACCTGTGTGAGTGTAAAGAAATGCATTCCGATCTAAGGAAACTGGAGTTGCTGTGAGAGTGCAGAAAGAAAGAAAGTGTCCCCAGAGGAGTAGCCACTAAGCTACAGTAGCTCTGTGGACCAATTCATATTCATCAGATAAAGAAGAGGTAAGAGCATTCCAGGAAAAGCTTTTTCAAGGTACAGAGGAATACAATGTGACCTATTTAGGAGATAGATGTATTTTCTATGGCTTAAAAAAGGGGCATGTTTTTTACTGGTGGGAGAGGCTGGAAGGGAAGAGAATAATGGCGAGAGCTGAGATGGGGACAGATGATGCTAAAACATGTGATTCTAAAAATAAGAAACCCATTGTATAATAATAATGAGTATGAAGGAGGGGAAATTGCAACTTGTGAGGTAACCCTGACAAAATACCTGAAGATGGATTTCTAGGGGAGAAAAATGAAGGTGAGAGAGTCAACTAGGAGGTTATTGCAAATAGCCAGGCAAGAATTTATGATGACTTCAGACAAAGAATTTGTATTCTATAAGAGGTAGAGCCAGGAAGTAAGATACAGACATCTAGGAGAGTCCTCAGGGTTCTGTCTTGGATTATAAAATATCATTCTCAAAGACAGGGATTACAAGGAAACATGAAACTTTGGTACAGAGAAAAAAATGTTCAATTTTGAACACATTGAATTTGAGGTGTCTGGGAACATCTAGTAATTATTTATACACAGGGGTCTGGAGATACGGATTATGAGAGCCATTATTTAAGGAATAGTTCTGTTCATGTGTTTGTGGATTGAGCTTTCTCAGAAACAAAATACAGAATGACAAGAACAGAGGCCCAGGGATTAGTTAAGTCTTTTGATGACAATCAGGAGATGTTAGAAATGATATTGGAGAACACATACCATGCATTTCTCCAAATTAGTAATTTAGTCAATGCATTTTGTAGTCCAGGGCTGTTCTAAAAGACAGATGTTGTATAATTTTACTGAATTATCATCATTTTACCAGTGATAAATGATGGGTACTCATACTATTATTCCAAATTATGTAAATAAAACATACAAATATATTTCTTGGCATGCAGTGTATAGCTGGGACCCACAATTTTTCCAGCATACTGTAATTGATATTGACATCACATATGAAGATGCCCCTTTAAAGCTGATTGTGAGGAAAAGATGGGATCATGGGAAAGGTCTCAAAATATATAACCCTCTATTTTAATTGTCCCTTATACACATATGAATAAAAGTAGTATATATTTAGGAAAGAGCAGTGTTTCTGTTCTACCCGTGTTAAATAATAATAAGGTGTTTCAGCAGATGAAGCATTCTGAGGAATCGGGAGGTTGTGACAGATGGAATTCAGCTTCTCTAGGTAAGATTAACAGCTTTTATAAATCTGACTTTATCTTTGCAGATTAAATTATGAAAACCATCACATGGCAACCGCTTGCATTATTTGAGGAAAACGGGATAGCAGATCCTAGGACAATTTTCTAGTGTTCCTCAATAGTTAGCATCAAAAGTTCCTTATGCACCAAGGAGAACCATTCGTAGTAAAATGACATAATGCCTGCATATCAAATGATACATCCTCATCATATATGGCCCAAGCTCTATTATTTCATTTTAAGACATATTAGAGATCAAAAAGGTTCAGTGACTACAGCCAAGATATTTAGAAGTACATTAAGATTTACATATGGTGACTGATTGGAAAACAACAATTGAAATGGGATATAAATGAGAAAATCTAGACAAGTTTTGGTTGAGAGAGTTACAAATGCAAAAGCTATGATAGAAAATTATTCTAATGTCTTTTTTATTCCACTCTATGTTTTATAAAAGAAAAATAGAGGGTGTTAGTTATTCAATTTGTGAGAAATATACTAACCAATAAATTTCAATAAAAATGTTTAGCACTGATTTCAGTAATATACTTACTGGTGCCACTTAGATGAGGCTGTCTTTTCCCCAAACTTACAGAACTAGAGTACTAGAAGGATTGTCTTTTTTAAAAGATGGACTTGGGTCATTTTTAAAGATGGATTAAAATCATTAATAATATTTGCAGTTATAGAAGCTCATGCCATAAAACACCATTATCCATTTGTTCTACTTAAGCAACACAAAATGCAATTGCTGGATTGATCAGATCTGCAGCTGGATCACTTACTGGCTCATTAATTTTTATCATATATTGAGTATTCTGACCTGGTACATCAACTTTTGAAATAGCCACTTGTCATCTTCTTTCCCTGGGCAACTAGCTACTGGATGCATTTTTAAAATGTTGGTCTAATTTATTTTGTTCTCATTGAACATCTGTGGGAGAGGACAGCTGGTAAACATGTGTTTAGGTTTACATGTACTTTGGGACTCGTATCACCTCTCTGTACAGTCCCGCAGGATTAGCTAGGCAAATCTGTTTTGCTGCAAACAGGTCTTCACCATTTCACATCTTTTCATTCCATTCTCCCTGCTCTTTCAGCATCCACCTCAGGCATTTAGAGTTTACTCTTCCTGACATTTGGGAGTCCCAGGGAAACAAAGTAATTTGCATGCTTGAGATGAAAAAACTTTGTAATAACATTCTTTTGTCTTCTTCATCTTATGCATCTCCCCAAAGCTCCCCCCAGTGCACAGAAGGCTTTTTTTCCAAGCTGTGTGATACAGCCCAGGGTCTTGCATTATGACGCTCCATCCCACATGTTCAGTGCCTCCTCCTTGAAGAGTCACAGGGCAAGGAAGGGCAGTTCTGTGTATATTAGGGGCTTCAACTCCCTTATGGAGCAGATTTCTTCCTGATATGTGAGCCACTTTTATAATATTTCCCTTCCCAATCACAATATTCTGTTTCCATTTCTCAAAGTAATTCACACTGAACTATTAGTTCCTTAATGTGGGCAACGAGACTCTTAAAGAGTCAAAAGCAGACCTCCAAAAAGGGCAGACTTTAGCACAGAGTGATGACAGGTGTGATCCCCAGTATCGCTGAGAATTTAGGAGTGAGACATGGACACATGGATTTTCCTTGCATTCTAAATGATCTGTGTCCCTCTATGTTATCATAACCATTTTATTTTTATTAAGCCATATAAAATCAAGCAGGCTTTTATTCTTTGTTCTTTAAAAAATGTTTAAATGTATTGATTTATTGATTTTTAAAAAAATTATTGATTTAGAACAGTAGTCCTGGCCTTCGAAATCCATTGATTATAATACTAATTTTGAAAAATGCATAATACGTGTTTTCTAATGCCATCTCTAATATCCCAGTTTTCATCAAAAAACTTAATTAATCTCTGGTCCCCTGTTTCTGTTACTCTGTACTGGTTGGTTCTTGTATGTGCTCTAACCCGGGATCAAACTCACAGCCTTGTCATATCAAGATGAACCTCTAACCATTTGAGCTACTTAGCCAGGGAAAGCCATGTGATTCTTTAGGGCATACTTTCTTTCTTTTTGGGTGCGTATACCATTGTTAATTTTCTCTCTCTCTCCACACACACAGACACGTGTGCATATACATATATACACTCATATATATATACATATATATATATATGAGTGTATATATACACATATATATAATGTCAGAAATCTTTTATTTTATCCTCTTTCATTTTTATTCCAGTTTGTATTTCCCTCATCTGACAAATTTATAATTCTCTCTTCCCTCTCTTTTTCTCTTCTCTGACTCTTCATATCATCCCATGACGCCTAATTTTTTCCCTTCATTTATTCTCTTTCACTGGCTTTATCCTTTGTGTGCATGTGTGTTTGGAGGGCAAGCTCAGCTCTCTTAGGGAATTTAGTGACCTGGTGCACTGCATAGCTGCCGTAGCGTGTGTGCAGTTTTGCGAACTCCCCTTAATACGAAAAAGGCAGTGGGCACAGGCTCTGAGGCCTATTCTCTACACACCCATCTGTGGCCCCAGAGTGGTCTTAGGGAACAAGAAACAGCATTTTTCTTTATTAGAACTCAAAGCTGGAGAGGAATTTCCAAATGAGGCTCACTTTAGTCCCCAAAGTATCCTTTATGAAGGACTACTCTTTCAAACTGCATGTGGCAGTGTTGTTTTACACCAACCCACATCCTGTCAGTGAGTTCATCCCATACAAAAAGAATTAAAAAGAAACTAGGAAATAAATGGCTTTAATAAAGCAGATTTTATAAAAACCCGATTTCCTCAATTGATAATAATATTCTAGAGATTGTCCTCTGGCCATGAATAGATGCAATTTTCCCTTTTGTGCCATAAATGGGGGTGTTTATTTCCCTACTGCTCAATGGTAGCTGAAATGCTGTGGGGGATGTGTTTTCATGGTATCTTCTCCAATGGGCTCTATCCAGTGCAGCCAAATAAGTTGGATCATTGGACACCAAGGGGTACATTCAGGTTCCAGCCGTAGGTAAGTGGGAGGGTCAGTGCCTTGCATTCTGTTTCTGCCCCTCTCTTTCTTTACTCAGCAGTGTACTATTTGGTTGGCATTCAGTCCTATTTCTGCACTGTCTCCCTTCCCTTCCACAGATCAATACTGTGTCAGTGGTTGGTATTTCTCCCTGGTAGCCATTGCTCTCCACTTTCTCTCTTGCCCATCTCTCTCTCTCTCTTTCTCTCTCTCTCTCTTTTTCCATGGGCCATACCTGATGCTGATAGCTGGCCTTGATTTAAACATTTGAGTATGTCTTTCACCACTTACTATTCCTACATCTTGGGTTTATTTATTTATTTGTTTGTTTATTTATTTATTTATATTTAGACCTGGGTGCAGTAAATAAAGGCTATAGAACATACAGGATGAAGTAGATCTGAGACAGAACTGGACAGTAACTCCACAGGAATTCTAGTGTTTGATGAGGCCATCCTGTTGAGAAAGGAAGGTAGTTACTGTCTAAGTAGCTTGATTCTTGAGACAATAAAGAAATGGCCCTTCCAGGAACCCTCTTGCTCACCAAACACTAAAAATCATGCTTTTAAAGCACTGAACCCTTGAGTTCAATGTTTCTGCCTTCAAGTATTAATATCAAGGTAGACATTGCAATTTTTGATTTTCATAGATCATTGTAATGATCTTTAGTTTTCGTCATTCCCTCCTGCATAATTATCCTTTTTTTTTCTGGTCTCAAGAACACTTCAGTGGGAAAATGTCAAAGGATAGAAGGACTCTGAATAATCTCTGAGAAGGGAAATACTAGAAAGAAGCACTTTAAAGACACTGGTGAGAACGGGGGTCTGAAGACCTGCAAATCTGACACAGTCCAACAAAACCACCTGTACAAGGTCATGGTGTCAGGGGAGGGTCTGTCATACAGTAGGCATCCCAGCAAGACCAGGCACTTAGAAATTTCTTTGTCTTCCTCCCAGACTACTTTTATTCCATCGATCAATGTTGCAAGCCTCTGCACATTTCTAGAGTTTGGAATTCCTTCATGGTATATGTTCGTGGAGGAGAGAATAAAAGGGGTACGGGGGCTGTGAGCAGGACCAAGTGGGAAAGGCAGGAAGGTTGCAAAAGGGGAGAGAGAAGCAGTGTAGGACGAAGGCCAGTCCACATCTGAGCCAGTCCAGATGTAGCAGGCCATCTTAGTATTACCGAGCTGTAGGGTTCCAAAAAGCTGTTCACAATCAAACTTTTAAACATTTACTCAGATAAGATAAATGTTTCTTTTAAAATCTCATAATGCACTATCACACTGAATACATCTGGTGGATGAATTACTAGCTGTGGTTAAGGCCTGGAGCCCAGTTTTAAGCTAGTGATAAATATCCTGGATTTGGAGGTTTAAATGTTTTTAGTAGCTAAGAATTATTTTATGAAATGATAAAAACAATTACTCTACCATATACAGGATTCTCACACATTGAAAACAAATTCAATTAGCTATGTCTTTTCATATAGGGTTTGAGAAAAAATAAGGTAAATATAGATGAGCATTTTCAGTTTTATGTGTACTAAAGATTTTTGCCTCTCTTTTCCCTTTTACAATATTTTCTTATATATTTTCTCAGCTAACACATTTCCAGTGCTCACTTTTCCAATTTTCTTCTCATGAGCAAAGTTATCCTCATTTCAAACATGAGAAACCCTGGTGGTTGAAGAAAATGATTTCATCAAGTATAATGCACTTCCAAGTATGGTAGGAGCAAAGCAAGTTGTCTATCAATTAGAGAGTGAATAAACAAGTCTATCAAATACCCTAATCTTATGGATAGTCTGGGGAGCCACTGATGTAAAATAAATGGAACACATAATGGATGCAAATAGATAAAATACTTTTGCTTCTTTTTTATGCATTACTCTATGGCTATCACATATAGAAACCATAAAACTGTAGCTATGTGCAATTTTATATATTTGTACATACATTTTCAAAGCTATTGCATAAAAAAACCTAGGGCATGAATACATTCTTTCCATTTCCTATAGAAACTGTAAAAAATAACATATGTTATGGGAACTCTTGTATTAGTCTTCCCATTTTAAATCTTGATTCAGAGATTTATCTGTGGCACGACCTTGGGTAAGTAATCTCATTCTGCAATCCAGTTTTCTCACATACAACAACCCTATGAAGATTAAATGAACTATAACACATAAGTGCTCACCACAGTGCTCTGAATGTTTTTATTATATATAATTATAGAGAAATGTTTCATGACTTGAAAGGTACAATGATAGGAGAAGGTTTAAGAGAAATCCAGCTCATCTTCATATGTTTAAAATATTCCAAATTCTTTAATATATGTGATACTTCACAAACTATTATGATTTATGTTGCTTTGTATTTAAGATTATGGTTTTGACTGTGAGGGAAAGATTATTTTAAATAAAATAAAAAAGAGGAGTCTGAAGTTTACAGAGGTTAATGCAGGGCAATGCAGAGGTTCAGAACCCAGATCCTGGAGATAAACCACCTGGTTCAAATTCGGGCATGAGGTGCCATGTTCTAGCTGAGTGATCTCAGGTGATTAAAGTCTCCGTGCCTCAGGTTCCTCATCTGTAAAAGGCAGATGATAACAGAACTTATTGCCTATGGTTGTTATGAGAACTAATTTAGTTATATATAAAGGCTTATAAAATGCTTTGCTCACAGTATGTTCTCTATATGATTTACCCCTTATTTTTATATCATTATTGTTGTTATTAAAAAGTATACTTAAGTTTACGCAGCTCGAAAGCAGTAGTGATTGGCCAAGAATCCTGGTTTTACAATTGAAAATATGTATGTTGCTATTAGAGTATGAAGAATTTCTCTGAAAAATAAAAGTAGGACATTTACTGGACTTTTACTATGTCAGACATTCTTATATTCATTTTATGGACTTTTACTATATGTCAGACATTCTTATATTCATTTTACATGATTCTTTGCATTATTTTTCACCCTGACTATACTAAATAAGACATTATCTCAACTTGGTAGTTGATCCAGCTGAGAATAAGAGAAGTTAAATTATTTGCCAAAAGCCACCGGAATTAAAAAAAAAGTAGCCTTAACTCTGGAGTCTGACAAATGTTATGCAAATTTTAATTTTATTATTTTTTCTACAGCATCCAAGTTTCCATAATAGGCATGTTAGTTTTACAAGAGGAAAACTTGATATTTAAAGTTAATTCAACAGAATAACAATTTTGTCAGGCAGTAGAACCCTGAAGGAATTGTACCCATAGGTGATGACTAAGTTGTAGAACTAGTGGAAGTTAGCATCACACAGTGGTGGGTGGGCAGGAGGCAGCAGAAAGAAATAAATGGAGAGAGAGAAGAGGTCCAAAAGTGCCAGGGAGATAATTAATAGGGCAATATTAAATCCCCAAAGCTTTTATTTGGGGGTAGATTTGCATCAGTAGAATGCAGTGGCCAAAAAAAATTAAACCCACACATTTCAAAGAGACACATTTTATCTTATCATCCTTGGGTTAATGGAAGCATTGACACTCCCTTGACATTGTGATTTTATGATTCATAGCATTTCATGCATGTTTTAAATTACAATCATTTAAAGAACAGTTGCTTGTTTTTGGTGAAAAAGTATGCTGAGTGTGTTTTAAAGTTATGGATAGAAAATGAAACTAATAAAATATAATAAAAGTAGAGTTTATCAATTTCATATCTGTAAACATGCTTACTAAGAATCAGCTGGCTTCATATTTGTCAACATGTCTTCCACTTGCACATGTACATACATATCCCTTTTTTGGACCTTCCTTTATGAAACTCAATCATTTATTCTTCACAGGTATTTCCTTTCTGTGACTCTAGTTGTCCACAAGGCTGTCTGAAGGCTTGTCAAGGGCATTTGAGGAGGCATAACATGTATTTAATTTGATTCTACTCACTTCAAGTAAGACTGATGGAAATCTGGCTCCTGTGGAGGGTGCAGAAATTTTTGGAAGGTGGTGAATTATGCTTGTTCTGCAAATGTAGGAAGTAACCCCCCTTACATGGTCTAAGGGAGTAAATTATGGTAGTTTAAAAAATCCCATTTTATTTGTCTTTGCCACTAGATTAAAAAATAACTACTTAATCTGATTTTTGTCTTGGGAAAAGAAATGAGTTTTCTATTATTTCATTTTTCAGATATCATTATGTAGAATTATTTATATCATCATCAATGTATATAAGTAAAATTGCTATATTTAATAGCAATTTAATAAGTTTTAATAACTTATAACTATTAATAGTTCTAATAATTTGAGTTTAATTTTGAATCAGTATCTTTGTTAGGCTTTGCAGATATTGCCTATAGTAGGCAAAATAGCTTAAACTGCAAAGTGATTTTAATCATTTGCAAATAATTAGGATTCATGCTGTTTTCTCTATGACTAAACTATTAAATATAATTAAAAACAGTTCTTATTTTAACCCTACATCCAGCTAGCATGTGCAGGGCTTTGTTTCATTTATGCACAGGATTTGTAAGAACTACACAGATACAAAGTCACATGAGCACCAAAGACTGCTCCTGGAGGAGAAATGTTCCCAGTGAATTGTGCATGTGTGACAGAGAATGCATTTGGCTTTCCATCTGGGCCAATACAAGGAAGATCACCAGTCTCTAGATCTTGGGTGTTTAACCCTTCATGGATTTTTCTCCTTAGAACTAGACTTTTGTGAATTATACTTCATTGTACTTTTGATATCCTCCTTAATTAATCTTTGTGGCAGGTGCTATCTAATTGAACTCAGTTTAATGAAATAATTTTGCTTTGTCCCTCTATCTGAGTATTGGAATCCTATTGAAGTTTTAAATGTATCCAAATATGGCAGCTTGCCTCAAGTTAATCAGTCAACATTTATTGAGTCCCCACTGTATACAGTGCAATGAAAAAGGCATTGTGGAATTGTTTCAAGGAAATAATAGATGCTGTTGTTAACTTCATGAAACTGGGAAAGGACCTGGAAAATAGGACTACCGTGTTTTGGAATCACTTGTTTCTTTGTGAAGGACTGATTTGAACTAAAATTAAAGAAATGGATTCTAGGCTAGCCGTACCGAGCCATCGAGATCCTGTGTTTTTATGGTAGGCCAACTATCAGGATAAACGAATCTTGTCCTTTTGAGCCAGGAGTTGGCAAGGACTAATGAGAGATGTTTTGTGAAATGCGGAAAGTGCTTAAAAGAGTTGTGTAAATTCACATTCCTATTCAATAAACATTGAACTTATATATCTAAGGGTTAAAAATAAGCACATATTTTTATGTAGGCATCAATTTGAATCTGTAGAGCCCAAAGATAGAGATATTTCATTTTTCAAAATTAGGTTATTATGCATTATTGGTATTACACACATACCTTTCTACTCAAGTACGTTGAAATCCTAATTTCTTCTATAAATGGAAAAAAACAGATAGTAACAATGTAACAAAGTACTTGTTAATGGGACATTGCTCACTACATAAAAAAAAGTCATTAAACAGTATCATTACCTTCACAATGCATACAATCCTAACACACAGGATTTATTACTTAGAATGAGAGCTGACTGGTTTTAATCTAGATGTATATTTAAAATCCTTACATAGTTCAGATTATGCATATAAACTAAAGAGTAAGTTTCATTCACTTCCCTGTGATCCATGCAGGCTCTATCTTCTCTGGCTTTCCCATACCAGTAGATAATCTATCGATAATCCATCTGACTTTCTCGGACTGGGAATGCTCGAAGGAAACCACATCCTTATTATTCTTCAGACATCGATATTCAAAACTTTGGATCCACAGTGACATCTCTCTCTTACACTGTATTTCCCACCTTGTAGAGCCGATTATGTAATAGGTCTTTCATGATGTTTCATTGTTTCACTCCACTTGTCTATTTTGATGCTTATAAATACCTTTTTTAAAGATTTTTATCTATTTATCCTTAGAGAGAGGAGAAGAGAAGGAGAGAGAGAGGGAGAGAGAAATATCAATGTGTGGTTACCTCTCACGTGTGGCTGCCCCTACTTGGGACGTGGCCTGCAACCCAGGCATGTGCCCTGACTGGAAATTGAACCGGTGAACCTTTGGTTCCCAGGTCCACACTCAATCCACTGAGTCACACAAACAAGGCCTATATATATATATCTTTCTAACAGTCTTATTTCCACCACTGACTCCATTCCCATCAACTCTACAGATGTCAAATACTTCAAATACCAAGGTCTGTTCATATATTCAAGTTCTTCCAAGCTCTGAAACTAAATCTTCCCCCTTGTACAATCACAAAACAGAACTAATATTTCTTGAAAGGATACTTATGTTTTCTGCTATCATTGCTTAAACCCTTCTGGTATTCTCCCCTGGGCATTTCATCCTTGGCTTTAATTATGTCAGGAACCTAACCAAAGTTTTCCTTACAGAACAAAAACAAATGAGAAAAATACCTCTGTAATATCTTCTTTATCCAAATTTTCAAAAAGTATTACTCATTTCTCATAGCAACTTTCAATGTCTGTCTAGAATTATGTGTTTTCATGTAATTTTTCTATATGTACTATTAGATTCTAGGTTATTTTGGTAGGGAACATTGCTATCTCCCTCTTAGTTTTGGGGTACAATGATGAATATAAAAAGCATCTTTCTCACAGACAAAAGGTTAGGTGTCTGCCACATAAATGGTGAGTTAGATAAGGATGCTCTTCCTACAGAAATGCAGAAGGATATACAACTCAGACATAACTCAACCTTAGAGTTTTGGAAAGCTTTTAAAAAGGGATTTCAGATAGAAGACTGTGAGGGCAACTTTGCCAGAAATTCCCCCCGTCCGCCACAAATGAAAGTGAAACTACCAAGACATAATCTGCTTGGGGAGGAGAGGTGGTCAATCTCTCAGAGGAGAAGGACCAAGAACCTCTTCTTCCATGGCTTTTATTGGGTTGTAATACACAGGAATACAAGTAAAGCTCATCAATCAATGTCAGGTGGCAAGGATCAAACAGTAGATAACATTTCAAAGAAATCTGAGGGCTGAGTCTGAGTCAGTGAGTCTCAGTCTGAGACACTGAGTCAGTGTCTGTCAGGTAAGGGGGTTTCAAAAACTTTGGGAAACATACTCATTTCCTGCTTGGACCCTTATCATATGAATGAAAGCACTCTTAGCAAAGCAGGCTTCACAGGACTTAAGGATTTCTTTCTTACGCTCCATCACCCCGGATCCCGCTCCAGCTGGCAAAGGGATGCACCGCCTTCCCCAACATAGGTTTTTAGGCTTAAGTGGATTAAAGCCAGGAAGTGCTTCTACCTGATGGAAATCAAGAACTGGGGCTATGTCGGAATAGCTAGGGGGCGAGGGTCCATCACTCCCTCTTTGTTGCAGCCCCCAAGTCTTTCCTTGATGGCCTCTCAAGTGATTGTGTCTGGCTTAGGTTGCCCCTCCTCTGAGGAGTCTTACCTGTCTCTGACTAACTGACCAAGTGTTGGGGGCAGGGTATGAAGCAGAAGTAGCGCTGCTGCCAGAGATAAGCTTTGTCTCCTTAGTGGTTCACAATACACTAAGGTCACTCGTTCAGCCTTAGCCATGGGGGGCAGTTACAACTCCTGAAACCAGGAAGAGCAGTTCCCAACAGGAGACTGGATTATAAAAAGTGAAAAAGATAAAACCAAATAAAGAATGCTGGGGAAAATGTTTTAGGCAGAGGGAATAATATGGGAACACCAGGCCTTGAGACATGATTTTCTAGCAGAGAAAATTGGTATTAACAGAACTAAATAATCATTTGGTAGTAACAGAACTAAATATATTATAGGAAGTGGCAAACAACAAGCTAAAGATTTTGAGCCATGTGTTGATAATATGTGGTCATCAGATTACATATTTGTGATATTGAGATTGAGCGTTAGGTGATAGTCTATGATATGCTAAGGAGCTTAGACTTGGTTTTATAGATGAAAAGAAGCTATTGAAAGGTTAAAAGTGGAGATTGGTTATGATAAAAGGGCATTTAAAAACAGATGCATGGGTATCCCACCTTTGCCACATACTATGTGCCAGTTAGGGTGGGGAGGGGGTGTCCCTTATCTGTGATATGTATAGAACAATATTTAATTTATTGTTGAACAAGTTAAATGAAATATTGTAGATATGACATCCTGAGGAATACTACTCAGATACCTTTCTCCTCTTGCCTAGAATCAATCTCAGCACATGGAAAATTAACAGTAATCTTTGCTGCATGAACCATACTGCTGTGCATAAGGGAAAGGGTCTTACATGGACACTGTGTTGCCAACTATTAATGGCTTCCATTAGAATTTTTCTTAGTTGTGGTTTTAGAGTAAATCTTTTTTTTTTTTAAAGATTTTATTTATTTATTTATCTTTAGAGGGGAAAGAGGGAGGAAGAGAAACATCAATGTATGGTTGCCTTTCGTGCGCCCCCTGCTGGGAACTGGTCTGCAAGGAACTGGCCTGCAACCCAGGCATGTGCCCTGACTGGGAATCGAACTGCAATCCTCTGGTTCGCAGGCTTGTGCTCAATCCACTGAGCTACACCAGCCAGGGCTAGAGTAAATCTTTATTTTTATTTAATTATTCATATTCACAGTATAAAATAAAAAATAATATAGGATTTCCAACATCTACTTTCGGCTCCTCAGAAGCAACCCCTTATAATTCTTGTAGCTGTCTTTCGGCACCAATTTCCATTTTATAAGTGACACATGTATTCTGTCATTTGAAGGTTAGGGTTATAAATATGAAAGGTAAAATTTTAGCTTTCTTAACCCCCTCTCACTTGTAGGTATTCTCCAATTTTTTTACCTTTCACTGTCTTGTAGTTGTACCACATATTGATATTGAAGTTCAACAAATAATCATTGGAAACAACAGCATGAATATAAAGACCATTTACACCTGAACTATATAGTATAATATGAATACTCCTATTTCATTTACAGCTTTTAAAAACATTATTTAATAAATACATTTTTCCACATGCATATATTATATACTTATGTTTTAGTTGTCTAAAAACCTTCTAACTTAACATTTCAGACATACCATTAATTTTTCTTATGCATGTATATTGGTTTTATTCAGCAACTCTGTTATCCTTTAAATCATCTTACACTTGTCTGAAGTCATTAATGAACTGTTTTTTTCTCCCAAATATTCTTCTGCTTCTTATGTCAGACTATTTCTTCAGTGCTTCTTGGTTTTGTCATATTCATTTGATTTTTTCAAATGCTTATGATCCGTTCTGCTTAAACTTGTTAAGAAGGAGGCACTAGAAAACTGAAAATATTCAAACATTTGGTCCTGTCCAAAATGTCCATGGAGACATTTGGTCAAATCCAAAAGGTCCTTGAAATTTGATTTGTACAAATGCCCATGAGCACATTTGGTCAGTGCCCAGTGGTCCTTGGTATTTGTCCAAGGTCCTTGGTATCACATCCAAAACACTTGGTATTATGTCCAAAACAGCCATGCTTCTGTAGAAGACTTCCCTGGCTTCAGATAGCTCATAATATCTATTACTACTTTGGGGTTTTTTAAATCAATATGTAAAAAATGCTATGATGATTTATGGGCCCAATACTGTATTGTGACTGCATTGCCAATAATAACCCCTCTTGTCTTGGTAACCTGTCTGATAATAGCACATGGAGCTAAGCAGGTGGGTTCAAATCTTGCAGAAGAGGGGGGTTTATACTAAGTATGGACCCAATGTCTCCACGGTTGTTTTGTATGCAAGTAAATTTCAGGGACCTTTGACATTGACCAAATGTCTCTGTGGACATTTTAGACAGGACCAAAGTCTTTTTTTCAAGGTCCAAACATTTTATTTTCTTATCCATATAGTATGACATTTTCTAAAGATTCTGCCACATGACGTTTTATGCAGAAGAAAAACCAAACATTCAACATAAACCACCCTTCTCCCATACACACGCACAAAGGAAAAAGAAAAAGAAATAAACCCCTTTTATTCCCAAGTCCTGCCATGCGACTGAGTCATTGGGAGAGCTGTGTGTACCATGAGTGGGACTCTCTGTGGCAGGCTTACGTACTTATAATCCAGTCCCTTTAGGGAACCCTCAGATATTAGAATTTCAGTAATGTTTTGGGGATATGACCCAAAGTTTTTTCCAAAGAAAAGTTTCTCTGTCATTTTGTGGAGTAGAATGAGAACCTGTCTAGCTATAGGGAGAAAGGAGTTGTGCATTTCATTATTTAATGAAAAACTCTAGTTTTTACCACTGCTTTTACTGTGTTGTTTTACCTACTATTAGCAAACTAAGTTATAAAAATCTGAACCAAATATATTTTTATTTGGTTACGCTTCACACTCATTCTTTCTAAATGAGCTGGTGCCTCTGATTTTCTAATGCTTCTAGGGTTCTGTGGCTCGGATTAGCTTGCAATTTGTGGTCACAATCTCAGGAAAAAAACTTAGTTTTCAGCCATTTCTACTAAGTCCATACCGAGCAATTTATCAGCTTTCTATCACTAAAAATTTTCTTCTCATATATGGTTATATCTATTTTTATTTCTCATTGTTCTTATTGATAATTCTTTATTGGCATTTTAGTATGGCTGTAGGAGTAATTGAAAATGTATGCTCATTCAATTTGGAACAATTAAAATTTCAAAATGCTTTTACATTGAACATCTAATTTGATTCTTATCATATCTGGGAATGTTTTCCAGGCGGGATAGGTATTAACTCTGTTTTATGAGTTGTAGAAATAGCTTCTTGACTTGAGTTTGGTACTTGCTACGTAGCAAATTTTGGACTATACTTGGAAGTGTTCTATATAGTAAGTCACAAAGTCCAGAGTAGAAACATAGACACATCATTGGGACCTCAGAAATAAACACAGGAAATGGACAAGCAAACTTTAGTATCATGGCACAAGAAAAGGTCTTGTATGTATCAGAACAGCAATCCACATTATTTTACTTTTACACGTAGTGCTGCTTACTCAAAGAGTACAAAATACTCTCTGTGTTTAAACTAAGAGGTGGTTATTGCTAACTCTCATATATTGTTCAGGCATCACTTAGTTTGACCTACATCTCTCTCACAATTATAAAGAAGCCTTCATCATAGAAGAAAAAACTCATAATTTATTAAATGGTATTGCTTACATAAAAGAGACTTCATTATCTCTTAAGCACACATTTGATAATGGAGAGTTAGCAACTTGGAAAATGTTCACCACCAGTAAGTTTAGTTTAGGCAGCTTGCTTGGGCTAAGCCATTGGTACTCATTCCTCAAACCTGTCCTATCTTACTTGAAAAAAAGAGCAGTAGCAATGAGGCACTGCTAGCAGGAGGCTGGTTCTGGTAGACAGTAAAGTTAAATATTGAAACATACCTTTTAAGGATGGTGCTACCTTGTTCTTCATTTTAAAAAATATCTTCCAGATATTTTTACTACTTCTTTTTATTTTAGTTCTGTTTCTTTTTTCACTTGTGCTGATCACTATTTACCCTAGTATTTTGTGCATTGTGATTTTTAGAAAAAAATATCCTTGTAAAATTTTTAATAATGACAAGGCAATATAAGCATGCAACTGAGTTTTTCCTTGTATCATTACTCATTAATTATTGTATTATTTTCCATATGAACAACTATAAACCTACTTTTACCCACCCCATGTTTTTGTGTGTGTATATATACACAGAACATATATGTATAGATGTCTGTATGTGTGTATATTTATAGCATATGTATACATGAATATTATATAATGTCATCTACACACATATATTTGTGTATATGATATATATGTGTGTGTATATGCAGATATGTGTATATATATATGTGACATGAGTAGAGGTAGCTAAATAAAAATGAAGATTACTTAGATTCAGGTCTTATGGATTCCTTTAAGTGATCAGGAAATTAATTTTGAAGTACACATGCTGATTATTTTGGAGCTGCCTAGATTCCCTTCAAGTGGTGAAAGCATTTCAACAATAGCAAGTAATAGCTTTAATATTAAAATATTTGACCTTCCACTGTTCATATTTTTTATCTTCTTTTTCTTAGATAAGTCCCTTTAACGTTTCATATAATAAGGGCTTGGTGATGATGAACTCCTTGAATTTGACCTTATCTGAGAAGCACTTTATCTGTCCTTCCATTCTAAATGAAAGTTTTGCTGGATAGAGCAATCTTGGATATGTAGATCTTTGGATTTCATGACTTGGAATACTTCTTTCCAGCCCCTTCTTGCCTGTAAGGTCTCTTTTGAGAAATCAGCTGACAGTCTGATGGGTACTCCTTTGTAGGTGACTGTCCCCTTATCTCTTGCTGCTTCTAGGATTCTCTCCTTCATTTTAATCTTGGCTAATGTAATTATGATGTGCCTTGGTGTGTTCCTTCTTGGGTCCACCTTCTTTGGGACTCTCTGAGCTTCCTGGATTTCCTGGAAGTCTATTTCCTTTGCCAGATTGGGGAAGTTCTCCTTTATTATTTGTTCAAATAAGTTTTCCATTCGTGGCTGTTTCTTTCCCCCTTCTGGTACCCCTATAATCTGGATGTTGGAATGTTTAAAGATGTCCTAGAGGTTCCTAAGCGTCTCCTTGTTTTTCTGAATTCTTATTCACATTTTTCTGTTTGGTCATTTCTTCCTTCCTTCTGGTCCACTCCATTGATCTGAGTCCCAGTTTCTTTCCATCACTATTGGTTTCCTGTGCATTTCCCTTCATTTCAATTAGTTTAGCCTTCATATGTTCCTCTAATTTGTGACTAAAATCAACCAGTTCTGTGAGCATCCTGATCACCAGTATTTTGACCTGTGCATCTGATAGGTTTGCTATTTCTTTTTTGCTTAGAGTTATCGGCTCTGGGGATTTGAGTTCTTCTTGAGCCATATTTTGGACTGTTCCTGCCTGTTACGTATCAGGAGCAGAGTCCTAGGTGTTCACCAGGGCGGGGCAACTCAGTTGCTGGGTTGTGACGCTGTATTTGGGGGCGGGGTCCAAGAGGGGCAATGGCGGTCCTCTCTGCTGCTTCCCGCCACTGGGGCCTGCGTGGTCTGTCTCACTGCTCACTGCTCACCGCTCACTCCCTTGCTGGTTTGTAAATGTATGACTGCAAATGTATGACTGCAGTCAGCCTGCCGCCCTATGCCCTCACTGGGTCGGCCCGATGCTACCCAGGCTGCCTGGGTGCCTGGAGTCAGTGGATCCTTCCTGCCCGACCCTGCTCCAGTGCTGGCTCCACCCCTCTTACCCATCAGGTAGAACGGTTGGTTGTTGTTGGACTTCTGTATAGTTCAATTTTCTGTTCTTTGGCTGCGTCTTTGTTTACTAAACCTTTGTTGTATTCAAACTTGGTTGTGAGAGAAGGCACAGGGTTTCCACCTACTCCTCCATCTTGGTGGAAGTCCCTTTCAATTAATTAATTTGAAATTAGTGACTATTTTAAGATTAATGTAACAATGGCCTAAAGTTTTGCATTTCACACAAAGATTAAGAGGACTACATTAAAAAACTAGATGCTCTCCATTACTATGCTCAAGAAACAGACTTCTTGTTACCGGAAGGTGAGGAGATACATTGTATGCTTAGCAATGTCTTCTATTATGGAAGCCACAATATCAACCTTGGAGAGATGAGGAGTCCCAATTTCAAAGGGTTATTTGAGCACCTATAAAAAAGTACCTTTTCAGTTAATTATCACAGTCACAAAGTAGAATGTTTTGATGTGGATGAATAGCGGAAAAAGCTCATGTGGACCTCATTTGGGGAATAGAGGACAACATTGTTAAGTGTTATTACAGAACACCTATCTGAGTTCTGAAAACAAAGCTTTGATAACCATTAAAATGTTCCATTAAAAAAATCCCTTGAAATCCAGGAATTAAATTACTATTTTCTAGTTGTATCCTTTATACTGCCTAGTACTCAGAATTCTGTAACAATTATATCAATTTTCCATGTTTAATTTACCCTTTAAAATATCTAGTTAAATAAATTGGCAATAAGAAACAAAACTGTCTGAATTAAATGTTTTCTCACTTTTTTAAACGATTTATGTGAGCTCTGCAATTAAATCCACTGAAGAATATAATGAAAATGTTTATTTGTTTTTTTCCTGCTGACATTTTACTAGTATCTGTTGATTTTTAAAGGCAGTGAGATTAAAGTGTTTAGAAACATTTATACTCAAAAACCTATAGTGCAAAGACAAAAAAACAAGTTTTTAAAATAAATCTGCACAATAAAATTTCTTTTTGCTTTTCTTACAAACTCAGAAATAATTTTGTGTTAAAAATAACCTTTTAAAATGTACTAATTCCCAGAAACTTAGAGATAATTGTCTATAGTTTAGATCACGCAAATAAAATTCTGCCAGCTTTTATAGCCACCAGCCAGCTTCCCTCAATCAGATTCACTTATCAGGTGTGAAAATCAAAAGGAATAGAAACTCTCTGGCTGAATCCAATGTATTCCAAGCATACAAGCTCACAGGAAATTTTTCAGTAGATCATAAAATAAAACAATGGCACCGAAATTTATGTGTAGTGTCAAAGGCACCCTTCTCATTACTCTTTTACTTCTTGGTTCAGGCACCTAAGCCAAGGGACCCCATTGCAGGAATAATTTACATTTGGGTGGAAGCTCAAAACTGTGCTTCAAAATTAAGATGTGGTAGTGAGAGTTCTTGAAGTAAAGAAAAAACAAAAGCAAAGCCATGAAAATATAAACTTTTCTTGGGTAGTTTTAGGTTGACTTATTCTAGCTTTTATGCTTATGCATGAGTCTTATGTAAGCTACTCTATTTTTATAATGAGTAAGTGTGGTTAGGGAGCCCTATGCCAGGACAATAGTAGGGACTCAATTTGTTAAGAACTTATTTCCTGAGCACCTATTGTATGCCAAACTTTGTGCAGGGTGGTAACCACACAAGATGGTCAAAAGCTATGCAAATATCAAGTGAATAAATGTATTGATATTCTCTTCCCAAATGATAGGTGAATTTGGCTGTATGATAAAATAAATCTAATAATCGTAAGTTTTAAACTGGAAAGAATCTTAGAGATGAACTATTCAAACTAAAGTCTTAGTTTTATAGAGAAGAAATTGAGCCACAGAAAACTTAAGGGACTTGCCTCCAGTCACATGGCTAATAGGGATCTTGAATTGGGATGCAGCCAAAAAAGACCAGGTTCAGGGTCAAGCATATTTCCTTCTGCATAAAATATGTTACTTACCTAATATTATAGCATGCTTGTGTTGCTTTCGTTGTACAGATCAAGGAGCTCTTGCAAAAGTACTGTCAGACCTCACTTTAAAAATACTACTGATTTCCAAATTTTGCATGAAGAATAGGACAGAAGAGCAATTGAGAGTAGTGATGTTTTGGTTAATTCCATGAAATCCCTTCCATTCCACATTCTTCTTATTCTAATTATCTGTACTTCATTAAATTACACTATTTTAAGGTTCTAAGACATAGCCTCAGTATACTAGACACTCTGTGAAGAATATACCTAGAATTTATTTTCATTAAATATATAAGGGGAAATAAATACAAAAAGGCAAAACCAATGAGAAGAAATGTACCAGAAAGAACATAGCCAATTTCAACTACCCCACACAGCCAAAAAAAATAAACTTACATTGCTTTTTCTACTTCTAAAATTATGTTGACTGTGTTCTGCCTTGTCGTATAAGTGCATTTAAAATCCTTCTTTATATGATTCTTAGGAAAATATGAATTCCACTTGGAAATGTGTAACATTTGTTCGATAAGTGATTGAATATATATATCATAGAATATAAGTTTTGGAATTCAGAACAATGACTGAACAAGAGAGTTGATATGTCCCCTCCTAAAGTTAGGCTGTTCTACTAGACTCCTATTAGCATGAAGTCATTTCTGTGAATGACAAACTGAACATTTAGGAACATTAGTGAAGTAAACATTGACACAAAATGAAAACTTTGCATATTGGTCTTGTGTTATTCTTGAGCTAATTAAAGCTTCTGTTAATATTAGTGGGAATGTGAATAAAAGATGGTAGATAATCATGATTAAAATATACCTGTATTATTTATTCTGTCATATTTGTAGAATAAGCAAGAGATGCTAATCTCTGATGTTCAGTAACTGAATTCAGAGGTAGACATTTGCAAAATAATATGTCATTATAAAACAGACCAATTATGAAATAAAAGGTATTAATCATATAAGATTTATAAACATCTTACCCTTAAATAATTTTTAAATATTGCTAGCAAATCAAGAGGTATGACTATTACTCTTATTAATTTTTAATGATTATTTCAATTAGCACTCAATTCAAAATTAGTAAATGGTATATTTAGTTACAATTTTATGCATCACATTTTATCAAATATTTTTATTAAATAATTCTCCTATTAAAATAGCTTAACTAATAATCTATGAAAAGCTCAAAGAAAGAAACTTCAGATTTAATAATGTACCTTAAAAACTATAAAGAAATTTATTTAATATTCTCAAAGTATAGAACCATGATTATTCTTCTATTTCTTTATATTTACTCAGATAAGAATACATGTTATTAATCAGGGCTTACTCTATTTTGGCTGAACTATTATTAATGCCAAAACAGATAGTGAACAATTTTATAGAGAAAATCAGCATGTCAGAATCAATAGTGCTAAATATCCTGAGGCAACGTGTTTAATGTTCATGGATTACTGAGGCAGTGGTGTGAGTATCTGCAGTGAGAAGATAAAGAACTCCAGGTGAGTGGAGATGGTGGTTTTGATAAGTAGTCTACTTCCTTGACTGCCGTCTGCAAAAAATTAAATTCTTCTGTTAAAATTGTTCTTTTCAAGATGGATGAATGCATTGAAATGCAGCATGAACATGTGAATGGGCTCCCAGGGAACTCAAAAAGAAGAAGGAAAGAAAGAAGGGAAGGAAGCAAGGAAGAGGGAAGGAAGAAAGGAAGAGAAGGAGGGAGGGAGGAAGAAAAGGGGAAAGAGAAAAAAAGGAAAAAGAAAAGGAAATGAAGAAGGGAGCGAAAAAGAGATCATTCAATTAGTGCAGACACAGGAAGCAAGAGGCAATGCATCAGCCCTGGATGCGGGTAGTCTCTTCCGGGCATCCTTGTAGTTTCCAATACCCTGTTCTTATGCTCTGTGCATACCCTACCAAATAAAGATGAAAAAGTTTAATTCATATTTTAGCACAAATTTGGCCTTGTATTGTCTGCTATGTTCATTTTGCTAAGCAACAGAAAAAAGATAATAATCATTCTTTTTCCCCAAGTAATTTTCAAACATTGCTTAAAGATAAATGTTGTAAGTAAGTTAATTTTGTCCTTTATTTTCTGTATGGTAGATTTAAAAACAAAAACAGTGGTTCCTGGAATGACATTAAAATCTTCATTAATTTTCCAACTTGGTAGTTTATAACACGGAAATTTATCGCTCCCAGCCCAGAGGCTGAAAGTCCAAAATGAAGGTGCAGGGGGTCCCTGCCTCATCCCAAGGCTCTAAGAGAGAGTTTGTCTCTTGTCTTTCCCAGCTCTTGGTGCCTTCAGGTTTTCCTTGGCTTGTGGAAGCATCACTCCAATTTCTGGCTCCATTATCACTGGCCTCCTCCTCTTCCATCTGTCAAATCTCTTGTGTTTAACACTTATACTGACCATCATCCTTGGGTTTAGGACCCACTTAGATAATATAGGATGATCTCCTCATTTCAAAGTCTGTAATTTAATGATATCTGCAAGGAATTGTTTTCCAAATAAAGTCTCATTACCAGATTCTGGGAATTAGGATATGCACACAGTTGTGAAAGAGCAGCTTTTGCTTTGATTGTTTAAAAACGTTTCTTTTGGTATGAAGTCCAATGAGATGTAATCAATATAAGGATAGAAAGTGGTAGAGCAAAAAAGTATTGAAAAGATCCGTTTCAGAGCCAGACAGACCTGAGTTTGCATTATAGCATCCATCATGTAGTAGCTATGTGGCATTATGTGACTATTTCAACAGTAGAAAAATATATAAAACATTCCAGGTGTCATGACAGTAGTTTGAAAGTTTCTAATACAGTATAAATACCCTTAGGGTGCATGATGATGTTCTCAGGGCTAGAGAGGAGCATACAGTTTCCAGCAATTTCTTGGTCTTGAATATTTCAATGCATAAGAATTTATGCATTGTTTCCTAAAAGTGACCTGTCTGTGAATAGGCCTATAGTTGGACTGATTCCAGGTCCTATCTCATGAAACTGTGGTGAAAATTTAAAAAGATAATGTAAGGAGTTCTTGTTACCATATCTAGATACTAAAAGTAGTCAGTAAAATAAACTTATAGCAATTGTATAGTGCTTAAGGCATGTTATTAATATTTGAATTTATATTGACCCATTCAAAATAGCTTGGTTTCTAATTTTGAGTGTATTCCACTAGTATAACAAACTATTTATATCCTTTCACATTTATTTTTGTAATTAGAAAAGTAATCAGTTTGTTAATCGGGTATTTAAAACTTTAAGTTTATAAACCTAACCAACTTGGCAGTATAGTTATGATAAAAATTTCTACCTCTGGAAATATTGGACTTTGCCAGCTGTTGGATTTTTTACATGTTCTGTATTAATTAATTTACTTCATAGATATTTGTAGAATACCTACTGCTCAAGACACTGTATTAAAACTGTGAAAGATACAAAGGTAAATGAGACAGAGTCCCTTCTCTCAAGGAACTTATGAAAGATAAGATGCATTAATATTGAACAAAGCACAGTATGATTAGTGACATAGTACTACAGACATTAAATTACAAAGAAAATTTTAAGTAGATTATAGATTCCTAAAACCTGAGAGGCAGATACATAGATTGCCCATATATTTCTTGCCCTAGGCATACAGAGCCCATATTATCAGCAACCACCAGTAGAGTGACACATTTGTTAGAGCAGGTGGACCTGCATCGACATATCATATCATTATCACCTAGAGTCTTTTGCTTGCATTACAGTTCACTCTTTGTGTTGTCATTCATTGCGTTTGGTTATGGTATATTGATTCTTTTTAAACATTGTTGGATTCAATTTACTAATAGTTTGTTGAGGATTTATGCATCTATCTTCATGATACATACTATTGTGTAGTTAATTTATTTTCCCGTGATGTCTTTGTTTTTGGTATTAGGATAATGCTGGCCTCAGAGAATGAGTTCAGAAGTAATTTTAGTTCTTTCTTCTGAAGAGACTGTAGATAATTGCTATAACTTCTGTCTTAAATGTTTAGTAAAATTAACCAGTGAATGCATCTGAGCCTAATGTTTTATATTTTGGAAGATTATTATTTGTTCACTTACATTAATAGATATAGTCTATTCAGATCATGTATTTCTCCATGTGTTTTGGCACATGTGCTTTCCAAACAACTGGTCCATTTCATCTAAGTTATCAAATTGTGGACACAGAATTCTTTAGAAATAAATCATTATTATTCTTTTAATGTTCTTGGGATCCCTAGTGATGGACCCTCTTTCATTTCTTTTTTTTAAGATTTTAGTTATTTATCTTTAGAGGGGAAGGGAAGGAGAGAGGGAGAGAAATATCAGTGTATGGTTGCTTCTTGTGTGTCCCCTGCTGGGAACTGGCCTGCAACCCAGGCATGTGCCCTGACTGGGAATCAAACTGCAGTTGTTTGGTTCATAGGCCCGTGCTCAATCCACTGAGCTACACCAGCCAGGGCTTCATTTCTGGTATTAGTAATTTATTTTCTTTCTCTGTTTTTCTTACTTACCCTGGCTTATAAGTTTTATCAATCTTTTTAAAGAACCAACTATTGGTTTTATAGATTTTTGCTATTGATTTATTGTTTTCCAATTACATTGATTTCTACTTTAATTTTTATTATTTTGATTCTTCTACTTATTTTTTATTTAATTTGCTCTTCCTTTTAAAGTGCCTAATGTGGGAGCAGATTATTACTTTTAATTTTTCTTTTCCTCATATATGATTTTAATGTTATATATTTCCCTCTAAACATTGCTTTTGCTGCATCTCACAGATTTTGATAAGTTGTGTTTTGTTGTTTTTGTTTAATTGAAAATAATTAAAACTTCTGTTTAGATTTTTTCTTTGATTCATATGTTATTTAAAAGTGTATTGTTTAATCACCATATATTTGGGGATTTTCCAGTCATCTTTTTGTTACTGATTTTGATTTTAATACTATGGTCATCTAAAAACAGATATTGTAAGATTTTTTTTTTATTTCTTAAGGTGTAGTTTACATTTCAGAATGCACTCTCTCTTGGTGAATGTTCTGTGTGAACTTGAGGAGAATGTATATTCCAGTTTTTGTAGGATGAAGTAGTCTATAGATGTTAATTATATCCAGATGATTGGTGGTGCTGTTGAATTCAACTGTGTTCTTACTGAGTTTCTGCCTGCTATTTCCATTTCTGAAAAAGGGGTATTAACATTTCCAACAACGATAGCAGATTTACCTATTTCTCCTTGCAGTTCTAGCAGGTTTTGCTGCGTGTATTCTGTCACTGTGTTGTTAAGCACATACAAAGAACTGTTGTGCCTTCTTGAAGAATTAACTCCACTTACCATTGTGTAATGTCACCCTTTATTCTTTAAAATTTTCCTTTTTATTTTTTGTTTTTTGGCATTATCCTATTTGGTGTTCTCTGAACTGTGGTTTGGTATTGGAAATTCTCAGTCATTACTGTTTCAAATATATTTTCTGATTCTTTTAGTCTTTCTTTTTATTTTTGGTACTCCCATTATGATTTTTTTGTACCTCTGTGGTTGTCTCATAATGACTTAGAAATTCTGTCCTGTTTGTATCAGCTTTTTTTTTCTCTTTTTTTTTGTTGTTGTTTTGTTTTGGAGGTTTGTATTGATAGATCTTCAAGCTCAGGGATTCTTACTTCAACCCTGTTTACTCAACTAATGAGCCCGTCAAAAGCATTCATCATTTCTGTCACAATTATATACATTTTAATCCGCAGCATTTGTTTCTGCTTCTTCCTTAGGACTTTCATCTCTCTGCTTACACTGCCCTTTTGTTCTTGCACGCTGTCAACTTTATCCATTAGATCCAGGAGCATATTAAACACTGTTGTTTTAGACTTTCTTTTTGATCATTTCTACATTGCTGCCATATCTGGATCTGATGCTTGCTCTGCTCTTCAGGGTTTTTTAAATTGTTCCATATATGCTCATATAGAATCCACCATGAGGTACTGAGTTTAAAAAATTGCTCTAAATAGGTTTTCAGTAATGTGATGGTGACAAGTTGGAGAGGGTGAGAAGTTGTTCTCTAGTCTTAGGATTAGGCCTCAGGTTCTCTTTAGTGAGCCTGTGCCTCTGGAGCTTGAACTTCACAGGTGCTCCTCAGTGTCTCCAGGTGTACCCCTCATCTCAGATAAGTGGGACAAATATCTAGAGTGACAAGGAATTAAGTATTTACTTTCTGCCATATAGAAGGCCAGAGTGGGAGAGAATTAGGTATTTCCCTTCTCTTTCGCGGAAGACCAGGGCTGGTGGGGTTTGGTGTTTCCCTTCCCCCAGGTCAGGAAGACACTCACAAAACCCCAGCAGGTTCTGTTCTGGTTGAACGATTTCTCCAGAGGGCAGACTTTGTTAAAGACAGAGTGCTCAGGCGTACTGCAAAATGCCTCTTTTTGCTCCCCATTACTAGAAGCACAGTTTTCTTTTTTCTCCAAATTTACTGCAAGAATCCATTTGTGGTTCTGGAGAAAAGGCTGAGAAAGGTGCAGGGAACACCCTCTGACAGGATGTTTCTGAAATATTTAACTGTCAGACTGATCCGCACTGAGCTTTAGAGAATCATCAAATACAGGTCAGGCTTTCCCACCTGAGTGGTGGTTTTGCTCTGGCAAATCGTGACCCTTTAGTATCTGTTTGTTTTTTTCTCTAATCTTTTGGGAAACACTTTTCCCTGTGTTCCTCTCTTCCAGATAAAAAAATTGTTGATTTTCTGTCTGTTCAGCTTTGTATTCATTGTTATAACGGCATAATGACTTTCAAACTCCTTGCATGCAAAACCGAAGGCTGGAAGTTCTACTATAACACTTTTTATATTTTTAGGCAAAGAAATATTAAATTCACTAAAATAGAATATACTTAAATTTTGTTTTTTAATAGTAAGAATTTTAAAAAGAACTTTCCAGAAAATCTTCACATTGTGATTGCTTTTGTGCCAACACTTATTGAAAAAAATTTTTGAACTTAATTTTCAGGATACTCTTCCAGAAGAAGCCATTTTTACTTTGGCACATACTTATATTTTTGCCAACTAAAAACCCAATCAGAGAAAAAAATAGAAAGGCAGTTTATAAGAAACAATGTAAGGACTATATGGCAAAGTTAGGCAAATAAGAATAATTAAAATGTTAACTGTGCATTTTCTCATTTTATTACAGTTTGAGAGAAAATTTATAATTTAAATTTTTCAACTTCTACTTACCTCTATTTTTTGAGTACTTAATCAAGGGGCTCTCCTTTTATTTATTTATTTATTTTTTGTTTATTGATTTTAAAGAGGGAAGAGAGATAGAGAATTGGTTTGTGGTTCCACTTACTTATATATTCATTGATTGCTTCTTATATGTACCGTGACTGGGCACTAAACCCACAACCATGGCGTATGGGGTGACCCTCTAACCAACTGAGCCACCTGGTCAGGGCCAGGTCACCTCTATTTTTTAATACGTGTGTGTCTGTTCACTCACCTCTGCAAGTGACTTTTGTAGTGACTCTTAAGATGAGACTTGCGGGGAAGCACCATGATTTAGTCTAACAATTTAAAAAAGGAGTTTCTATTTCCAACCAAAAGTCAACAATAAAGTATACAATATATTTCAGTGAAGAAATATTACTGAAATCACATATATTCAGTTCTATCTCATAAATTAACTTTGAGTTCTGCTGTATCAGTTAGAAAGTTCATAGCATCTCTAGCATAAATAGGGACTAGTGAATATATAGGGTGGGGCAAAAGTAGGTCTACAGTTGTTCCTATGGAAAATAATACAATAATTAATAAATAACAACACAAAAATAAACTGTTTTGCATGCTGACAACTGTAGGCCTATTTTTGCCTCACTCTGTATGTTAGTATCTATGAAGCAGGGAAGAAAAATGTATCTGTTTTGTAGAAATGTAATATCCTCTAGAGAGACTACCAGCCATTGGAGAGCGACCATTTATACACATTAGGTAATTAACTCAAATAAAAGTTAAGATGTAAAATGAGAGAAAAATACAGCTGAAGTTAGGAATACTCTTATTTATTCCTAAATTGATATAAAATGGATTTAATCAGAGAGAAATATTTTTTGGGAAAAAGGCATATAAACAGAGGGATTTATTTTGTTCTTAGTTTCTGCTTTTATTTTTATCTCCCCCCTTACATGGGAGAAAGGGATGGTAAATACCTACATCTTAGATATGTTAAGCTATAGATATAAGTGCTTCAGCATGGGGTCTATTTATATAACTGACATCCCTCATTTGAAAAGCTTTGTAATATACCAGTAATAAATGCATTCATAACCACATCTCCTCTAATCACCACAGTCCCTGCACTGCTCTCTGGCACTCATTAGCTGAAACTGCCATTCACCTATAATTTATGACTAGCACACAATTATGTGTTATCACTACTCCAAGTGATTACTACACTGCATCTTTTTCAAGTATGGTATGCAACACTCCATGACAAATTGTACTGCAGTGGATAGTTCACTTCTGTCATTTACTCTATTATATTCTTTAAAACAATCTTGAAAGAATTATATTGAAATGTGAGTACCTTCTTAAAATAAGAATATTGGGTCAACAGGTCTTTCGATGCAAAAAGGAAAATCTGCATTCGGGGAAGGAAGCAGGCTTAGTGTTAACAAATGCATTGGAAAACGTTTTGATAGAAATGAAATATGCGACTTTAAGAACAAGGCTTAAAATTTTTATAAAATGTACAATTGTATTGTGATTAAAGACTGAAGACTATTTAGTACTTTGACATTAATAGTAACTATTTCAATATTAAATATTGTGGAGTATGGTAAGGAGCATTGAATAGAAATTGATCATATAATTATCAATTTGGATGGGATACTTTACAAGTCAAAATATTTTAAACATTTTTGTTTTTACAATCGTTTTCAGAACTCACATTCATTATTTAGTCTGCATCAAGAAAGGACCTGATCTGATTATTCCATGGATACAATCTCATACAATTCACACAAACACCTGTAAATTAAGAAATGAGATAGTTGTGTAGTTCACCCTTTAGCACATCAAGGGTTCGTGGTTATATTTTTTTTCCTAGGGATGTCATAACAAAACATTGCAAACTGGGTTTCTTAAAAAGTGAACAAACAGAAGTTTATTCGTCCTTCTAACAGAGTGTTGGAGGTTAGAAGTCCAAAATCTAATTGCTGACAGGACCAAACTACTTCTGGAGTCTCTAAGAAAGAATACTTTCTTGTCTCTTCTGGCTTTCAGTAGCCCCAAGCATTCCTGGGCTTCTGGTGGCATAACTTCAACCTCTGCTCCCTTCCAACAGGTGCTGCCCTGCCTGTCTGTCTGTGTTCTTCTCTCCCTAATAATTAGGGCACCAGTTGTTCGATTTAGCAACCCCTCTCCCCCATCTCCTCCGTGCACAACAGTTCCAGATGATGTTATCTCTAGGTCTTTAACTAATTACATCTGCAAAGTCTATGTCCAAATAAGGTTACACTCTGAAGTTTAGGTGGAATTGAACTTGGTACTGGTGAGGGTGGGGGAGCTGGAGAAGAAACTTTTTATCTCACTCTGGTGGTGGAGCTGGAGACTATTTAAACACAAATATATTCCAAAGTCTGTTTCTTTTCATGTGTATGGTTGTGCCAGGGACTGTGTTTGATGCGTATTTTAAAAAATCACTATTATAATACTCTCTGAGTAGATCTTGTATTCCTTTTACATGTAAGAATGCCAAGGCCATGTGTCACAGAGCAGCATCATTTAAATTTGGAGTGATAGTTCTAAAACACAGATCACACCATTATCCTGTGTTATTAATGTTAGCACAAAACCCACAATCTTTAAAAGTAATATTTAGGCTTCACCAGGATCTGGTCCCTGACTTCTGTTCCAGCTCGTGTTTACCTCTCCCCTCCCAGTAGCCCATCCTGGCCTTCCAGATTTTCCCCATGTTGTTCCCTCCATCTCCATCCCTTTTCACCACGCTTTTCCTTCCGCTTACCCTTCTGGCCCCACGTTGCCACTTCTGGTGGGCTGCCCCTTCTGACACCCTAACATAGGCTTGAAGTTCTGCTCCAGACTCCCATAGCTGCATAAGCCACACATCCGCTACCCTGCTATGATTGCTTCTTTAGTGATCCATGAGTTTTTTAGGGCAAGCTACACAACTGTATATTTTCAGCTGCATCTTGAATACTGGCTGACACTTAAATGTATGTTGAAAGAACAAATGAATGCAATTTATGAGAAACTGAAGGCAGAATATCTTTATGCATGGGGATAGAGCAGAGGCAGAAAACTGGCCTAGCAAATTATGACTCAGTGTCTTCGTCTTGTTTCAAAAAGGCTTATTCTGACTTTTTGGTGAACTGCTCCTCTAGAAGGAAACACATCTGGCCTTCCAGTGAGCAGATGACTATCAACAGTGTCTGTAGTGTCATTAATCCTGCTCTTTCATCATAATTCTAGAACTTTCTAATCATCCTCTAAGAATTCAAACAGAATGTTTGAATGTGTTATTTTCCTTGTTCCCCACTTCAATGGTAAGTGTTAAAATACACCAAGTAAGGAATAAAAGCAACTGATGAGTTTCCTTATAGCACAGTTATGATTGAAAAGGTGATTGTGTCAGCTGCTTGGCCTTGGCCCCGTCTGTCCTGGCATTGTACAAAACCTCACCGAAATGGTATGTGTCCTCCAAAGTTCACCAGCCACACAACGACAGAGGCAGTGAAAGGCTATGTAATAGGATTTCGCCTGAGGAATCTCAGTTGTTAGACATGATGATGTATATATACAACCTATAGTATTAAATGTGTGACATCTGGGCTATGGCCAACTAGCATGGCTCTCATATAGAATTCATGCAAAATATTTTACCAAGAAGACACTTTCCTCTAGGGCAGAGTGCGCTATTTTGAAATCTCAGGATATACGCAGTTCAAAAGTGGTTTTCTATAATGAAAACATTACCCCCCAAATATGGCCTCTGATCAATTTATGTCTTACCAAATAGAAAATAGTTTGCCAGCATGTGAACTGTCTCCAGATCTAGTATGCAATTTTATGCATAATGCAACATAGATGTTTCCAAAGAAAAAATAAAAGATAAGATTTATTGAAGGGGAACCTACATTTCTTAAAAAACAAACAAATGAACTTTTAGAATATTCAATCTTCATTTACCAGTTTACTTTCATAAAATTTTTATGCAAAATTTGGTAAATCCTATCTTCCTAACAGCATCGTTAAGCTCAGTAGAGATTACTCTTCCTCTAATGAAAATTGATAATTTATGAACTGAATGTCAGTTGCCTAAGATGTTTGTCTATTCTCTTTACATAAGCATAATTTATCCCCAGTGTCTAAAACAGTGTTTAAATTAGAAACATAACAAATATTCAGGGGTGTCCAATCTTTTGACATCTCTGGGCCACACTGGAAGCAGAAGAGCTGTCTTGGGCCACACATTAAATACTATTCCACACACTATGGAATACACAATCACTAATTAAAACTGATGAGCAAAAAGAAGTTTTTAAGTAAATTTACAGTTTTGTGTTGGGCTGCATTCATAACCATCTTGGGCTGCATGTGACCCATGGGCTGCAGGTTGGGCACCCCTGAAACACACATATTTAGAAGAAATGTATTATGGCTTGTACTCATTCACTCACCACACAAATCTGATACCCCAAATCCTTTTATTCTTAATTTTCATATCAAATTCAGAATTGATTGTTGGTCATTACGTATATCATTGAGGCAGTGCGTCTCAGACTGATTGAAGAGTGAGTGCCTTCAGGAGTTTTTCCTGCAGTGAAGGATCAAACGGAATATTTAAGTTACACTTCCATGATTCCTCTTTCCAGTTCAACTTGTACATTTTCTTATAATTAAACAAATTTAATTTTTAAATGGAAAATTGATATTGCTTCAGAACTGTTAGAACAGAGAGTTGAAGTAATTTGTTAGCAGGCTGAGGAGTGAGTGTGATATCCTTTAGAGCATATTTGTTTAAACAGTGACCAGCGGGGAGAGGGGAGGGAATTTCAGGGGAAAAGGGGAAGGATTCACAGGAACTAGTATGAAGGACACATGGACAAAAACTAAAGGGGGGGGTGGAAATGGGAGGGAGGTGGGGAGCACTGGGCAGGGGGCTGGGATGGGAGTAAAAGACAGAAAACTGTACTTGAACAACAATTAAAATAAATAAATAAAATGATGTTTCAGTAAACAAAATATGACAATCTGAGAAATTTGCTTGGCCTCCTGGATGCTGTTCTCGGTAGTTACAGTGAGGTGTAGTCTGGCTATTTGTGAAGTCTTCTTTGTGACTAATCACCATCCATTACTACAAAATGATTTCCCACTTCGGCACATGAAACCATGAGTGAAAAAACAAAGTTACTATGGAATATGAAGAATGTTGCATATAAGCATTGGACATAAGCCAATGTAACTATTTCTCCACTCATACATTTAAAAAATTTAAAATATACTCTACCATCAAATATTTGTTTAACCCACACTATAAACAAATATAGTACCTATGGATTATTTTGAAGCAAAATGTGAAAATAGAGAACTAATGCCTAGTACTAACTCCTGGATACATTCTTTTATTTTATTTTATTTTATTTTACTTTTGTCTCTTTTTGAATTTGCCAAACCAGATTTGTTGATTACATGGAAATACTCTTCGTTTATTATATGTATATTTATGATGGCAGATGGATTTGTATTGAGATAATACTCTATATTTAAAAATCATAATAATGTATAATATCCAGCTATTCAACTTGTTCATGTTGTTAAAAGATTTCTGAGTAAGATAAGATTGTATTTCTTAAAAATTCAAGCTTACAATTTCTCCTCTACAAAGGCCTGTGGTGATATAAAATTTAAATGCACCATTGTCTGGGAGTACCACAGAAGAAAAATTATTAGTCCCTTTGGATTGAATTGCTCGATTTTCTTTTCCTGCCTGCTTGCTGTGAGTATAACAGGCAGCATGGACTTTCCTCACTGTCATAATCCATTTATTACAGAGTTGTGGCATTTATTTGAATTTCACAAGTATAATATCAGTTCTCCATTCATTAGTTTTTTATAAGTGCATCTTAGTGTAATAATCCTCTGCTCCCTGCTCTCATGTTTTTGTCAGAATCTATTACATCGCTGAAGAAATCTGTTTTTTTTTTTCTTAGCCTTAAATGTATTAAGAGCTCATTTAGGTTTTCTGGAACTGAAACAAATGCAGCTAATTATTCCTTGACCTGTATTAACAATCCAGCTGGTGGAATCCAGATTTAGCCTACTGAATATAAAATCATAGTAAAATTGACTTGCACCCTTCCTTCTTCCATCTTGTGAGCATGGGAAATATTGTGAAGCATTTGGAAAGCTGCTTATTTTCCTGTTCTTTAGGCACGATCAACCACTTTTCTACTGTCTAAAACCGGATGTTGCTTTTTTAACTCCTTTCAGATCTGTTCCCCTGCTGCAGAGCAGAAAATCAGAGGGGAGACGCTCCCACCTATATTGGCTGTCATCACCTGCAGGAATTTCGGACTTGCCTGCTGATATGGCCTACTACAAATGATGCTTTTTTTTTTTTTTACTGAAAACTCAGTATGTGGGATATTGTATGCACTTTACCTCTTCCAAAAGCCATTTTATTCTTTTATGTAAGTTAATAACAATTAGAAGCTTATCGTTCGCCATTTTCAAGAGCACTTGAAAAAAACAAGTTTAAGACCTATTTTAAAACCCGCTTTTGAGAAATTTTGCAGAGGGCCGACCACCAGCCATGGTTTTCAATGCTCATAGGAAAAGAATATAGCTCAAATATGTATGGGTCCCACAAGTAGCTATCTACAAAGTTTGGCTGAAGGAAAACTAGGGCTTACTCCACTTTTTTGGATGGTATGTGAAATATAAATACTTAGGACATTTTTGATCCATGCACATATTCACAGAAAATTGTTGCTTTGTACAAAAGACGTGTTAATTAATTGATATTAGAGCCTTGACATGAATAAGTTTACCAGATTAACTAGGTGTCATTTGAAGAGTTAGTTGTATTATAATGGAATGAGAGATAATCTACATTTAATGAACAGCTGAGAATAATGAGGAGCAGTTATTTTTCAAGCAAAAAACACAGTTGTACTTTTAATTTTGAGTCTGTGACATTGTTACTAATAGCAAATGTTAGATGAGTGAATGAGGGGACTTATTGAACTTTTCGTGGCATAGCTATTAGCATTCTACATGTATTTTGCACATGGTTATTAAATCAATGAATGGATTAACAGATGCAATAATGTAATTGTTTCTAGGTTGGCCACTTTTATGACATGGCATTCTATACAACCCCCCAAAAACTGACACATTTATAACCTCTTAATCTCTAAATGTGCAAAATGAAAATTAGGGGTTTTGTCCTTATTCTTATTACCAGAATTAAATGAAGCTGATGTCTAAAAGGGAAAGAAAGATTAACTTCCCAAAATATTTTCCAGGTGATTTAGATCTGAGTTCAATACTCATTTCCCAGTGTAACTTTCTAAATTCTAACTTATTTTGGGTTATATTAGAAAGGTTATTTTCTTAATCAAAAACAGACCATTGCATTCTAACATAAGAAATGATATGTAAAATTTTAAAATACAAGAGAGAGTGAGTAGGTGGACAGTGTAGGTTTCTTTTAGCACTTTTTCATGAATAAATAAAGCATATCATCTTGATCCTCACCAAAATTTCATTCATATCAGAAACTAGGTCTAAGGATATATAATTGGTTGGGAGAAGCTTAAGGAAAATCAGGCACTCCTTGAGATGTTAAGAAAGAGACTCCAAAGCACTTTCCTAAAAGATTTTGTCCAGACCACAATGCCTCTCTGAAAAAACACACGTTGGGGGTTGGCAGTTAAGTTAGTTCTGGAAACCCTGAAATACTTTATCCCCTATGGAAGATTTAGAATGCAAGTTGACAGGGCCACTACACTACACAAATCCAGCAATATCATCCACATCATAGATTATGAAGAACTGCCTAAGTGCCCATACGTGGAAGTAACTTCATCTAAACCCAAGGTAACATTCACAATGCACTCAGCTGCAGGCATAGAAAAGCCTCACTTACGGGGGGTGGGATGGGATGGGAGTAATAGACTGAAAACTGTACTTGAAAAATAATTAAATAAAAAAATTGAAGAAAAAAAAAAAAGAAAAGCCTCACTTACATTGATTAAATCATAAGGCATGCCTTGTCTTGCTTGAAATGGGGAACACGTGCTTCTAGATACCACACCTATGCTTTGGTTCAGAACTTTTATAATTCCCCTGGCCTTAGCCTTATGTTTAGAAAATAACTACCACTGCTTCTGACATCAAGGCTCAAGTCTTCATATAACAAAATTAAAAAGCACCAAGTTAGTGGTTACACAGTGATCATAGTGACAAATGATTTACGTATATCTCCTTGATTATGTTATCAGGGAAGGAAAATATTTCCCAGAACCCCTCCACTGGGTCTGATGGTCTCATTGGCCAGAATTTGAATAGAGGCTCACTGCTAAACCAGTAACTAGCAAAGAGGGTACAATCACCATGTTTGATTTAGAGCAATTGTTTATAACCATACAAGACTGTTGGATAGACAATAGTCTCCTAATAATGCCCACTGTACTCAGTATTTTCTCAAGCTGAAGGAATCGTTCTTTCACAAGTTCCCAATCACTAAATATGCTTTGGAGAATATCTCATTTTGTTTTTATGTGAATACATGTAAATGCAATAGATAAATATTTTATCTAACATTAACACAGGTAAAAGTCTTTGGTAATGTACCTAGCTATTACTACACCATAATACCACCCCAAGTAGTAACATAAAATAGCAACCATTTTAATCTTCCAACAGATTCTGAGAGTCATAAATTCAGTCAGGGTGGAGTGGGGTTGGTTTATGTCTGTGTCCTTAGCTGGGAAGAACTGAATAGCTGGGAATGACCCCAGTGACTGAAGGCTAGAATTATCTGGAGGCCTCTTCATCCATATCTCTGGCATCTCTGTTGGTTGTAATCAAGAGGTGGGTGCATCCAGGACTCATGGCTAGATCATCTATACATGACTTTTTCCTGGAAAATGGGGAAAAAACAAAACGTTCTGAGCAGAACAATCTGAGAATTAGAACTATCAGAACAATCAGAACAATCAGAATTATAAAAGAAGAGAGTAGGAACAGCATGGCTTTCTTTGATGTATCCTCAAATTTCTTGACTCATCATTTCCACCACATTCTATTAATTAGAAGCTACAGTAATCACTAAGCCTATACAAAATTTACGAGAAGGGGAATTAGATTCCAGAAGTCTATCAGGGATTGGCAAGGCCTTCATTCAAAAGAGTAAGTGAAGTGCAAGATACGGTGTCCGTGTTAGGACAATGCAATCTGCCACACGTAGTTTGAGGAAAGTGTAGTGAAATCAGGTGGAATTGGTAAAGGCCTTATGATTGATCTTATTTTAAACTTTTCAGATATGAACTTTGTACAATTTGAACTTTCAAGTCAATGTATAATTTGAGTAGAAAAGCAAGGAAACCACCCATCATCAAGTTGACATTTAATGAATAGGACTGTTGAATTGAGCACAATGATATACACAACCATAATTCCTGGAACAGTGTGACTACATAAATCACCAGAGATATATATGAAATGTTATTTCACAGATCTAAGTTTCTGCTTAACTGGATCACAAATTCTGGTGACAAATTTCCACAAGTAAAGAGGAAGAGATCACTGAATATGATTAATCAGTAGTATTATCTTCGGGACCTTTTAAGAAAAATATCTTAGATTTTTGAAATCATATATTCAACTAACCAAGAAAGAAAATATTTAGGAAAAAAATGTTATGCTGACAAGTACTATGTTGTTAGGCCAATAATGGTGGTGTCTGTGCTGAACACAAAAATGTCTAGACACTTTTCTTGCCATTATTCTCTAAACAATATAGTATAGCAGCCATTTACATAACATTTACATTGTATTAGGTATTATGAGTAAGATATAGATCATTTAAAGTGTATGGGAGGATGTATGTGGGTTACATTCAAATATTAGGTCATTTTATATCAAGGACTTGAGCATCCATGGCTATTGCAATCCACAAAGGTCCTGGAAGCCATCATCCAGGAATGCCAGGGGGTGACTTGTATAAATCCTCAGACCCAGATGCAGAAATTCTCATTATTTTTGTGGGCAGTGCAATCTCTCTCTCTCTCCCCCTCTCTTCATTTCCCCATCTCTCTATATAAATTTATAATATATATTTAAAAATATATTTATAAAATATATAATATATAAAATGTATCTTATACCATATTTTATGTTTCATAATAAAACATATTTTATATATTTCAATATTATATATTATAAATATATAATAAACTATATTTTATAAAATATATGAATACATTTTGTGGAATATGTTTTATAATTTTTAAAAATATATTTCATAAAATATATGAATATATCCACCAAGACAAGGATGGTGGACATATTAACTAACATGATGTTTGAGAAGACAACTTGGCAAAAATAAAGATTTGTGTACTCTTGATTCAGCCATTTCACTTCTGTAAGTTTGTGCTTTAGCTATAATTGCATTGTTAATGTTAAAAACCTATTTATTGCAGCATTAGCTTAGCAAAATATCTATTGGGAGATACATAACAAAGCTTCACCTAAAAAGCCTGAAAGTTAACAGTGCTGTGCATTTTCTCTGTAAAACAGAATGACTACTCATAACCTTTCAAAGCTAGTAGGCTGCTTTCTCCTTAGTACACCCCTCCCTATGACGAATGAATCTGCGAGGGTCTCTCTTGTAAATGGTTCACGGGTAAATCTTCAAGTACTTGGAAGGAGGAGGCATCTGCATGTAGGCATTGTACGAAGATATTTTAGATATACTGTAAAGGTAAGCAAGGTATTTATACTATATTGCATACAGGATGAACTTGCTTATGTTAAAATTTTAAACACATATAGCCATAGAAATATATTCTGATTTATATGACTTCTGGAAAGACATGCAATAAATAATTAACAGTCTCTTGGGGGAGTGATACTGAAAGTTTTAGAATAAGGAGTGGCTATTTCTATAAGATTTTTTTTTTTTAAATCATGGGCATTCTTTGTTTCTAAAACACATTTCTAATATACTTTTATTTAAAGTGCTACAAAGTTGATTTTGATGTCCATCTAGGGTTAAGAACAACTGTCATTAATGAGACCCATTTTTTAGATGAGAGCAAGGAGAAAAAAATGTATACTTATAGAAAAATACCTGGAAATTTAGAAGAAATAGAGTAAAAGTGCAGGTTTTTTTTTAACAGTGTGTTCTTTGAGGAAAATCAATAGGAGACATTTTTAGTCTTCTAGATCAGCATTTGTAAATGCAATAATGAAATATGCTTTAACATGTCATTATCTAAGAGATAGGTGCATCTTAATTTCTAAAGGGTCTTTAAGTACATATTGTGGCATACAGGCAATAGGACAGATTTTCATTATGAAGTGATATCATTACACCAATGATTGCAGGCCAATTTGCCACTTACACAATTTAACCACTGACCATGCTAGTTCAAGAGGGTTTAATTTCCTTTGTGCACATTATTCCTGCTCATTTTACTTGAGAGCAAGGAAAATGGTAGTTTAATAAGGAAAGAAATCATTTTAAAGCAAGAAAATATAAAAGCAAATGCTGTAGATTGTTGTCAACAATAATTATACACTTCCCTTTATTATCATTTCTGACATATCTGCGTAAAACCAAAAAAATCATATTTTTCTGAATTGTTTCAAATACTTTTTAAATGATGTTCACAAATGCATTGACCTTTTGTGTTGACAAGAGCATATTTAACTGTTGTCTTCAGATATAGGTTATAACAAGATATTCCTTTCCTGTTGTCTTATCTGACATCTTGGCATTCATTACTTTTTAAGAATGCATTAGATTTGTTTATGATTTGTTTATGATAGCCATTCTCACTGGTGTAAAGTGGTATCTCATTGTAGTTTTAATTTGCATCTCTCTGATAGCTAGCAATATTGAGCATCTTTTCAAGTGTCTCTGGATCCTCTGTATGTCCTCCTTGCAGAAGTGTCTGTTCAAGTCCTTTCCCCATTTTTTAATTGGGTTAGTTGTCTTCTTAGAGTGAAGTCGTGTGAGTTCTTTGTATATTTTGGAGATTAAACCTTTGTCTGAGGTATCATTGGCAAATATGTTTTCCCATACAGTTGGTTGTCTTTTTATTTTAATGCTGTTTTCTTTAGC